>NC_064922.1:904859671-905180713 GCF_023897955.1 Schistocerca gregaria
CAGAAGCGACTCTCATCGCTGAAGACGACACGTCTCCATTCGTCCCTCCATTCACGTCTGACGCGACACCACTGGAGGCGGGCTGCACAATGTTGGGGCGTGAGCGGAAGACGGCCTAACGGTGTGCGGGACCGTAGCCCAGCTTCATGGAGACGGTTGCGAATGGTCCTCGCCGATACCCCAGGAGCAACAGTGTCCCTAATTTGCTGGGAAGTGGCGGTGCGGTCCCCTACGGCACTGCGTAGGATCCTACGGTCTTGGCGTGCATCTGTGCGTCGCTGCGGTCCGGTCCCAGGTCGACGGGCACGTGCACCTTCCGCCGACCACTGGCGACAACATCGATGTACTGTGGAGACCTCACGCCCCACGTGTTGAGCAATTCGGCGGTACGTCCACCCGGCCTCCCACATGCCCACTATACGCCCTCGCTCAAAGTCCATCAACTGCATATATGGTTCACGTCCACGCTGTCGCGGCATGCTACCAGTGTTAAAGACTGGGATGGAGCTCCGTATGCCACGGCGAACTGGCTGACACTGACGGCGGCGGTGCACAAATGCTGCGCAGCTAGCGCCATTCGACGGCCAACACCGCGGTTCCTGGTGTGTTCGCTGTGCCGTGCGTGTGATCATTGCTTGTACAACCCTCTCGCAGTGTCCGGAGCAAGTATGGTGGGTCTGACACACCGGTGTCAATGTGTTCTTTTTTCCATTTCCAGGAGTGTAGATAAATTACAATATGGGCATTACAAATTATAAAAAATGCTAATAAAGATTTTGCTATATAAATGGAGACTCTAATTAAGAAGATAAACAACACAAGTGTGTTGAAAGAGATTAAAAGACTAAATGACAGTATCAAGAAAAGGAAACTTGCTACTCACCATATATTGGAGAATCTGAGCCACAGATAGGCAGAACAAAAAGACTGTCACAATATAAGCTTTTGGCCAACAAGGCCTTTGTTGACAGTGCAAACAACAACAGCAGTACATGATGGGAATTGCAACTGGGTGGGGGTAAGGAGGAGGCTAGGGTGGGGATTGGAGCGATAGTGGGGGACAATGAAGTGCTGCTGGGGAGTGCAGAAGAATGAGGTGAAGAGAGGGTAGGACAGTTAGTTGGGAGGTTAGACAAAGGGCAGTGGAGAGGTGTAGAGAGAGAGGAAAAGGAGGGAACTAAAAAGACTGGGTGCAATGGAGGAATGAGGGCTGTGTAGTGCTGGAATGAGAATAGGAAAGGGTTTGGATGGGTGCGAAAAATTACTAACAAAGGTTGAGGCCAGGAGCGTTGTGGGAATGTAGGATATATTGCAAGGAAAGTTCCCAACTACACAATTCAGAAAAGCTGATGTTGGTGGGAAGGATCCTTATGGCACAGGCTATGAAGCAGTAATTGAAATGAAGGATGTTGTGTTTGGCAGTCTGTTCAACAATAGGATAGTTCACTTGGTTCTTGTCCATAGTTTGTCAGTGGCTTGTTGGCTATCATGCCACACATAATGCAGCACAGTGGTTGCAGCTTGGCTTGTAGGCCACATGACTGGTTTCACAGGTAGCCCTGCCTTTGACGGGATAGGTCATGTTTTTTGACGGGATAGGTCATGTTAGTGACCAGACTGGAGTAAGTGGTGGTGGGAGGATGTATGGGATAGGTCTTCCATCTAGCTCCATTACAGGGATATGAGCCATGAGGGGTTTTTCAGGGTATGACAAGAGGTAGTTGCAAGCCTGGTAGAGAATGTAATTCAGTTGCTCCAGTCCTGGATGGTACTGAGTTACAAGGGGAATGCTCCTCTGTGGCCAGACTGTGAGGCTTTGGGAGGTTGCAGGAGACTGGAAAGATAAGGCACGGGAGATTTTTTTTTGTGCAAGGTTGGGAGGATGATGCAGTCTGTGAAGGTCTCAGTGTGATCCTTGATATATTTCAAGAGGGACTGCTCATCACTGCAAATATGATGACCACAGATGGCTAGGCTGTATGGAAGGGTCTTCTTGGTATGGAATGGGTGGCAGCTGTCAAAGTGGAGGTATTGCTGGTAGTTAGAAGGTTTGGTATGGATAGAGATATTGATGTAGCCATCTTTGAGATGGTCAACATCTAGGAAGGTGGTTTGGTGGGTTGAGTAGGACCAGGTAAAGCAAATGGGGGAGAAGCTGTTGAGGTTCTGGAGGATTGTGGAAAGGGTGTCCTCACCCTCAATCCAGATCTCAAAGATGTCGTCAATTAATCTGAACCAGGTGAGGGCTTTAGAGTTCTGGGTGTTTTTGAAGGATTCCTCTAAATGGCCCATGAATAGGTTGGCGCAGGATGGTACCATGTGGGTGCCCCCAGCTGTACCCCAGATTTGTTTGTAGGTTATGTCTTCAAAGGAGAAGTAATTGTGAGTGAGGATATAGTTCGTCATGGCGACTAGGAAGGAGGTTGTAGGCTTGGAATCTATCGTGCATTGGGAAAGGTAGTGTTCAACAGCGATAAGGCCATGGTCATTAGGGATGTTAGTGTAAAAGGAGGTGGCATCAATAGTGACAAACAGGGCATCATGTGGTAAAGGGACAGGAACTGTGTACTTTAGGAAGCATGTAGAAGGTAAGAGCGCAGGGAATGGTAGGGGTGAGCAGAGTGATGGACTCCAGGAAGAGGTTCTGGGATAGCACTAAGGATTTGTGGAGAGACGATATTCTGTTGTACATCTGGAATGGGGTCACTGTGCAAGATTTCTAGGTGGATGTATCTGACAGCTGGCAGAGTCCTTCTGCCAGGTAATCCTTGCAGTTCAAAAAACACATTGATGGAGGCTTTGTCCTCCGGTAGGATCATTAGGTCATGATCAGTCTTTAGATGGTAGACTGCACTTCTTTCTATGGATGTAAGGTTAGTTTGCATGTTGAGAGATTTTGGGAATGAGGATGAGGCAAGATTCGAGGTTAAGAAATTCTGGGAAGTTAACAGGGGGCGATTTTGGGGCAGTGGGGGTGGATCACGGTTGGATGGAGGAGTGAACTAATCAGGCAGTGTTCAACATTGGCCTTTGGTTGAGTCTGACTATTAGGGGTTAATGGCAAAAAAGTGTTTCCATTCTAGGGACTGGGAGAAGGAGAGAAGGTCTTTAACAAGTCCTGTACGATTAAATTTGGGAGTGGGGAAAAAAGGTAAGACCCTTGGAAAGTACTGATGTTTCTGTAGGGTTAAGGCTTTTGGAGGAAAGGTTCATGACTGTGTTATGGGTCTTTTTAGGTTGTGGATTCTGCGTGATTTCTTCCTTCTAGTGATTTTTCTTATGTATTGGAGTGTATTTTTGCGAATTTTTTCGGATGTAATTCTACATTATTTACATAATTTATCACATTCTTTGACTACCATGGATCCGTGCTTCTTCCATCTGCGTAAATATAGGAAAGTTTCCTTATCCCTAGCCAGAACCAAGTCCCACATGCTATACCTGCATTGTTGCATGGCTCATGGAAACTCCCCACCTCCAAATGGCCTTACCATCAAATTACTCATCTCGAGCTGCAACCTTTCCATCTGCAGTGTCCTCTGTCTGTTCAGATTCTGCCAATCCTTAGCCCTCACCAACATAGTCCTGCAAAACCACATCAACCAAGCCCAAACCTCCTTGCTATATCTTCTCTCCATCTGTAAAATTCTCCTACTATGCAATCCCAAACTGCTGGAACTCATAATCACATTGAACCTCTTGCGCTCCAGGATCTAGAGCAACATGAACGATGCCACCTCAAAAAACTCTCATTTTGGAGTACCACTGTTAACCACCTCTACAAGAACCTCCAAACCTCATCCATGTCCCCTCATAGCTGACAAACTCTGTCTTTCAGACCTACTACGCTTACCCCACTCTCCAAAACGCCCTCCCACCACCACACAGAATCCAGTACATAACAGTCATGATCCTTTCCTCCAGAACCCCTAGGCCCACAGAAATATCAGTCCTTTCCAGAGGCCTCACCTTTTGCCCGACTCCCATATTCAATCATACAGGACTTGTTAAAGGCCTTCTCTCCTTCTCCCAGTCCCTGCAATGGTAATACTTTTTCGCCACCAACCCTAGCTATTATACTCAACCAAAAGACCAATGTTGAACCCTGTCTGACCCAGTTCACTCCTCCATCCAACTGTGATCCACCTGCACTGCCCCCAAATCATCCTCTCTTAACTTTCCAGAATTTCTCAACCTCGAGTCTTGCCTCACCATCATTCCCCAAATCCCTCAACATGAAAAGTAACCTCACATACACAGAGAGATGCACAATCCGCCATCTAAAAACTGATCCCAACCTTATGATCCTACTTGTGGACAAAGGCACTCCCTGCTCTCCTACCTTCTACATTCTTCAAAAAGTCCATACACCCAAACACCCAGGTTGCCCCATTGTGGCTGGTTACTGTGCCCCCAATGAGAGAATCCCCATCCTATATAAAATATATCAACCATTTCCTTTACTGACTCTCCACAGTTCCTGTCCTTTCACTAAACAGTGACCTGCTCATCACTATTGGTGCCGCCTGCATTTACACTATCATCCCTAACGCCAATGGCCTTACCTCTATTGAACACTACCTTTCTCAATGCCCAACAGATTCCAAACCAACAAACTACTTCCTAGTCACCACAACCAACTATATCTTCACCCACAAGTACTTCTCCTTTGAAGGCATTGCCTACAAACAAATCCAGGGTACAGCTATAGGCAAAGCATGGCATTATCCTATGCCAACTTATTCATGGGTCATCTAGAGGGATACCTTCTAAACACCCAGAACCCTGGTTCAGATTTGTTGATGACATTTATGTGGTCTGGATCAAGTGTTAGAATACCCTATCCACATTCCTCCAGAACCTCAACAGCATCTCCCCCATTTGCTTCACCTGGTCCTACTCAACTCCTACAAACTATCCTCCTAGATGTTGACCTCCACCTCATAGATGGCTACATCAATACCTCTGTCCACATCAAAACTACTAACCATGAGCAAAACCTTCACTTCAACAGCTTCCACCTGTCCCATACCAAGAAGTCCCTTCCATTCAACCTAGCCCTCTGTGATCGCTGCATCTGCAATAATGAGCAATCCCTCTTGAAATATACCGAGGATCTCACTGAGGCCTTCACAGACCGAAATTATCCTCCCAACCTTGTACAAAAACAAATCTCCCCTGCCTTATTTTTCCAGTCTTCCACAACCTCCCAAAGTGTGTCTGTCCGGCCACAGAGGAGCATTCTCCTTGTAACTCAGTAGCACCCAGGACTGAAGCAACTGAATTACTTTTGCCAGGGTTTTGACTACGTATCGTTGGGCCCTGAAATGAGAAATGTGCTGCCCACTATCCTTCCCACCCCTCCCCCAACGGTATTCCGCCATCCACCAAACCTACACAATTTACCCATCCATCAATACACAAGTCCTTTTCCCAACTCCTTACCTCATGGCTCATATCCCTATAATAGACCTAGGTGCAAGACCAGTCCCATACATCTTCCCACCGCCACCTACTGCAGTCCGGTTACAAATGTCACCTTTCTTTTTTTTTGTTTGATAAGTCTACTGACTGGTTTGATGTGGCCTGCCACGAATTCCTCTTTTGCGCCAATCTCTTCAACTTAGAGGAGTGCTTGCAACCTATGTCCTCAATTATTTACTGTATGCATTCCAATCTCTATCTTCCCCTACAGTTTCTGCCGTCTACAGCTTCCTGTAGTACCATGGAAGTCATTCCCTGATGTCTTAACAGATTTTCTGACATCCTGTATCTTCTCTTTATCAGTGTTTTTCACATATTCCTTTCCTCTTGTCACGAACCTGCTCTACTGTTCAGGAAAAGTTATCTCCATAAGGACACCGTTACGGTGTGGCTAATGGCTGCATATTACTTTAGTAGAGCTGGCCATGATGTCTCCTTTGTTGATGCTGCTGAGTCTGCATTGTCCATGTGGCTTCTCGTTGTCTAAGCGATGATTCCTTTGATGCTCTGGGTCCAAGAAGAGGTGCGGGTTTTTTAATTATTACTGGACTATCGAAAAATGACGCAGTACTCCACGGTTTCTTTGTATCAAAAACACATTTATTGCCAAAACTATATACACAACTCCACTCGACCATGGCCAACACTCAAGTGGCCATAAACCCGTTGTAGACCAAAGATCACGGTCGTAAGCTACAAAGAACATACAATTCCAATATCGATTATTGATCGCAACACCTAACTTAGTATTAGCTTAAGCAAAAGCTTTTTTAACATAACTTTAGTGTATAATAAAATAAAATGATGTCTATTTGTCAGTTCCATTACACTCTCCAGTTCTGTGCAGAACCTCCTCATTCCTTACCTTATCAGTCCACCTAATTTTGAACATTCCCCTGTGGCACCACATCTCAAGTGCTCTGATTCTCTCCTGTTCCTGCTTTCCCATAATCCATGTTTCACTACCATACAATGCTCTACTCCAGACGTACATTCTCAGAAATTTCTTCCTCAAGTTAAGCCCAATGTTTGATACTAGTAAACTTTTCCTGGCCAGAAATGCCCTTTTTGCCATGACTGATTCAATTACCAGTGAGGTCAGGGATTTTCAACTGCCCAGAGATGACTGGGTGTTGTTGTGTCGTCTTCATCATCATCAATCCCCATTATGGTCAGAGGAAGGCAACGGCAACCAACCTCCATTAGGACCTCGCCTAGTACGGCGGCGCGGGTATCCAGCATCGTTCCCATATGCTCTATCAAGAAGCATGGGACTTCACTTACAGTCTGCTTTTGATGTCCTTTCTCTGTCAGTCAGTGGTTATTTTACTGCCTAGGTAGCAAAATTCCTTAACTTCATCTACTCCATGAAAAGTGTTTGACTTGCCGTAGAATTGTTAGGGCCGGGGCTTTGGTGTGACGGGCACTGTAGTGTTTCCAACGTGGGTGACTGTAATAGCATGGGAATAGGGGAAGTAAATGAGACTCATCAGTGGTATTGTAGGATATGAAGTAGAGATAGGAAGATAGCAGAACAGGAGGGAAAAACTGCCGCCCTTCAGACTGAGTTAGACAAGACCAGGGGAGATCTTGACAGGTTAAGGAGGGAGTAACATAAAGAGAATTGGGAGGTGGCAACAGGTAACAGGAGGAACAGGCCTAGAATTTTGTTTGACAGATTCGTGGTGAATGTGGCAAATACATTTGACCTGTTGCTCCAGTTAGAAGCTGGTGAGCCTCAACCAGTTGCAGGTGTAGACAGGGTACAACAAACTTTCAGCAGCAAATTGAAAAGTAAGAATATAGGGAAATCAATAAAGTGAAAGTGTCGTTGTTAGATAGTTCCCATGGACGAGGTGTTGGCCAACTTTTGCTGGATGAACTATGATCAGAATACCATTAATCACCATTTTTTTTAAACCTAGTGCTGGTCTGGAGCAGGTAATAGAGGATTTAGGTTTACTTTGCAAAGATTTCATTAAGGAAGACATGGTGGTTATATTGGGTGGGCCAGGTAATAGTATTGACAGTATATAAATGACTGGGTAGGTAGAGTGTGACCTCGCAAAGATTACATCAGCATCAAAGCATACTAGTCTTGAGTTTGTATCTGTTCTTGAGTGCCATGACCGACATCATTTGACTCTTCTGTCAAGAGAGTTAATTTGGAGTTGGAACGGTTGCTTACGTTGGGTGCAGGGTCACACATTGGTGTGGTTCCTGTTGATTCTCTCAATAGATGAGATTGTACTAGGCATGGCCTTCATCTCAACAGGAAAGGGAAGGGTAAACTGGCTGGGAAAATGGCAGGAAAGTTAAATACCAGAATGATAAAATACCAGTGATTAAAGGGTTCAGAAAAGACACTTTTTTAGGGTAGGGAGGACAGAAAGAAACCAAGTTTTAAGGAAGGTTAGGATTGAGACAAACCTTCAGTTTGAGAAAGAAACCAAAAATCATGGTTCTAGCTTATTACATCAGTATAAATAGCTATTGATTAAGAATTTTCAACAATCAGCAGAAATTTCAACTCTATCCAATTTTAACTCAGTCAATGTGAAATGTCAGCTATCTTTATTCCATCAAAATATTTGAGGACTGAGAAATAAAATTAATGAATTAATTATCTGCATAGATGAATTAGAGTCCTCAAACCCAGCTGACATAATCTGCCTCTCTGAACGGCATGTGACCACTCGTATAGAACTTTTAAGTGTTACAGGATTTAGGTTAGCATCTCACTTTTGTAGAGCAAAAATGAAGAAAGGAGGAGTTGCCACATTTGGCAGGATTTGTCATAAATTTAAAGACATAGACATTCATAAATTTTGCCTAGAATGGCATATGGAAGCAGGTGCAACAGAAGTAGAATTTCACAAACGAACAAAATTGTATTACAAAACAAATAGTTAATGGGGTCTCAGACCATGACATGCAGTTTATTCTGTTAAATGTTAATATTGAAGAGGCTATAAAATCTGTTAAATCTTAGCTCAAAAGGTAATCAATAAGCCAAAAACAGATTATTTTAGGACACTCCTCAGAGACATTCACTGGAGTGATGTTTACAGTGCTCATGGCATGAATGAATAATATAACACTTTTGCTTATAAAGTGCTTACCTTATTAGAATATTGTTTTTCCCCAAAACTAACCAAAGTTAGAGCAAAGTCTACAAAGAAGCTATGGATTACTCAAGGAATAGAGGGATCTGGTAAAACAAAAAGAAAACTGTATCTGTCAATCTGAAATGGTTCTGATGTTGATGCTATAGCACATTACAAGAAATACTGCAAAAATATTAAAGACTGTAATACAGACATCAAAGCAAATATATTACAAGGAAAAGATAGTAATATCAGATAGCAAAATAAAGACAATATGGGATATAGTGAAGGAGGAGACCGGTAGTACCAGACATGAAGAGGGACACATAGCATTAAGAGTAAAAGATACATTTGAGACAGATGTGTGTAGTGTTGCAGTACTTTTTAACAAACATTTTATAACTGTTACTGAAAAGATGGGGTTGTCAGGTTCTGTACATGCTGCTATGGAATGCCTCAGACCAGGCATTTCAAATAACTTCAATAATATGAATTTGACTTTAACTACCTCAGCAGAAATAATGTCCACCATAAAATCTTTAAAATCAAAAACATCTAGTGGGTATGATGAAATATCAACAAAGTTAATTAAAGAATGTAATTCTGAGTTAAGTAACATATTAAGCTATCTGTGTAACCAGCCGTTTATCAGTGGAATATTTCCTGAATTGTTGAAATATGATGAAGTAAAGCCACTATAAAGAAGAGAGATAAAGAAACAGCATTAAATTTCCATCCAGTTTCACTTTTCCCAGCATTCTCAAAAATTTTAGAAAAGTTAATGTACAATTGGCTTTATAACCATCTTAACACAAATAACATACTGTCAAAGTCGCAGTTCGGATTTCTAAAGAGTTCTGATATTGAGAAGGCTATCTACACTTACAGTGAAAATGTACTTAATTCATTAGACAAATAATTGTAGGCAACTGGTACATTTTGTGATCTGTCAAAGGCATTTGACTGTGTAAATCATAATATCCTTTTAAGTAAATTAGAATATTGTGGTGTAACAGGAAATGCTGCAAAATGGTTGAAATATTATATCTATGGCAGGAAACAAAGGGTGTTATTAGTAAAGAAACATGTATTAAGTTATCAGGCATCATCCAGCTGGAAACTAATTACGTGTGAGGTCCCACAAGGTTCCAACTTAGGGCCCTTACTTTTTCTTGTGTATATCAATGACCTTTCATCAGAAACAATACCAGATGCCAAGTTCATTTTGTTTTCTGATGATACGAACATTTCAATAAATAGTGTAGCCTTAGAAAGTTCGGCTAATAAAATATTTATGGACATTAATCACTGGTTCCTAGCCAATTCTTTGTCACTAAACATTGAAAAGACACACTAAAGCAGTTAAGAACTTGTAAGGGGTGTCCCACGAGTATATGACTAGCATACAATGACAGGCAGATAGAAGAAGTGGACAGTGTTAAATTCTTGGGATTACAGCTTGATAATAAATTCAACTGGGAAAAACACACCACAGAACTGCTGAAGCGAATAATCAAATCTCTATTTGCAATGCGAATTGTGTCAGGCATAGCAGATATAAAAATGAAAAAAAAACTGGCATACTGTGCTTCTTACTTTCATTCCATAATGACATATGGGATTATTTTTTGGGATAATTCATCAAGCCAAGCTAAAGTTTTCCGGACAGAAAAATGTGCAGTAGGAGTTATAGGTGGTCCTGCAGAAGCTGTTTAGGGAACTAGGTATACTATCTACTGCTTCCCAATATATTTATTCCTTAATGAAATTTGTCATTAAAAATATATCACTTTTTCAAACCAACATCTCAATTCTTGGAATCAATATTAGAAATAAGAATAATCTTCACAGGGATCTAAAGTGACTTACTCTTGTACAAAAAGTTGTGCATTATACAGGAACACACATTTTCAGTAACTTGCCAGCAGCCATAAAAAACATGACAACCAATGAATTTCAGGATTTATTGGTGGCCAACTCCTTCTACTCCATTGATGAATTTCTCAGCAGAACCGACTGATTGTGTATCTAACTTCTGCACTGTTTCAGTTCAGTAATATGTTCATTGTAAATAAGTATTGCAGTAGTTCTATTATATGTTTATTACCTTATAAATAAATAAAAACTGTTTTTAAATTTTAAATTCAGAGCATTAATGTGATCTTAGTAAATGAGTGTTTGTAAAGTGATTCCTTCATATAGTGTTCACTAAAAAAATGACAATAATTCCACTTGCGACCTTAGGAAGGTACATTAGCTTATTTGTTTCAGTTGTAAATATTTGCCATGTATTATTGTTTTTCTGGCTTGTTCTACATCCTGGAGGTCCTCCTCACTACGGATCAGTTGGAATGAAAGTAAATCTAATCTCTGGTACCTTTATCTTTTCTAAAACGACACTGCTCATCATCTAGCACATTCTATTTTCTTTTCCATTTTTCTGTATATTATTCCTGTCAGCAGCTTCTCGCACTTGTCAGCTCTTGGAGTCTTCAGAATTGTGTGGATGATATTTTTCTAAAAGTCATGATATGTCACCAGACTCATACGTTCTACACACCAACGTGAATAGTCATTTTGTTACCTCTTCCCCAACGATTTTAGAAATTCTGGTGAAATGTTATCTACCTTTTCTACCTTATTTGATCTTAAGTATTTCAAAGCTCTCTTAAATTCTGATTCTGATACTGGATCCCCTATCTCTTCTAAATCGATTTCTTTTTCTTCTTCTATCACACCTGACAAATGTTCCTCCTCATAGAGACCTTCAGTGTGCTCTTTCCACCTATTAGCTCTCCTCTGCATTTAAAAGTGATTCCCATAGCACTCTTAATGTTACCAGCCTTGCTTTTTGTGTCACCAAAGGTCATTCCTGTATGCTGAGTCAGTCTTTCCAACAATAACTTCTTTTTCGATTTCTTCACATTTTTGATGCAGCCATTTTGTCTTAGCTTCCCTTCTCTTCCTATTTATTCCCTTCCTCAGTGATTTGTATTTCTGTATTCCTGAAGTTCCCTGCACGTTTTTGTACTTCCTTCTTTCATTGATCACTTGAAGTATTTCTTCTTTTACCCACTGTTTCTTCGCAGTAAATTTCTTTGTATGTATCTTTTTCTTGCCAACGTCTGTGATTGCCCTTTTTAGAGTTGTCCATTCCTCTTAAGTTGTACTGCCTACTGAAGTATTCGTTATTGCTGTATCTATATTCTTTGAGAACTTTAAGCAAGTCTCATCATTCCGTATTACTTCTGTATCCAACTTCTTTGCGTATTGTAATGTACCCTCTTTCGTCCGGGGAGAAAATCAAATATCAAGTGACAAAATTTCAATTCATTTAAATGCTATTTCAAACTCTGAGATAATGATGATCAATTGACGGCACCCCACCAGCTTGGGTGGTCTGTATCTACAATCTATCTGAATTTGGTCTCATTGTCTTGATTCTCGCCATGGTGCGTTCCATCCATCTAACATTGTTAATATTAGGTCCGAGTCTTTATGTGCTAATGAAAACTGGTACTCGCTTTTTGTTTTACTATTGATTCTTCATTTTCATTAATTTAACTTTTTCACAATAATTTCCATCTTCATATCACATACTATTTACAATACTCTGTATATAAGACGACAGACTTCCTTCCGTTCTCCCATCAACAGTCCACCTCCCAAAACCATGCTCTCCCCACAACAGTCCTACTAACTCACTCCAACAGTCACCTTAACAATGTCCGACTCTCTACCTTTCACACACGAATGTCTTTGGCTCACACTGGTGCCAACATATTCTCCTGAAATAAACAAATAAAGTTCACATTATAGAAAAATATAATAAAAAAAGATTTGGGCAAAATTAAATACTACATACAATAATATTAAATTTTAAAAAATCATAGAAATTAAATCAGAACACTGATGCGACTATAAGGGTGGTATCGCACTCTTCAGTAGTCCGTTACGTTACACACACCCCTCGAGATTTCATGCAAAAGTATTTTGCAAGAGATCTCGACAGATACGCAAAGCAACGAACCACTGTTTTTTTTATGTAATTAATGTAATCTTCAATAGTTGTCTCCTCGTCTCTTTCTGCTGGTCTTCTCCTCTTGAATTTGTCCCCTTAATCGCCTCATCTGTCAAATTATATCATGGTAATTTTCCTCAAATCATACAACACTTAATTAGTCACATATAAATACATTGGTATTTCACCCAGGATGCCTCTTCCCTACCATACTGGGTTTGATTACCAGAGTTCACTTACATGTTTATATAATGATTGTACAAATATATTAGACACTAAAAGTAAGACATAAAAGAGATAAATGTGGTCTTATATCGACTTGATTTTAACATCAGCTAAAAAGGTTATTTTCAATTTAGTTCAGACATCTACTCTGAGAAATATGTGTAAAGAGTATCATTTAAACAATCTCAGTTAAATAAGCGTCTCAGCGTCCTCATATCAATACGTTTTCCATAATGTAATGTAAAATAGCTAAAAAGTGAGAGTTTAGAAATGGCAGTGCAATGGGATCATGTTAACCCAGCCATCATTAGTGGTATCATGCTTCACTTGTACATATGTATAAAATAATTCAAATATACAAATTCAGAGGTGGCATTGCAATGGGAATCTGTAGACCCTGTCAAATGTAGTGGGAAAATACTTTTCTCACAAATATAAATTAAATAGTAATAAAGTGAATACATGTAAATACTACACAAAGTTTTGTGTTTGTCAGTTCCTGCATGTACTTTATCCTCTAATCCTAATCCATTCCATGCTGACACTCATCCAACCTACCCTTATCTCATATCCTGTGTTTATACAAGATCAATTTCTTTCAGAGTTAGTCAGTAAAACATAAATCTGCAGAGATACAGAGCTCCATCCACATAAAAGTGTTGTTGTTTTCTCAACTGATCAGAACAGAAGCTAGCAATTGCTTGGTCAGGTCAGTTTTTCAATATAAGATAATAAAATAGCAAACACATTTCTAATCCTAAAATTCAAAGAAAATATAAATACATATATATGAAAATTCCCTCTACTCATGGCATAGGCAATGTGTAATCATGTAAAGTGTACATCTATGTACAGTGTGTAGTCCTCTCTCCATACCCAGTTCCTTTGTCACATAAAACATGTAGATTAGTTGATTATATTGCAGAATCATCCACCTTCTGCCACCAATACTCAGCCTTCAATCAATCTTGGCCATATGCACAGGACGCAAGACTAAACAGTATGCAGAAGTCCAACCAGTACCAAGGCGCACGGTGTCTACGTGTCTCCATGAGAACCACATAGTATACACAACTGTGGCAAAACAGGATCACCATCACTATTAGAGTATGAACGCTGGTTCACTCATGATTAACTGCAGTTTTTCATCCTCATACTTCAACTTGCATAGTTTGTAGTAAAGACAGGTTACTCTGGTCATAACTTCTCGCAGTCACATATCCATATTGTAGCATATAAGTCACTTCACAAGTGTAAATTTGTGGTTAGTATGACAGTAAGTCCTAAATAATCTCCCAATTTCATGCATGTATCTTTCGGCTGGGTTGCTGGATGGGTGATAAGCTGAAATAAGTATGTGGTTGATCTCCTCTCTATATATAAATGTTTCCCAACTTTTGGATGTAAACTGTGATCCGTTGTCACTAAGAATTGCCTCAGGTACACCTACACATTTAAAATAGCCACGGGTGAAACATGAAATAATGTTTTTGCTAGTAGCATTCATCAATGGGTACAACTTAATAAATTTGGAAAATAAGTCCACCACTACAAAAACATACATAAACCCTCCTCTAGTGGTTGGCAGTCGCCCATACAAGTCAATTGCTACAACATCAAGCTGCTGTTTCGGAAGTATATTTTGCATCTGACCTCTACTCTTTTGATTGACTACCTTGACTCTCTGACACAAGTCATAAGTGGACAAGATTTTCCTCACAGTCCTCGCCATATTGTAAAAGTAAATGTTTTCTTGAATCTTTTGTATACATTTTGCTGCCCCACAATGACCATAACTTTCATGGGTATATTTTACAAGTAATTTGACAAATTCATATGGCCAACATAACTTCCATACCTCACTATCTTCCTTCATCCTCCGAAATAATATTCCCCTATGAATTTTGTAATACTGCCCTACTTTTTCTTTTCCCTTCTTTCCAATATAACTTTTCACCAGTTTCCACTCTTCATCATGATTCTGAAACCGTCTAATGTCACTGCAGACTTTCACAACATCTTTCTTCTCATTTATCCCTTTTAAATACATAATTTTAAATTCATTCCCTCCTTCATCACCATTGTCACCAATAGATTCTCCCAAAGGATGCCTTGAAAGAGCATCTGCTATGCAATTTTCATCACCTTTAATATATTTGATGGTGTAGTTAAACTGCTGAAGGAAAAAGTGCCCATCTCGTGATTCTACTGTGGTATAATTTACATTCTTGTAAGTAGGATAGTGCTTTATGATCTGAAAAGACTATCACCTCGTGACCCAATAAATAATTCTTAAATCTGGTGAAAGCCCAATGAACGGCTAATAGTTACTTTTCTGTAATGATGTACTGCCTCTCGTGTTTCTGCAATGTCCTGCTGGCAAAAGCAATAGATCTATGTTCTTCCACCCCATTCTGACTTCTCACTAGGAAAATGTGTGCCCCTAAACCATAGTTACTACTGTCAGTCATAATAGAGAAAGGCAACCCAAAATCTGGCCTACATAAGATTTTACTATTTACCAACTGGTGTTTAACCTCTTCAAAATCAATCTGATAATCTTTATTCCAATCCCATATAGTATTCTTTTTAAGCAAATTCCCTAAACAAGGTGCATTAAGAGCCTGAGTAGCACAATACTTCCTATAGAATCCACACAGTCCGAGAAATGACTTTAGCTGTTTCTTATTCCTAGGTGGTGGAAACTTTGCAATTGCTTCAATTTTCTCATCATCTGGCATAATTCCATTGTGAGATATAATGTGCCCCAAAAATTTTAATTGTTTCACTGCAAATTTACATTTCGATAACTTCAGTGACATTCCTCCTTTTCTAAACTCCTCACAAATTTCCTTAAGTAACCCTATGTGTTCTTCCCAACTTTTACTGGATACGAAAATATAATCTACATATATAGTTAATTTATGTAACAATTCCTTTCCCAACACATAATCTAAAGCTCTGATAGACTCTGCAACAGATACATTCAGCCCAAATGGTACTATGCTAAAGGTATAACATTTTCCATTATATAAGAATGCTGTGTGTTTCTGAGATTCCCTTGCTAATGGTATTTGATGAAATCCAGAGGTCAGATCGAGGATAGACATAAACTTTACATGTTCAAACTTGTGTAGTAATTCATCAATGTTTTCAGGATGATCATTTTCCCTACATAATAATTTATTGAGGAACCTAGAATCTAGGACAAGTCTTACACTATTATCCTTCTTGGCAATGACTATGATAGGATTATTATATTCGCTATTACACCTCTGAATAACCCCCCAAGTCTGCATCTTTTCCAACTCCCTCTCTACAGCTTTCCTCCTGCTTAATAGAATCCCATAAGGTTTAATGAAAAATGGATCATGCAGTTTCAGTACAAGTTTACATTCATACCCTTTCATTCTGCCTGGTCCATCACTAAATACATCAGAATATTCCCATAAAAGTTCCATGAGATCAGATTGTTGTTCCCTAGTTAAGCTCTCTGCTTCAGCAATCTTATTTTCTACTATGCTTTGATAATCTTTGTCATCAATAGAAGTCTGTTTTTCAAAAGGATCAGTGCATCTCCCATCATCTAAATAATCCACCCCCCTCATCTGATTATCACTATTACTATTCTTCTCAATGAAGCTCTCTGTATACAACTTATTTTTATCTGTTGGTTCTCTAAATTTGACAGTTTTGTTTTTCCTGTTAAATCCCATATCCACTTTTACTATCCAATCCATACCTAGAATTATGTCCTCACTCAGGTCCGGAATGACAAGACAACCCTGATCAAAGACCACATCACCAACTTTGAAAGACAAAAGAATTTGACATTTTACTGTTTTACTGAATCTTCCTGTCGCTCCCCTAATTTTAACCCCAACTACTGGTAATTGTGCAAATTCATGGTTTTTATTTATCCTATCCCTCAATTTTTCACTGATTCCTGATATCAGGCTTCCAGTATCAATCAAACAAGAACCTGTCCAATCATTAATACAATTTGCATGTATGGGTTTCCTACAATTTCACTCTCCTGCTCACCAACATCTTCATGCATCAAGTCATCTTCTACACTTTTAAAATTCAGATCTTCATTTTGTTTGACATAAGCTAACTATTTTCAGTCTGCACATTGTGCAGAAGCCAACTAGGATTCTCAACACAAACATAATTAGACACATTATTATTATCAGTAATCATAGGAAATTCTTTACATTTTATACCTGTTTTTGCTTTTTCCCACCAAATAGGATGTACCTTCTCACAGATGGATAACAATTGTATCCAAAACATATTATGTTCATTAGCCTCATTAAGGCTGTCCCACAATCTACAAATCAACTCTTGTCCCTGGTTTCCTAAGTTAATAATTACCTTCTCTTCATTCACAAAATTAATGTCATCCCTGTCTATCCCCTTGATTACTGGTGATGTATTAACCCACGTGACTGCAGCCTGATCCTCTTGTACTGAATGATTATTTTCTCTAACACTATTACCCTCCTCCTTCATAACTACATCTGCATCATTCTTAATCACAACAAATACTCTTATCTCACTTCTATATTCCATATCATCACTATCATCAACTGCCTCTTCCTCAGCATCATTTGACATCTCACCACTTGATTCAACTTCCCTAACCTTAGCTACTTCAGCACGACTTCTCACATCAACATCACACTATACTTCTTCTAATTCTACAACCTTATTATTCAGTACTTGATTGACATTCTCACCCACAGAAGTTTTTACATCACTCAGATCTCGATTTACTGCAATTTCATCAGAATACATTAATGCATTTATTCCGAAGGTATCATAACTATTATTAACATAGGAACAACCACCTAAATCCCCCCTCACATCACTTTCTTCCTGCCTAAACAAATTATTCATTATCTCCCCACTAATCTCTGAATCTTCATTACTAATGTGTCTAGAATTATCTGTGCTCATAGCTTTCTCACTGACTTGCTGCCAAAACTGTTTATCAAATGGTCTCTTATCAATTTCCGGTGCTCTTGTCATGTTATTACTATGTCTTTTTCTGTAATCATTTTGCCCATACCTATTCTGATTCCACTTAGCCTGATTTCTAGCATTATACCTGTTCGTCCCACACTGACAGGCCCTCATTGGGACGGCTCTTAGTTTAACAGGCCTTGCCCATTCCCATCTTGTCTTCTATCTGGATTTTCCCATTGTCTATTTCTGTTCCCACCATAATAATTATTTCCCTTATTCTCATGTTGACGCCAGTTGCTATTCTCTCCTCTATTGAAATCTCCCTGAAAATTACCTTGACGATCCTGCTGATTATTCCCATTATGATTATTTCGACTACCATTATTCCCATTATTAGAATTTTGGTTCCACCCTCCATGATTTTGTCCATAATGATGCCCATTAAATCTTTTGCTTCTTTCTAATGCACGATCCAATTTCTCCACATAATTCAAAAATTGTTCAACTGAATCATCTGGCCCATATACCAAGTCCCACCGAACTCTATTTGGTAACCTCCTTTTTAGAGCGTCTATTTGCGTTAGTTCATCAAAAGGTCTGTCTAAATGCGCCAACTTTCTTAGCTGTTTCTAGCAAAATTCCCTCATTGTACCATCACATTCTTTATAATTAGCCCCATTAAGAAAATGGCTTTTGATTTTGGCCTGAAAAGACGCTGAGAAAAATTTGTTCAAAAAACTTTTTTTCGAATTGACTATAGGTTAAATCAGAACTGGCGGTTAGATTAGCCCACGACAATGCTTCTCCATCTAAGAATTTTTAACAAATTTGATCTTTACAGTGTCACTCATTTCGAACGAAAAATTGTCACGACAGTTCATAATGAAATCAACTGGGTGTACTTTTCCGTCTCCCGGAAAATTACGCACGTTTGTACCTGGCCAAAATCCGTTAAATGAAGTCGCTACCGAATTCATAGCTAAATTATCCCGAATTTCATTTAATTGTTTCTGTAGTCGAACTACCTCATGCTCATTGTCTTTAATTACATTGTTACAAGAATCTACATTATGTTCAATAATTTTCACTTTTTCTGTTACCTTGTTTTCGAACAATGACAATTTGTCATCGACATTTTTCGTATGTAAGTAAATTCTGGTAATCATTTCCCTATCTTTAATTTTTCTCTCACTCGAAAATGATTCAAAATACTTCGCGGTTTCTTCCACTTCCCGTTTGATTGTTAATTCGACTTTATTGAGTTTAATCTTCCACATTGTCTACCCTATCTTCAATTTCGTCTGTGCGCTCCTCCAAACTGGTTTTCGTCTCTTTCATTTCCGATCTGATAGTTGAACATTCATTAAAGAATTCCTTAGCCAATTGGCGATTTTATTTTAAAAGCTTCTCTTCTAAATCAGACACTTTCTTTTCCATACTTTTCGCGTTTTCTGTAATTACATTATTCAAGAAACTAAATTGTTCAGAACATTGCTTATTCAAACTTTGTTCAAAGTACCGAATTGTTCAGCATTCTGTGTTAACAGTAATTGCAACATAGCGGACATATCTAATTCTTCAACCTTTCCTTCCGATTTTTTACCTGCCATTTCTGTACTAGCACTTACTTGAACACTTTCGATAGACTTTTTATCCCCCTGCTGATTTTGTTCCAACTCGTCCGTCACGGTCATTTTTAATCGAATTAAGAAACTCTTGCTCCGACAAAACGCCCAAAATGTCAACAATACAAATAACTTAATAGGTGTACTTATCTCGTTTTTCCGCGTGGTCCCACGTCCGTTATTATTTACGTTTCTTATTCTTGTTGGGTTGTTACTTGCATTTGTCAGTAGATTATATTTCCTTTCATTTAGATCGTTCTCCTCTTCTTTCTAATACATTATTAGCCATACCCTGTTAACATAAAACGAGTATCACTCCAATAATGCAATGGATCCCGGACAAGAGTCCCCAATTGTAATGTACCCTCTTTCGTCCGGGGTGAAAATCAAATATCAAGTGACAAAATTTCAATTCATTTAAATGCTATTTCAAACTCTGAGATAATGATGATCAATTGACGGCACCCCACCAGCTTGGGTGGTCTGTATCTACAATCTATCTGAATTTGGTCTCATTGTCTTGATTCTCGCCATGGTGCGTTCCATCCATCTAACATTGTTAATATTAGGTCCGAGTCTTTATGTGCTAATGAAAACTGGTACTCGCTTTTTGTTTTACTATTGATTCTTCATTTTTATTAATTTAACTTTTTCACAATAATTTCCATCTTCATATCACATACTATTTACAATACTCTGTATATAAGACGACAGACTTCCTTCCGTTCTCCCATCAACAGTCCACCTCCCAAAACCATGCTCTCCCCACAACAGTCCTACTAACTCACTCCAACAGTCACCTTAACAATGTCCGACTCTCTACCTTTCACACACGAATGTCTTTGGCTCACACTGGTGCCAACATATTCTCCTGAAATGAACAAATAAAGTTCACATTATAGAAAAATATAATAAAAAAAGATTTGGGCAAAATTAAATACTACATACAATAATATTAAATAAAAAAAATCATAGAAATTAAATCGGAGCACTGATGCGACTATAAGGGTGGTATCGCACTCTTCAGTAGTCCGTTACATTACAGTATCAATTCTTCCTGACTAAGTTCGTAAATGACAGCCTGCGCTTCATCACTACTAAATCGTGCTCTGAGTCTATATCTGATCCTAGGTGCGTCTTATACTCCAGTATCTGATTTCGGAATCTCTGTTTGACCATGACATTATCTAATTGAAATCTTCCCGTATCACCTGGTCTTTCCCAAGTGCACCTGCTCCACTTGTGGTCCTTGAACAGAATATTTGCTATTACTAGCTGAAAATTATTGCAGAACACAATTAGTCTTTCTCCTCTCTCATTCCTTATCCCAAGTCCATATTCTCCTGTAACCATTTCTTTTACTCCTTCCCCTACAACTGTATTCCAGTCACTCATGATTATTAGATTTTCATCTCCCCTTTGTACTGCATTAGCCTTTCAGTATCCTCACCTACGTTATCCTTTCGTTGATTATTCAATATTTATTAGTCACCTATCTCACCTATCCCTTGGCAGTCCCCTCCCAGAGATCCGAATAGGCGACTGTTCCAGATTCTTTCGCCAATGGATTTTTCCTGTGGATACACGTTATGTGACTTTAATGCAGTGGTTTCCATTGCCTTCTGCATCCTCATGCTGTTGGTTATCAAAGGCAGGTCTACCTGTGAAACAAGTCATGTAATCTCATGCTAAGCTGCAGCCATTGTGCTGCATTCTATGTGGGCATGACAACCAAGAAGCTGTCTGGAACTTCCTGGCAGATTAAAACTGTGTGCCAGACCGAGACTCGAACTCGGGTCCTTTGCCTTTTGCAGACAAGTGCTCTACCAACTGAGCTACCGAAGCACGGCACGCCCCATCCTCACAGCTTTAAATCCGCCAGTACCTTGTCTCCTACCTTCCAAACTTCACAGAAGCTCTCCTGTGTACCTTGCAGAACTAGCACTCCTGCCAGGTAGTTTCATATCAGTGCACACTCTGCTGTAGAATGAAACTTTCATTCCAGAAACAACCCCTAGGTTGTGGCTAAGCCACGTCTCCGCAATATTCTTTATCTCTGCAAGGGTCGCAGGAGAGCTTCTGTGAAGTTTGGAAGGTAGGAGACGAGGTGCTGGCGGATTTAAAGCTGTGAGGATGGAGTGTGAGTCATGCTTGGATAGCTCAGTTGGTGGAGCACTTGTCTGCGAAAGGCAAAGGTCCCGAGTTCGAGTCTCGGTCTGGCACACAGTTTTAATCTGCCAGGAAGTTTCATATCAGTGCACACTCGGCTGTAGAGTGAAAATTTCATTCTAAGAAGATGTCTGTATGAATGGCCACCAACAAACTGTGGCCAAGAAACAATTGGACAAGCCTGTTGCTGAGCATTCTACCCAACACAACACCCATCATTTCAACGACTGCTTTATAACCTGTGCCATATAAATCCTTCCCATCAACATCAGCTTTTCTGAATTGCACAGGTGGGAAGTCTCCCTACAACTCAAATATCCTATGTTCCTGTATCCCTCCTGGCCTCAACTTTTGTTAGTCATTTTTTGCACTCATCCAACCCCTCCCCTGTTCCCATTCCAGCATTACACAGCCCTCATTCCACCAATGCACCTAGTCTTTTTACTTCTCTTCTTTTCCGCTACTGCCCCCCCTTATACCTCTCCCTTGCCCACCATCTAACCTCCCAACTGCACCTAGCTGCCCTACCCTCTCTCCACCTCGTTCTTGTGTGCTCCCCAGGAGCACTTCGCTGTCCTCCACCACTACCCCACTATCCTTCCCCCTCCCTGCCCCAGCCTTCTTCTTACCCCCATCCAACTGCCACTCCCATCATGCACTGCTTCTGTTGCTCACAGTCTGGCTTCAGCTGAGAGAGGCTGCAGTCATGGGTGTGTGAGTTGTATTTATGTGTGTGCGCTCGCAGATGCGGGTGTTTGTGCACATGAGTGTGTGTGTGTGTGTAATCATATATGACAAAGGCCTTGTTAGGTGCAAGCTTGTATTGTGACAGTATTTTTGTTGTGCCTATCTACAACTAAGAATCTCCGCTACACGATGAGTAGCAATTTTCCTTTTCTTAATATTGTTTCATTCCTCCTGGATTTTTCAAAAAAACAGTTGAGTTAGAGATAAATGTTTTATGTACTATTGCTGACTGTGAATGTTTACATACTAGATATGGAGAAAAATTTGTATGGAGGTTAATAATGGGTTTAAGACCATTTTACCAGATAGATATTCAAAATTAATTACTGATGGGGATTTTCAAGAAACTGGAAAAGAACAGATGCAAGTGAAATATAAAGGACTGAAGAAACTTAAAAATGGAAGTAATGAATTTCATGATCTGGAATTCACTCTGTGAATTTTTTTTTTTAATTTTAATTTTTCCTATTAAATTTTATAATCTTGAAATGGACAATACCAAACTGCTAAAACAGTGTGGTGACTGCTACAGAGAAAGAATATTAATGCATTTCATAAAGTTAAATATTGAAAAGATGAATATGACTGGATTTGTAAAGAATGTAAAAAGTTTTACCAGAAAATTAGAGATACTTGTGTGGTGACTTTGGCACAGAAAGGGGTAAATTATGCTGCCACAAAAGTCTTTGGGCACCTACCAAACAGCATCAAAAGCCTGACAGATAGCCAACTAACATTTAAAAATAAATTAAAAGAATTTCTAGATGACAACTCCTTCTACTCATTGGCTGAATTTTTAGATACAAACTAAGGAAAAAAAAACTTAATCATTAGTGTCATGCAATATTTTGTGTAATGTAATTTCTTGTACAGACATCTTTTATTAACCTGACACGTTCCACATCATTACGAAGTGTCGTATTCATGATCTATGGAACAAGTATTAATCTAATCTAATCTAATCTAATCTAATCTGTGTTGAATTGTAAATAAATATAATCTCAAAAAACATGTACAATTGACAGTTCATAAAAATCTTATGGCTGCTCAGAACAAAAAATTAGAAAAACTTTGTGTAAGAAACAGAATAGTCCTTATTTATTTAATTACATTCACCTCACCTACTGGAGAGGCGGTGAAGTTTTGATACGAATTATTCTTTGTGAGAATGAATTAAACTTTTTTTCTTATGTGCACCTTTTATAAAAAAAATATTAAATTTATTTTCTTACACACAGCTTTATTCCAAAAAAAATTATTTTATAAGTGAACGTGATACTCATTGTTATTAACTTTCTAAGTAATTTATTTTAAAATAAACGTTTTTAATGAAATTATGTGAATTCGACCTAAAAATGAGGACTATAGTAAAAATGTGTGAAATCTTACGGGACTTAACTGGACTATAGTAGGTATATAGTGTAGGTTCTACGTCATTTGGGTCGGTCTTGGCGTGATCCAGGACTGAGCCAAGTGAGCTAGAACCTACACTTTATAGCTGCTATCCTTCACTGCTGGTGGTGAACTGGAGTTGAGCTCGCTTCCGCATATCATGTGTATCTGGCGCACATACGTCCAACGGATTTTCCATAGGCATTTCTGGTGCGATTCTCCCCTTCGTCGTTTGCTGCAGGACAGGAGTCCAGGATCCGTTTACCTTTAGCCTTTCTTCTTTCTAGTTTAAGCTATTACCACATTTGTGTATTTCTATAGCTCTTCTTCTGCACAGCAAGAACTTCCGCGTTGGCGAATTTTACTCTGTGGTCTGTCTCAGTAAGCGCATGCTCCGCCACAGCCGATTTCTCCACCTGTTCCAACCTGCAATACAGCTTATGTTCAGTGATCCTGGTGCTGGTTGATGGGCCAATCGTTTTAACATAGACTAGACATGTATGTGGCGTGCGGTATATTCCCGACATTACAAGTGGGTCACTTCTATTCTTTACCGACCTGAACACTCTTTGATATTGTTTGTCGGTTTATAAATAGTCTTTACGCCGTGTTTGCACACAATAACACCTGTTCTGTTCGGCACTCTGGGAATGTATGTCAGAAAGGCCATACCCGGCATTTCTTTTTCTGGTGTGTCACTTCACCGAGTATTTTACTCTGTGACATTTCTTATGTAACTGGTGGAGTACCCATTGGTCCTGAGATCGCTTTCCATTTGTTTATTTTTTATTTTTATTTTCTGAGTCATCAGAATTCTGACTAGTTTGATGTGGCCTGCCACGAATTCCTCTTTTGTGCCAATCTCTTCGTCTCAGGGTAGCACTTGCAACTTACGTCCTCAATTATTTGCTGTATGTATTCCTATTTCTGTCTCTTCTACAGTTTTTGCCCTCTACACCTGCCTCTAGTATCATGGAAGTCATTCCCTGATGTCTTAATAGATGTCCTACCATCTTGTCCCTTCTCTTTTTCAGTGTTTTGCACATATTGCTTCCTCTGCGATTCTGCGCAGAACCTCCTCATTCCTTAATCTATAAGTCCACCTAATTTTCTACAGTCGTTTGTAGCACCACATCTTAGATGCTTCGAATCTCTTCTGTTCCGATTTTCCCACAATCCATGTTTCACTACCATATAATGCTGTGCTCCAACCGTACATTCTCAGCAATTTCTTTCTCTAATTAAGGCCTATGTTTGATACTTCTCTTGGCCAGTATAGCCTTCTTGCCAGAGCTAGTCTGCTTTTGATGTCCTCCTTGCTCCGTCCGTCATTAGCTATTTTGCTGCCTAGGTAGTAGAATTCCTTAACTTCAGCTACTTCATGATCACCAATCCTGATGTTAAGTTTCTCGCTGTTCTCATTTCTGCTACTTCTCATTACTTTTGTATTTCTTATATTTACTTTCAATCCATATTCTGTATACATTAAACTGTTCATTCCATTCTTCAGATCATGTTGTTCTTCTTCATTTTCACTCAAGATAGCAATGTCATCAGCGAATCGCATCATTGATATCCTTTTACACTGAATTTTAATTCCACTCCTGAATCTTTCTTTTATTTCCATCATTGCGTCTTTCACGTACAGTTTGAGCAGTAGGAGTGAAAGATTATGTTCCTGTCTTGCACCCTTTTTAATCCGAGCACTTCGCTCTTTGTCCACTCTTATTATTCCCTCTTGGCTCTTATTATATATTACCCGTCTCTCCCTATAGCTTACCCCTATGTTTCTCAGAATTTCGAACATCTTGCATCATATTGCTCGCGTTACAAGCGTATTAATGAAGCCTAATTCCTGGTCCGGGTGGTGATCTTGACAGTTTATGCACATATCGGTCTGTGTGTGTCGGGTTTCGATAATGCTGTCTCCCAGGTCTTCATCATCCTCGTGAGCTCCACATCTAGAAAGGGTAGCTGTTGGTCCTTTTCTACGGTAAATTTTATATTGGCATGGAGACTGTTCAAGTGTCTTACTTACCGAGCTGTTCCTCACCTTGGCTCCACACAACGGAGATGTCGTCAACGTATCTGTACCCCACCTTGGGTTTACAAGATGCCGGACCTAGCGCCTGTTCTTGGAATGTTCCACGAAGCCTGCTTGCCGACCATCTTAACTGAGACCGATCATGAGCACAACATCCCGGACCTATTACGTTGAATGACGTGCCAAAAACTAAGGCAGATCTGACGAAGCAGATCACACAGAATAAGAATCGGTTGGTCAAGACAACACAGAAGGTAGGAACTGACGAAACACTTGACCCTTCTGCTTCAGCCGCATATGGCGAAGGCTGACACATACATAAAGGACTCAGGACATTTAATTGAGAAGCTGAAGAAAGTAAAACTTGGACCAAACGATATCCTGGTCAGCTTTGATATTTTTTCTTTGTTTGCCAATGTGCCACTCAGTGATTCACTGGAGTACATCGGCTCTATTTCCCCGAAAGACATCATCAGTCTCTTTCATACATGTTCCATCACGAGCGATTTCACGTGAAATGGCAACTTCTACGAACAGCTGGAAGGCGTCGCCATGGGTAGTCCACTTAGTCCAGTGGTGGCCAACTTCTTCATGGAACATTTCGAAGCACAGGCGCTGGACTTGGCCCTCGTAAACCTAAGGTGTGATACAGATACATTGACGATAGCTTCATTTGATGAACATTTTCCATTAAAACCCAAGAGATATTCAAATTCTAAATCAAAATGTAGACAAAAAACTAACAAAGTAAAGAGGTGGTATACTCCTAGACTAGCTAAAATGAAATGTATTGTCCAAATATTAAATGACATGGATATTCAAATGCTAAATCGAAATGTAGACAAAAAACTAACAAAGTAAGGAAGTGGTATACTCCTAGACTAACCAAAATGAAATGTATTGTCCAAATATTAAATGACAAGGTCAAAGCTGCTAAAGATATAGATGTTAAGGATAGACTGCACTCTAGTTATTTACAGACCAAAAGGATCTACAGAAAGGAAGTATAAAAAGCAAAGAAGAAAAGCAATGCCAGATTTATTGAAGAAGCTCACAGTCCTTGTAAAGCAGCATGGGATCTGGTTAATGAGCACAGGAAAAAGCCCACCTCTTGCTCTAATTCTTGCAGTCCAGATGAGTTTAATGGCTATTTTATAAAAATAGTGTAATCACAGTAGATGGAATTCCTGACTTTGGAATAGATCCTGCAGTTGCCGTGAAATTTGAGAATAAATGCAGCGTGGTAATGTGGAAGAGAGTGTATACAAAAGAAATAACAAAAATTGTAAAAAGCTACAAATCTTCAGGGAGCTCTGATATTTATGGTGTGTCCTTTGCTATGTTAAAAACTATAATCAGTGAAATTGCACAGCCATTAACAGTAGTAATAAATAAAAGCCTCTTTGAAGGGGAATTTCCTGACTTCCTGAAAGTAGCATGCACAGTGCCTGTTTACAAAAAATGCAGTCCACATTAAGTGTCAAGCTACAGGCCCATATCTATAATACCAGTACCAGCGAAGGTGATGGAGTCGATAATGAAAGAACAACTATTAAGTTACTTTGAAGGAAATAGTCTCTTTTATGATGTGAAACATGGCTTTCAGAAGGGCAGGTCAACAACAAACCTTAGTTACAAATATAAGTTAGGGTTTTGAAGACAAAGAGTATGTATCACTAGTACTCTGTGACCTCAGTAAGGCATTTGACTGCATCCCACATAAGACCCTGCTCAGAAAGCTCAAAACATATGGTATGGGGGATCTGTCATGCAAACTCTTGAATCCTACCAGAGAAACAGACGACAGATTGTCTCTGTGCAAGGAGCTGATTCCGGTGAGAAGAAGCTACAGCATGGTGTGCCACAGGGATCGGTAATAGGGCCCCTGCTGTTCCTTATCTTCGTACATGACATAGTCTCCAATGGGCACACCTTGCAGTTTGTGGATGATGCAACTCTGTTCTCAAAAAGAGAGAATATTGTAGAGGCAGTCCAACAAGCAGAAGTCTTGTTCAATGAAGCTAAGGCCTGGTTTATCATGAACAAAATGAAAATTAATGAAGAAAAACCTCAGAGGATGATATGCAGCCTCAGCAATACTGGAGCACTGGGTACTGCAGCAGATGTTAAACTTCTGGGCTTTCTCATTGATACCAAATTAACCTGGCAATAGCACACCAAACATATATGTTCAAAATTTTACCGGTCCTGCACCTCTTGAGGAAACTGAAAAGTATAGTACCAGAATAGTACCCGCTAACTGTGTGCTATGCAATGTTCCACAGCCACATCAGTTATGGGCTGTTGTTTTGGGGCCGTTCTGCACCTCCAAGAATGTGCTTTTACTGCAAAAGAAAGCAAAGAGGATCATTACTTCAAGCAAAAAACAGATGACTGTAAACCAATTTTCACTAGGGTAGGAGTTCTGACTGTTTACAGCCAGTATACATTTAACTGCCTCTTCTACATAAAGAGAAACCATGATATCTAGAGAAAGAGAAATAAAGTTAACAAATACAGCACTCGCAACAAAAGTAGTATCGACATGCCAATGTGTTGATTAGCAAAGACACAAAACAGCTTCCCAATGGTGATCCTAAAATTCTTTAATTCTCTACCTGATGACATTCAGTCTTTACCATGGGAGCAGATTAAAACTACTATTTTGTGTAAGCTAAAAGAGCAACCCTTCTACAATATTGAAAAATTCTTCTCTAGTAGTAGCATAGTGTTTACTTGAGCTGCAGCTCAGTTCCATGACCCCAACAGCAACTGTTATATTTAATTTCATTATATACTTGTATATATTTCATAGTTGTGATATTATTGTAATCTAATTTATAACTTAAATGTGTCTTGCGGTATAAATTACTACCATAGTAGCGTTGTATTCATGTATTTTGATGATGTTGTATCTTGACGCTGTCTGTCCAGCTGTGGCTGGTAAATGACATAGAATTGGTAATAAAGTTAATAATTGAGTGTAGCCATAGTGAGGAACAGCTCTGTGACTTACTAAGACACTTGAACAGTCTCTGTGGCTACATAAAATTTACCATGGAGGTAAAAAAAGGACCAACTGCTACCCTTTCTAGAGGTGCTGGTGACGAGGGATGGTGAACTACGTGTGGCATAGCATACATCGAAAACGATACAGAGGGTCTGATAAATCTACAAACTGTCAGATCACCACACGAGCCAGAAAAGGGGCACGATTAATAATCTCGTAGCTCGAGCAAGACGAATATGTCACCTCCAGCGTCTCAGACGCGAGATGCAACAACGGGAAAGCGTTCTTGGGGAGCAATGGGTACTCCACAGTTACGTCAGAAGTATCACAGAATCAAGTACTCTGTAAAGTGATATATCGAAGAAAGAAATGTTGGGTACGGGCTTTCTGCCTTAAATTCCTACAGCGACGGACAAATAGGGCGTATACTGCGCAAACACAACGTAAAGACTATTTATAAACTGACAAAAAAAGATCAAAGTGTGTCTCAGATCGGCAAAGGAGTACAGGCACCCATCCGTAACGCTTGGAATATACGACATTCCTTGTACGTGCGGAAAAGTCTATGTTGGAATGACCGTACGACTGATAACATCAGATCACCGAAAATAAGCTGCGTTGCAGGCTGGCGCAGTTGGAAAACCGACAGTGGCGGACCAAGCGCTATGTCAGACCGATCACACAGTAAAATTCACCGACACGGCAGTTCTTGCTGCGTAGAATAACTATCACTGCTTGGTCAGTGGAGCTATAGAAATACATAAACATGACAATAGCTTCAACGAGAAAGACGAAAGCCATAAGGTGGACGGGCTCTCGATTCCCGTGGTGCGGCGGAAGATAGTTGCAAGTAGCAAGGGTAGAGCCGCAGCGGTACTGGGCTCGGAAAAGCCCGTGGGAGCTAGCGCGCCGTCTGCGTATAACCTGCGCTCTTCAACTCGGCTCCAGTCCACCGCCAACAGTGGAGGGAGGAGCTTTGACAATGCCAGCCACTCGTGCTGGCGAAACGTCCGGAAAGTCAGCAAACAAACGTCGCCCGAACAACTTTTTACTACAAATACCATAAGTAATATAACTCCTAAACATATCAAATTTAATTTTAATATTGCCTTTAAAAAATTAATAAAGAAAGTGTTCTCCCTTTCTCTTATCTATTATGTATGGATACGTGAAACATTTACAGGAAATACAATAACATTAAGGTTAAGATAACAAAAGAGAGATACAAAATCTCGAACAAAATATCCAAACAGTAAAATGATTACTACTTTGTATTTTTGAATGCATTTTTTGAGTTGCTCTTTGCTGCTTTCACTATTCCTTACTGTTCCCCTTCTGAAAATTCGAGAATTCACCACAACTTTCAGAAAAGTTCACTTTTATTTGATGATCACTTTTCACTGTGACCAAGGACGTTCATTGTTTTTCTTTCGACCACTGGTTGTTGATCATACTGAAGATTCGTTCAACAAACAGCTGCAACTTCAGCACGTAGCAACGAATCTTCTTGAGACATGTGTTTTGTAAAAAAAAATTGCAATTGTTTTATTCTTACAACTCTGCTGTTGTGCCCAAATGAGTTAGTTATATGAATTAAAAACACTATGATATAAGCCTAAGCAATTGCGAATGGGAGATGTCAATTTTGGTCTGGTGCTTAAGGAAATCTGCATAAATCTGGTCTCTGCTTTAATTTTACCGAATCCAACATATGCATTACGAAAGACACAGAATTCATTGTATAAGATCTTCATTCAGGCTGAGATTCAATTTGTTGGCAACCTTTAAAACATCCTGCCACTGTAGACGAAAATCTTCTTGTTTTTTAAGTGAAAAGCAGGTAAGCAAATTGAACACATGTTCTCAGGAAAGTAATTGTTTTGGGACAAATAATTAATGCAAGAAAGATTGCGTATCATTTTCAAAACAACTTCCGTGATTTTGGTATTTCTTCCAGGATCTCATGAACTTTCTTTCCTAAGAATTTATTTTGTTTCCTGCTCTCTAGCTTGCCCTTAAGATCCACTATTATTCTATCCACCTCAACAGAAGTATTTGAGTTGTTTTCAGTTTTCTAACAGCAGTTTCAAACAGGGGAAAATGTGCTGTAGAATACATAGACGGCATTCAGAAGGTGAATGTTTAATTTGAAGTTGGCAAGATAGCGTCGCGCACCGACATATTAGTAAATCCTTCTGCTGAAATTCTTCATTTCATAAATGTAAAATGCATTATTTACTATAAAATGTGTTGAAAGGGTTGAGACTTTGTGCTGTTTTGCAAGTGCTGGCACATTGACTGGTTTGAAGAGGACAAGCACATTAAATGAAACTTGCGGTTTCGCTTACTACAATCCAAGAGAAACAGCAATCACCAAAGGATTTGAAAACCACTAAGTATGTGTGGAAAGTACCCTTCAGTACAAACTTTCAGCAGCGAAAAGATATGTTCGGGAAACTGAAGATCTGTTAAGTTTGGTTTGTGGTGGAGATATGTTACATGGCGAAGCAGGCTCTTGTGTGCGACTTGGTACAAAACGGTAAGGAGAGGTGGGTTACAAAATGGTGCAGCAACTGCCTTCACAGGAAAGCTGGACAGGAGCAAAAATGATTAGTTAACACACGCAATTCTGTCGGAGGAACATCCGCAACTGAGCATTTTACCAGAGGCTGAAAATACCGCTACAGTTGTAAGATTATTTTATTTAGCACACTACCGGTTTCGGTCTCTTATACACCTATCTTCAGGTGTCGTAACGTGGTGCTGTGATCCCGAGCGCCACAATGGATGTGTACATGACATAGTGTGCTAACAACGAGCGCAGAGCAACAGAAGAACCTTACAACTATAGCGGTACTTTCAGCCTCTGGGATTAGTGAAAAAGTTAACACAGAAAGAAGAAGATTTACTTAACTCGTATTCCTGGAAGCATATGAAGACTCATTACAAATAATGGAGCAAGAAAGAGAGTCCAGTTATCACAATGTCAGCAACGATGAGGCTCACTGTACTAAGTACAAACGACGGTGCTGTAGCGAAAAGCTCCAGGTGCAAGTGTCTGGAGTGGCTATCGCCAGCTCGTCTATATTGCAGGGGCAAAGGCCGCTCCTGGTGCAGAGCCGCTGGAGGCATGGCTCGGCGCCATCGCTATCGTCGTCTTACGGGAACTCGCAATCCTGTTGTCAACATGAAGACGCCAGTAGTGTACTACCGATACGAGTACCACAAAGATCGTCTCAACTGTCGTGTAGTGTTGAGGACCATTAATAAATTCCATGTCCTGGGTTCTGACGAATCTGTCAATGGCTCACATTTGTCTGCCTTGATAGACGGTGTAATGGTTTGTGTGAGTGTGCTTAAGCTGCCGAAACGTTAACGAGTGCAGTAGAGAAACAAGTAAAAAAAAAAGGAAAAAAAGCTCACGACATTGCCATATTGTCTGAAAGCCATGCCTTGAAGGGGATGTAGCAGCCATTACGTCCAGTAGTGAATTTCATTTCATTATTATCGGTATCACCAAGCCAGTGCCCCTCTCAAAGAAATACTCAAAGGCAGTGAGAAGTTCATTAAACCTGACACTGCCTGCATGCTAATTGGAAGTGCAAATGTTGTTTGTAAAAACGTGAGCAAAACTGCTGTGTCGGTTCTTATGGAAACTGCAAAAAACACTGGAAGTAAATTTCATCGTTGTTAGTGTACTTCATAGGCGCGACCACATGGAAAACTCATGTGTGACTCGTGTGTGAACCGTGCCATAAAGTGTCCGATGTGAAATTTAAAATTTTCGCAGCGAATTAAATGTTGGAAGAGATTTCGATTGGACACTTGCCCCTCATCTTCAGGTGAGCCGTCGAAGAGTGACGAACACGTTCTCCTCTCCGCCGTGAGAGTATTGCCGTGCATGAGTCAGAGTCACGGCAAAAGATGGACCACACCACCCGGCGGCAGAGCCCTCGCTGGTGGAATTGCGAAGATCGGCTGCCTTCGGCGTTGCCGCCCGCCGCAGCCATCGCAGTATTCTGGCGTCTTCATCTGGAGCAAATCTCGGAGGTGATGGGATTCCACGCATTATCCAGATGGTAGCCGCTGTCACGGTTCATTAGATTTTCCGCGATGCGTATTTCAGCGGATTCTTGTATAATGGAGCCCGTAAAAGATGTTGCGGTGGCCAAAATTAATGTTTTATAATACTCCGTCGAATGCCCGTTGGCATTCAACGTTGTATCAACGTCCCGCCATTGCAGACTTGCTGAGTTGCAAACGGTGAGTGTAACGTTTATGTTTTGTGCAGCGTTCTTCCACAGTGTTTTGTTTGTGATAAAGAGGCCGTACCCCACCAGCAAGGTATTTTGAAAATTCCGGCCTTCTGCAATAAAAAATTATCCTTCACTGCTGTAATTTTTCTGGCTTATTCAGCCATCATATTAGGCTCCAGGAAGCTATTCCCTGGGCAGTGGAGATGCAAAAAGCATAGAGATGATGCAATGTGGGATGAGGTTCCGGTGACAGATGTTAGATTCGGTACCATTCCCGGGAGAAAGGCCGCCTGCATGATGCTGCTGCTCTGTGAGTGGTTGTTGTGTTCGGCGGTAGGGCGCCAAAACGTTAAACTTTAGTTGCTAATATTCAGTAAACCTGTCATCCAAATTACTTCATTTTTTAAATAAACATCTCTCAACAGCCAACTACCAATCAGTCATTTCAAAATTATTAAAATCAAAGTATTACTAAAACAAAAGACAGACGATATTACTGCCGATGCACTTCGGTGGCTTTCGGGTGACGCCTGGCTGGCTTGGCGCGCGAAGTGTCTCGTGCAACCCGGCTCTGCAGTCCTGACCGTTCCAGTAGACAGACATGTTGTCTGTTATAGCAGTATTTGTTTCACGCAATTTTATTTACTACAGTTCCGACCGTCGCTAGGTACAGTCATGTTGTCTGTAATAGTAATATTTAATTCATGTAATTTTATTCTCCAGTTCTGACGGTTCCAGTAGACAGACATGTTGTCTGTGGCAGGATGTATTTCATGTCATTTTAGCCAGATATAATAACTGTGGAAAGATATGTTCAATACGTTGTGATCAAGAATAGTTTCTCGTGTCTATATCAATAAAAACGGGAGTGGCATCCCAAATGAGTTATAGTTTATTCGTGGCAGCAGTTCCTGGCGAAGTAAATTTCAGCCTCCAGAAAAAGAATCCACGACCAGCGTGCTGTTTTCTGCACTGGGGACAACATCATCATCATGAAGACAGGAGGTTAGTGAAGTACACAAGAACTTACGTATTCCACACAGGGTAGTGGAAACAACTTGGCACCTCACGTGTACTGCATGCACAGTATAAATGTGCTCAGTGACACGTCATCTGCAGTAATGCAGAGGAGGTAAAGAAGGATGAAAGTACACTGCTGGAAATTGAAATAAGAACACCGTGAATTCATTGTCCCAGGAAGGGGAAACTTTATTGACACATTCCTGGGGTCAGATACATCACATGATCACACTGAGAGAACCACAGGCACATAGACACAGGCAACAGAACATGCACAATGTCGGCACTAGTACAGTGTATATTCACCTTTCGCAGCAATGCAGGCTGCTATTCTCCCATGGAGACGATCGTAGAGATGCTGGATGTAGTCCTGTGGAACGGCTTGCCATGCCATTTCCACCTGGCGCCTCAGTTGGACCAGCGTTCGTGCTGGACGTGCAGACCGCGTGAGACGACGCTTCATCCAGTCCCAAACATGCTCAATGGGGGACAGATCCGGAGATCTTGCTGGCCAGGGTAGTTGCCTTACACCTTCTAGAGCACGTTGGGTGGCACAGGATACATGCGGACATGCATTGTCCTGTTGGAACAGCAAGTTCCCTTGCCGGTCTAGGAATGGTAGAACGATGGGTTCGATGACGGTTTGGATGTACCGTGCACTATTCAGTGTCCCCTCGACGATCACCAGAGGTGTACAGCCAGTGTAGGAGATCGCTCCCCACACCATGATGCCGGGTGTTGGCCCTGTGTGCCTCGGTCGTATGCAGTCCTGATTCTGGCGCTCACCTGCACGGCGCCAAACACGTATACGACCATCATTGGCACCAAGGCAGAAGCGACTCTCATCGCTGGAGACGACACGTCTCCATTCGTCCCTCCATTCACGCCTGTCACGACACCACTGGAGGCGGGCTGCACGATGTTGGGGCGTGAGCGGAAGACGGCCTAACGGTGTGCGGGACCGTAGCCCAGCTTCATGGAGACGGTTGCGAATGGTCCTCGCCGATACCCCAGGAGCAACAGTGTCCCTAATTTGCTGGGAAGTGGCGGTGCGGTCCCCTACGGCACTGCGTAGGATCCTACGGTCTTGACGTGCATCCGTGCGTCGGTGCGGTCCGGTCCCAGGTCGACGGGCACGTGCACCTTCCGCCGACCACTGGAGACAACATCGATGTACTGTGGAGACCTCACGCCCCACGTGTTGAGAAATTCGGCGGTACGTCCACCCGGCCTCCCGCATGCCCACTATACGCCCTCGCTCAAACTCCGTCAACTGCACATACGGTTCACGACCACGCTGTCGCCGCATACTACCAGTGTTAAAGACTGCGATGGAGCTCCGTATGCCACGGCAAACTGGCTGACACTGACGGCGGCGGTGCACAAATGCTGCGCAGCTAGCGCCATTCGACGGCCAACACCGCGGTTCCTGGTGTGTCCGCTGTGCCGTGCGTGTGATCATTGCTTGTACAGCCCTCTCGAAGTGTCTGGAGCAAGTATGGTGGGTCTGACACACCGGTGTCAATGTGTTCTTTTTTCCATTTCCAGGAGTGTATTAACACTATCTCATTTTTATTCCTTTTTTCTTGCCGTACTGCTCCCAGCAATTCCGAAATCTTAGATGGTGGGCGTAAAATCACCATCACCTGAAAATTACTAAGGATTCTTGTGATTTTGAAGGAAATATTTCCAACGAAGGGAAGAAAAGCTAGGGATTTTGCCGGCGCGTTCTCGTCTTTGTCCACTTCCCCGTTCTTGGTTTTAGCTGAGAATGTCCACTTAATTTGCCGAGTAGAGTATCTATTGTCTCTGAACATTGTCTTTCTATGTGCAATCTCTTTAATCAAACTACTTGCAGCAGACACTGTACGGTCTCCGTGTACAAGGGCTCACCTCAAGATGACTGGCAGTTGTCTAGTCAAAGTATCGTGGAGTGAACTTTACGACGACTGGATCCAATCTCGAAGTCTCTTTGAACTTACCATAAAGTAGTTCAACAAAAATCCTGAAGAAATCTGGCGAGAGGCTGCGAATGCAACTTTTGTTTATGTAGACAGTACTTTTACAGGCTACTGCACCACACATGTCCTCCGCCAGTACAGAAAGAGAAAAGATGCTATGCAGCTGAAATCCCAAGGGTCTTGAAATCAAGTACAGTTGCAACTGAGGTCGGGTCACACACACACGTGAGCTCAGGCCACTTACAGCAAATGTTAGATCGTACGCAGCAGAGGCCATATCATCTGCAAGGAAGGCAGAACACTTTTGACCGATAGATATTGACATTGGAGGAGGACACCTCATCGTCAGTGGAGAGTACCTCGCTGCCGGCGGGGGCCACATCGCTTGTAGTGGGGGAGGACGACGTTGGTCCGGCAGTTGGTAGTCAGGCAGCAGCAATAGTAGCAGTAGGAGACTCATCGCTGGCAGCTGCTGACTCAGCCTCACCAGTAGCTGACGTGGAGAGCACTACACGCAGCCGAAAGGAAGACGTTGCAAGGTGCAGAGTACTTGTAGTGCTCAAAACAGCATCGGCTGTGACTTGGCAAACTGTGAGCACAACTGTTACCACTCTCTGTCGTAATGGCTTACATATTTTAAGCTATAATATCCAGAGTCAGAGAAACAAACTTTTATACCTCATGTTGCTGTTAGAGATGTCAATACTGAATGTATGAGTAACATTGAGCAATGGCACATGGATCTAAAATAGCTTGGTTTTATTAGTATTAACTATTACAAGTTGGCTAGTCAGTTTTGTAGGTAGGGTGCCGAAAGTGGTGGAGTTCGTATTTTCCTTAAATCTAAAGTGGAATACGAGCGAAGTGTGAGGCAGAAGGTATGAGCATTGGAGAGCATTTTGAAGCTGCTGCTGTTGAGCTGCGTGTGGAGCTGGCTGAGATAATGTGAATTACAGCAGTTAATAGTGAGGACACAGACACATTCACTAATATTTTGAGTCTCTGCTGAACTTAATGTTTACTGAAAAAGTCACTATAATTGTTTGTGGGGACGTCAGTGTAGATCTTGTACATGACACTGCATCTAGGAAGCTGTTTCCTAATACACACACCAACAAAAGTTTTGCATCACCCCGGTTCCCAGAACTCTTGAAGATAGACGTTGACTGTGTATATTGTATCAAAGACACAGTCCTTTTGACTGTTCAGAGATGTCACTAAACCCTCCCAAAGATGTAAACAACCATGCATGAGCAGCGCCTATTAGATGGAGGGGGTCCAACAACCGATCAGTTACAGTCATTCCACAAGGAATTAGATACACAGTTCGTGTTGTCTGTAGTTCAAACATGCCTAGACGGTCAATACCGCGGTTCGATCGCGTCCGCATTGTTACTTTGTGTCAGGAAGGGCTCTCAACAAGGGAAGCGTCCACCGTCTCGGAGTGAACAATAGCGCTGTTGTTCGGACATGGAGCAGATACAGAGAGACAGGAACTGGCGATGACATGCATCGCTCAGGCCACCCAAGGGCTACTACTGCAGTGGATGACTGCTACCTACGGATTATGGCTCAGAAGAACCCTGAAGCTACGCCACCATGTAGAATAATGCTTTTCGTGCAGCCACAGGACGTCGTTACGACTCAAACTGTGCGCAATAGTCTGCATGATGCGCAGCTTCACTCCTGACGTCCACGGCGAGGTCCATCTTCGCAATCACGACACCATGCATCACGGTACAGATGGGCCCCATAACATGCCGAATGGACCGCTTAGGATTGGCATCACGTCCTCCTCACCGATGAGCGTTGCAAGTGCCTTCAACCAGACAACCGTTGGAGATGTGTTTGGAGGCAACCCGGTCAGGCTAAACGCCTTAGACACGCTGTCCAGCGAGTGCAGCAAGGTGGAAGTTCCCTGCTGTTTTGGGGTGGCATTATGTGGGACCGACGTACGCCGCTGGTGGTCATGGAAGGCGCCGTAACGGCTGCACGATATGTGAATGCCATCCTCCGACCGATAGTGCAACCATATCGGCAGCATATTGGCGAGGCATTCGTCTTCATGGACGACAATTCGCGCCCTCATCGTGCACATCTTGTGAATTACTTTCTTCAGGATAAAGACATCGCTCGATTAGAGTGCCCAGCATTCTCTCCAGACATGAGCCCTATTGAACATGCCTGGGATGGACTGAAAAGGGCTGTTTTATGGACGACGTGACCCACCAACCACTACGCCGAATCGCAGTTGAGGTGTGGGATGGTCTGGACCAACAGTGCCTTGATGGACTTGGATAGCATGCCACGACGAATACAGGCATGCATCAATGCAAAAGGACGCGCTGCTGGGTATTAGAGGTACCGGTGTGTACAGCAATCTGGACCACCACCTCTGAAGGTCTCGCTGTATGATGGTACAATATGCAATGTGTGGTTTTCATGAGCAATAAAAAGGGCGAAAACGATGTTTATGTTGAACTCTATTCCAATTTTCTGTATAGATTCCAGAACTCTCGGAACCGAGATGGTGCAAAAGTTTTTTTGATGTGTGTGTATTGCATTGCTTTAACGTGTTTACTCATATAAATAACAGCTCAAGAATAACAAATAGAACGGAAAGTCTTATAGACAACATACTGCCAAATGCTGACACTACAGAGAGAGAAATTATTAATACTAAGTAGAGTTATCTGATCACCTTTGCCGGCCGCTGTGGTCGAGCGGTTCTAGGCGCTTCAGTCCGGAACCGCGCTGCTGCTACGGTCGCAGGTTCGAATCCTGCCTCGGGCATGGGTGTGTGTGATGTCCTTGGGTTACTTAGATTTAAGTAGTTCTAACGTCTAGGGGACTGATGACCTCAGATGTTAAGTCCCATAGTGCTTAGAGCCATTTGATCACCTTTATTCTTACACTTCGAGCTATACCTGTGAAAGAATGTACTTCTTTTTTACGAAAGTTAACTGCTCACAGCAGTTACACGAGCGTCGAGAGTCGACAGTACTCGTCTGGCAGTGTCCATCCACCGCTCTATAGTCTGAAGATGACTCTACGAAACAGTCGAAACCGGTCACTCACTCCAATAAGAAAATTGCGATCAAGACTGTTTTAAAATTTTAATTTTAAAAGTAACTGCACCGTGCATGTTTCCGGATTGGAACTTACTGCCCTGGCTGGACATACCATTACCTTCCATCTATGGCAGCTTCGTAATTCCTCCCTTGCCGTCTCGGCGTACCGATTTCTAGTGCTCAACGCTCCCCACTTCACTGGATATGGGTGAAACGTGTAACACTGAAACCTCGCGTTCTTCCCCATAATCGAGAATTGGACCAAAATATTCACTCGTCTGTGGTCAGTTGTTACCCTTACTGTTGCAACATGGTAGAAAAACGGCAAATTTTGCTCGCTTGGATCCATTATTAAATATAACCCTGACAGTAGTTCCTTCTGCGCCTTGTTCAACCTGCGTAGCCGGCCGCGGTGGTCTCGCGGTTCTGGGCGCTCAGTCTGGAACCGCGCGACTGCTACGGTCGCAGGTTCGAATCGTGCTTCGGGAATGGATGAGTGTGATGTCCTTAGGTTAGTTAGGTTTAAGTAGTTCTAAGTTCTAGGGGACTGATGACCACAGATGTTAAGTCCCATAGTGCTCAGAGCCATTTGAACCATCAACCTGTGTAAATATTGGTCCGGCGGTAACAAATCGGTACTTATCTGGCCTTGCAATTCGTTACGCAGCACTTCTTACAGATTCGTTATTACTCCCTGCACATCCCACACACTGTCAGCTACTCCTTGCAAAAGTCTGGTTAACACCACCCTGCTATCTAGTACTTCCAGATATCCCTGTAGGGTTCCCAGATTACGATTTATTATTTCTTCCGACGCCTTAGCGTATTCCACTACCTGCCCCGTTTATGCGCATAGCAACCGTGTGTTATTCAGGACTTCCCCTTCCAATGTCCCTATCTGAGTTGCAAGCCAAGCTTCCGTTGGCCTACTCTACTCTGCGAGTTTCCTCACCTCTTCCACCGTGTTGTTCAGTTCTTATATATCGCTTTCGTCTGCAGTTCCAAAGCTGCCTTAAAATTTTTCCCCCTGCGTTCAGCCATCCTCGTTTCTGTCTTACCCGTGGCACCGCTTCCTCCATCCGTCCTACGTGCTTCTGTAGCGTCCTGTAAGCCTCATGCAATTTCCTATACTCCCCTGCAGCTTCCTTCAGCCTTCCCTTGCCCTCTGCACATTGCCTAAGCTCTTCGAACACTTCCTCAAGCCTCCTTACTTCATTCCACATTTCCCATATGTTCCATACCAACTTTAATGGCCACTGGTGACTCGACATCACCACATCTTCCTGCTTTGAGTACAGCACACCTCCAGCATACCCCCATCCAGGTGTTGCACCTGTAAGGTGTCCACCCCGATGATGAAAAGACGTATCACTGCCATCGCACTCCCTTTCAGTGACCTGAAGACAGGGCTCACCATCACCCTTCCTCCCTGTTCAAAAGGATTGCTGTCCGCAGCAGGCTATATTCTAAAATACATACAACATATGAAAATACAATGCCTAATTACTCTACGCAAACCCAATGATTCATGACACAAAAACAAAAAGCTACAAATACTCTACTACTTTCTGGATCGCAAAGAATACGTACTTGATGCTGTACTCTATCTTCCTGGTTTTCTCTGTGCTTAACACCTCTCTTCCTCTTTCTTTCCTGTGACACGCCTGGAATCACATTCTGGCCGTAACTGCCCAATGTGTACAATCGTTATTCCAGTTGGCAGCTGAAGCTTAACATTAACGGGGGATGAGGTTTCAACAACTTGGTATGGTCCTTGATACCTCGTGAGGAACTTCTTCGTTTTCCCTTTTCGCGTATAGGAGCTGGACAGCATTACCCATTGCCCCACTCTTACTGCAGTAAACTTCCTTTCCGCTTTATTTCGTCTTCCTGCATTTCCAAAGCCTTTGTATTAACCTTTTGTACCGTTTCCAAACATTCCGAATTGTCCTTGCGAACTGACTTACAGATTCACCGGTCCTTTCTTTTTGCAGCCTCACCAAATCAAACGGTGACGGCATTTTTCGACCGTACACTACTTCATATGGAGACAAACCAGTATTTGTATGGACTTTTGCATTGTATGCGCATACAATACGCTTCAAATACTCGTCCCACTAAAGGTGATGAGACTCCACACAAAAACTCAGCATCTTTCCGATTGTTCTGTGTACCCGTTCTGTCCTTCCTTTGGCCTGTGGATGCAATGCGCTCTTCCTCAACTTTTTTACGTTCAACAATTTACACAGTCCCTTCATTAAATACAACATGAAGTTGCTCCCTTGGTCAATTACTATTGTCTCTGGTACAACAAACTTCAAAATCCAGATGTTTACTAACGCTTGCGCCACCATTTCTGCCTGTTGATTTGGCATAGCCATAGATATCGAAATAGATGACGGAGGGATAGAAAAACAATTACAATCGCTCAAAAGAGGAAAAGCCGCTGGACCTGATGGGATACCAGTTCGATTTTACACAGAGTACGTGAAGGAACTTGCCACCCTTCTTGCAGCGGTGTACCGGGTCTCTAGAAAAGCGTAGGTCTCTAGAAAAGCGTAGCGTTCCAAAGGATTGGAAAAGGGCACACGTCATCCCCGTTTTCAAGAAGGGACGTCGAACAGATGTGCAGAACTATAGACCTATATCTCTAACGTGTATCAGTTGTAGAATTTTGGAATACGTGTTATGTTCGAGTATAATGACTTTTCTGGAGACTAGAAATCTATTCTGTAGGAATCAGCATGGGTTTCGAAAATGACGATCGCGTGAAACCCAGCTCGCGCTATTCGTCCACGAGATTCAGAGGGCCATAGACACGGGTTCTCAGATAGATGCCTTGTTTCTTGACTTCCGCAAGGCGTTTGATACAGTTCCCCACAGTTTAATGAACAAAGTAAGAGCATATGGACTATCAGAACTATTGTGTGATTGAATTGTAGAGTTCCTAAATAACAGAACGCAGCATCTCATTCTCATTGGAGAGAAGTCTTACGAAGTAAGAGTGATTTCAGGTGTGCGGCAGTGGAGTGTCGTAGGACCGTTACTATTCATAATGTACATAAATGACCTTGTCGATAACATCGGAAGTTCACTGAGGCTTTTTGCGGATGATGCTGTAGTATATCGAGAGGTTGTAATAGTGGGAAATTGTACTGAAATGCAGGAGGATCTGCAACGAATTGAAGCATGGTGCAGGGAATGGCAATTGAATCTCAATGTAGACAAGTGTAATGTGCTGCTAATACATAGAAAGAAAGATCCTTTATCATTTGGCTACAATATAGCAGGTCAGGAACTGGAAGCAGTTAATTCCTTAAATTATCTGGGAGTAGGCATTAGGAGTGATTTAAAATGGAATGACCATATAAAATTAATCGTCGGTAAAGCAAATGCCACATGAGATTCATTGGAAGAATCCTAAGGAAATGCAATCCGAAAACAAAGGAAGTAGGTTACAGTACACTTGTTCGTCCACTGCTTGAATACTGCTCACCGGTGTGGGATCCGTACCAGATAGGGTTGATAGAAGAGATAGAAAAGATCCAACGGAGAGCAGCGCGCTTCGTTACAGGAGCATTTAGTAATCGCGAAAGCGTTACGGAGATGATAGATAAACTCCAGTGGGAGACTGTGCAAGAGAGACGCTCAGTAGCTCGGTTCGGGCTTTTGTTGAAGTTTCGAGAACATACCTTCGCCGAGGAGTCAAGCAGTATATTGCTCCCTCCTACGCATATCTCGCGAAGAGACTATGAGGATAAAATAAGAGAGATCAGGGCCCACACAGAGGTATACCGACAATCTTTCTTCCCACGAACAACACGAGACTGGAATAGAAGGGAGAACCAATAGAGGTACTCAAAGTACGCTCCGCCACACACCGTCAGATGGCTTGCGGAGTATGGATGTAGATGTAGATAGATGTAGATCTCCTCATACCTCAAAAAATGGTCTATTATTGTCAGAACGAATCTGTTCCCCGATGCTGTTCGCCTAAAAGGTTCTAAGACATCGTTCACGAGCAAAGAAAATGGACATGTTGCTTCCGGTAATCGTCGTAGCTGTATCTGTTTCCGACCCAGATCTGCTCTCTGCACGCATGGTATACAATTCGTGACATATTGATCCACATATACTTTCCTACCTCTCCACCAATATCTCTCCGCCACTCTCCTATTCGTCGCTCTGCATCCTCCATGACCAGATAACACGTGATCATGTGCTTCCTTTAAAACCTCATCCCTCAACCTCGCTGGCACTGCTACCCTTGGGCCTAACTTCGTTTCCCTGCACAGAAGACCGTCGTACATATTTAATTGTGGCTGGGTCCGATACAATTTACAATCGTTGTCCGCGTCCTGTAATTCTTGCCATACTGCTAGGTCATAACCTATGACTTTTACTTTTGCCACCTTTCTGTTTCGTGCATCTGCATTACCGTGCTTCTTCCCAGGCGTGTGCACCACCTTGCAGTCGAATTCACTAAGCCTCACAGCCCACCTAGCGAGTCTAGTGGGCGGATCCTTAAACCCCAACAACCACCAATCATCTGTCAGTACCCGGAATCTGCTCCCATATAAATAGCATTTAAAATATGTGATTCCATAGGTTACGCTAAGCATCTCTCTCTCAGTTGTTGAGTAATTCCTCTCTGCTGCATCAGCTGCCTAGACGCATAGGCCACGCGATGTTCTTTCCCATTAATTTCCTGGCTAAGAACACACCCTAATACTTGATTCGATGCATCCCCTGCTAGTATAAACTCCTTTTCACTATCTGGAAACATAAGAACTGGACTTGGTGTTAACACTATTTTCAGTTTGTCAAACGCTTTCTGACACTCTTCTGTCCACTCAAATTTCACACCCTTCCATAACAATCGCATCAGGTGCTGTGCTAAATCTACAAAACCCCTCATGAACTTTTTATAGAAAATGCAAATTCCGATGAATAACTGTACTTCCTTAACTGTTTTCGGTTCTCGAAAATCCCTTACAGCCTGTACCAACCTCGGATCTATTCGCACTCCGTCCTTACTGATAATAGGACCCAAATATTTTAGTTCTAATGCTAAATGGCACTTCTCCAGGCTCAACGTCAAACGAGCTGCTCTTAACCTCATAAGGACGTCCCTTAACCTCTGTCTATGTTGCTCCATACTACTTGAAAACACTATAATGTCATCCAAATAGACAAGACACTGCCGTGGTTTCAAACCCCTCAGGACACAGTCTAGCAACCTCTGAAATGTTGCTGGAGCGTTTTTCAATCCTAATGGCATTCTGATGTACTGGAATAGAGAACACAGTTTTTGGACAGTCCTCTTGAGCCACCTCTAACTGATGATAACCACTTGTCAAATCCATCGTAGAAAAGTACTGACACTGTCCCAAGTCATCCGAAGTCTCCGATATGTTTGGAATGGGGTATGCGCCCGTTACTGTCTTATTACTGAGGTATCGGTAGCCACAACAGAACCCGTATTTCATAGTTCCATCCATAGATGTTTTAGGCACAACGACAATGCCCGCTCCCCAGCAACTATTACTATGCTCTATAATACCGTCCGCAAGCTGCTGATCAATGAAATCCTACACAATCGGCTGCAAATACCTCGGTATTCTGTATGACTTATGGTAAACAGGTGCTTCATTCCCTGTTGGTATCCTATGTTGAACTAATGGAGTTGCTGGTAACGGCCCTTGTGGAAAAAACAAATCCTTAACTTCCCACAATAATTCTTCTGTATGCTCTCTTTCTCCTCCTCTAAATGCTTAATTTTGTCATGCAATGCAGTTCTATTGGCAGTTAGTGGTTGATCGCTCCGCCTACCTCTCCAACACCAGTCTTCGTCATCTGGCACATCCAAATTTGCTACTAAAACTCCTTTCCTCAAATTCGCGTCTACAGCGCCAAAATTATCCACGTTCACGAGAACTACTCGCCCGTCGTTCCCCTCCTGAACGCGTAAAACACTGCGTTTCACAAAACAGCCCAATGGACCCGAAACTTCATTATCCTTCAATGGTTCAATAACACATACTGCACCCACAGCTAGATTTGATTCCAACTTACCCAAAGCGACTTCCCGGTGCCACTAGACACACACTCATGCGAATTAAGCCTTAATGCTAATGCACGCGCTTCAATTGGTTTGTTCATTACGTTGAACGCCTCTCGCGACAGCTCTGCATTGACAACAGTTTCCCCTAGCTGAAATAACATTGCACCAAGTTCTGCAGTTCGTTGTCCAAGGTCAATTGTGGCATGATGTTGATGCAAGAAATCTACTCCTAGGATCATGTCATAGCCCTCGCTTACCCATGGTACTACCACCATGCATGCATTAAATCGGACTTTCCCTATGCGAAAGTCAACTGTCACCGACCCGAAAGGCGTGATCTCACTATCCCCCACTCCACGCAACCTATAACGTGGTGGGTCTAGCTTCCTTCCTCCCATTATCTTCCTGGTAGTCACTGACACTTGTGCCTCTTTGTCCAACAAAATCTTAAACTTTTTAGTTCCTATGGATCCTACCGCTGAACATTCCACCTCTCCATACGTATTTGTAGCATCTAAATTAAACGGGAGCTCCCTTAGGTGGGTGTTGGGCTCCCTCTGCCGTTTAACGCTTATCCACCTCTCCTATCTCCTCTTCTCCATCCTCCACGCTGCTGATTTCCACCCCTTCCTCTATTCCTCAGAGAATGGGCACATTGCCTCTGCACATTTCCTGTATGACCACACTTGAAACATTTCACACCTGCTGTAAACACTGTTTGCCTCTTACGTACGTCTATTACCACATCTACTTCCCTACACTGAATTGCCAGCTGAATGGCCAAATACAGTTCCTTCACGCACTTTCCGTGGCATATGCGTCGGTAACCCTCTCAAAAATACATCAAGTGCTCTTTGCTCGGCCTCCTGCAACAGAACACTATTCGCTTCATCCCTATGACCCAACTCGTAAGTATACTCATTAATTTCCCTTATCCTGTCCGCAAATTTCTCCATCGTCTCCCCCTGTCTCGTTGACATTGTACTTAACCTTTGTCTAAAGTACTGAGCACTTTTCTGTGTTTAGTACCTTTGTAAAAGCCCTTCCTTTAACTGCTTAAACTGTCCTGCCTTGGTCTCAGAACACCTTACGTATGTTTTCGCTTCACCTGTTAATCTAATCTTGGCTGTATGTAACAACTGCTCATCAGACCAACAATTCATCACCGCTGAAGTCTCCAAGTCCTCCACAAATGAACGCACATCCTCAGAAGCTTTGCCAGAAAACGGAATAATCTAACTCGGTACAGCTGGATCAGTCTCCTGCACCCTGATCAGGCGCGGTTTCCCACTCACTTCTAGATATTAATTCATTTCTCAACTGCCTATTGTCTGCTGTCAATTGTGCTACATTTTCCAACAAAATCCGTACCGCTTCGGGTTCCGACACACCGACTCTGCCATGTGTTGCTTTTGTTCCCAGTTAGTCCCAAGACAAAACATTTAAGTACAAGAATAACCCAACTTCCTACAACTCCGTATCATACTCAGACCAATACAAAAGTAATTAAATACCACGAAGAAACAAATAATAAATCTTACTACCCCAAATACACTAACATATAGTCCACAGCTCGCGGTCGTGCGGTCGCGTTCTCGCTTCCCACGCCCGGGTTCCCGGGTTGGATTCCCGGCGGGGTCAGGGATTTTCTCTGCCTCGTGATGACTGGGTATTGTGTGATGTCCTTAGGTTAGTTAGGTTTAAGTAGTTCTATGTTCTAGGGGACTGATGACCGTAGATGTTAAGTCCCATAGTGCTCAGAACCAACCAACACTAACACATATTCTGACAATAAAAATAATATGCCTACGCAAAACATCTAAAATTGCCTGCCATGATCTATACTCAAAAACACAAAAAGGCAAGAAAACGTCCAATACTCAAAAGAAAACTGGTTAAAACTCACCACATCTTGTGACCGTAATGCGGGTGGTGGGCTATTCTGACACCAAATGTAGTGGCAACTACTGCCACTGAGTATATCAGGATGACCAAACGTAGCGGGAAGAGGTAGAAGAGCAGCACATTAAGACTCGTCCAAACTTTCCAAGGGGTTTATTGTTTCCAACTACAGCGCCCCCATTCCTCTCAATCTGCGTCTCTGGATCCCGCAATGCCGGGGAGATCACTACGCAGTCTGCGAAACAGCTCGGCGCGGAATGACTGCCTCGGCGACCTGTGCACGCACTGCTGTGTGTCGGCCTGGTCCGCCAGCAGGATTACAACAGTCGACTCCACGGCCTGCATCCCTGCCGACTCAGCATCACTCGGTGTGAGCCGCACGTGGTTAGCCGCATACTTCTCACCGGCCTGGCTGAGATTGTGGCGAGCAGGATTACAACAGTCGACTCCACGGTTTGCATCCCTGCCGACTCAGCATCACTCGGTGTGAGCCGCACGTGGCTAGCCGCGTACTTCTCGCCGGCGTGGCTGAGATTGCGGCGAGCAGGATTACAACAGTCGACTCCACGGTCTGCATCCCTGCCGACTCAGCATCACTGGGTGTGAGCCGCACGTGGCTAGCCACGTACTTCTCGCCGGCCTGGCTGAGATTGCGGCGAGCAGGATTACAACAGTCGACTCCACGGTTTGCATCCCTGCCGACTCAGCATCACTCGGTGTGAGCTGCACGTGGCTAGCCGCGTACTTCTCGCCGGCCTGGCTGAGATTGCGGCGAGCAGGATTACAACAGTCGACTCCACGGTTTGCATCCCTGCCGACTCAGCATCACTCGGTGTGAGCCGCACGTGGCTAGCCGCGTACTTCTCGCCGGCCTGGCTGAGACTGCGGCGAGCAGGATTACAACAGTCGACTCCACGGTTTGCATCCCTGCCGACTCAGCATCACTCGGTGTGAGCCGCTCGTGGCTAGCCGCGTACTTCTCGCCGGCCTGGCAGAGATTGCGGCGAGCAGGATTACAACAGTCGACTCCACGGTTTGCATCCCTGCCGACTCAGCATCACTCGGTGTGAGCCGCACGTGGCTAGCCGCGTACTTCTCGCTGGCCTGGCTGAGATTGCGGCGAGCAGGATTACAACAGTCGACTCCACGGTCTGCATCCCTGCCGACTCAGCATCACTCGGTGTGAGCCGCACGTGGCTAGGCGCGTACTTCTCGCCGGCCTGGCTGAGATTGCGGTGAGCAGGATTACAACAGTCGACTCCACGGTTTGCATCCCTGCCGACTCAGCATCACTCGGTGTGAGCCACACGTGGCTAGCCGCGTACTTCTCGCCGGCCTGGCTGAGATTGCGGCGAGCAGTATTACAACAGTCAACTCCACGGTTTGCATCCCTGCCGCTTCAGCATCACTCGGTGTGAGCCGCACGTGGCTAGCCGCGTACTTCTCGCCGGCCTGGCTGAGATTGCGGCGAGCAGGATTACAACAGTCGACTCCACGGTCTGCATCCCTGACGACTCAGCATCACTCGGTGTGAGCCGCACGTGGCTAGCCGCGTACTTCTCGCTGGCCTGGCTGAGATTGCGGCGAGCAGGATTACAACAGTCGACTCCACGGTCTGCATCCCTGCCGACTCAGCATCACTCGGTGTGAGCCGCACGTGGCTAGCCGCGTACTTCTCGCCGGCGTGGCTGAGATTGCGGCGAGCAGGATTACAACAGTCGACTTTCACGGTCTGCATCCCTGCCGACTCAGCATCACTCGGTGTGAGCCGCACGTGGCTAGCCGCGTACTTCTCGCTGGCCTGGCTGAGATTGCGGCGAGCAGGATTACAACAGTCGCCTCCATGGTCTGCATCACTGCCGACTCAGCATCACTCGGTGTGAGCCGCACGTGGCTAGCCCCGTACTTCTCGCCGGCCTGGTTGAGATTGCGGCGAGCAGGATTACAACAGTTGACTCCACGGTCTGCATCCCTGCCGACTCAGCATCACTCGGTGTGAGCCGCACATGTCTAGCCACGTACTTCTCGCCGGCCTGGCTGAGATTACGGCGAGCAGGATTACAACAGTCGACTCCACGGTCTGCATTCCTGCCGACTCAGCATCACTCGGTGTGAGCCGCACGTGGCTAGCCGCGTACTTCTCGCTGGCGTGGCTGAGATTGCGGCGAGAAGGATTACAACAGTCGACTCCACGGTCTGCATCCCTGCCGACTCAGCATCACTCGGTGTGAGCCGCACATGTCTAGCCGCGTACTTCTCGCCGGCGAGGCTGAGATTGCGGCGAGCAGGATTACAACAGTCGACTCCACGGTCTGCATTCCTGCCGACTCAGCATCACTCGGTGTGAGCCGCACGTGGCTAGCCGCGTACTTCTCGCTGGCATGGCTGAGATTGCGGCGAGCAGGATTACAACAGTCGACTCCACGGTCTGCATCCCTGCCGACTCAGCATCACTCGGTGTGAGCCGCACGTGGCTAGCCGCGTACTTCTCGCCGGCCTGGCTGAGATTGTGGCGAGCAGGATTACAACAGTCGACTCCACGGTCTGCATCCCCGCCGACTCAGCATCACTCGGTGTGAGCCGCACGTGGCTAGCCGCGTACTTCTCGCCGCGTGGCTGAGATTGCGGCGAGCAGGATTACAACAGTCGACTCCACGGTCTGCATCCCTGCCGACTCAGCATCACTCGGTTTGAGCCGCACGTGGCTAGCCACGTACTACTCGCCGGCGTGGCTGAGATTGCGGCGAGCAGGATTACAACAGTCGACTCCACGGTTCGCATCCCTGCCGACTCAGCATCACTCGGTGTGAGCCGCACAAGGCTAGCCACGTACTTCTCGCCGGCCTAGCTGAGATTGCGTCGAGCAGGATTACAACAGTCGACTCCACGTTCTGCATCCCTGCCAACTCAGCATCACTCGGTGTGAACCGCACGTGGCTAGCCGCGTACTTCTCGCCGGCCTGGCTGAGATTGCGGCGAGCAGAATTACAACAGTCGACTCCATGGTCTGCATCCCTGCCGACTCAGCATCACTCGGTGTGAGCCGCACGTGGCTAGCCGCGTACTTCTCGCCGGCCTGGCTGAGATTGTGGCGAGCAGGATTACAACAGTCGACTCCACGGTCTGCATCCCCGCCGACTCAGCATCACTCGGTGTGAGCCGCACGTGGCTAGCCGCGTACTTCTCGCCGCGTGGCTGAGATTGCGGCGAGCAGGATTACAACAGTCGACTCCACGGTCTGCATCCCTGCCGACTCAGCATCACTCGGTTTGAGCCGCACGTGGCTAGCCACGTACTTCTCGCCGGCGTGGCTGAGATTGCGGCGAGCAGGATTACAACAGTCGACTCCACGGTTCGCATCCCTGCCGACTCAGCATCACTCGGTGTGAGCCGCACAAGGCTAGCCACGTACTTCTCGCCGGCCTGGCTGAGATTGCGGCGAGCAGGATTACAACAGTCGACTCCACGGTCTGCATCCCTGCCGACTCAGCATCACTCGGTGTGAGCCGCACTTGGCCAGCCGCGTACTTCTCGCCGGCGTGGCTGAATTGCAGCGAGCAGGATTACAACAGTCGACTCAACGGTCTGCATCACTGCCGCCTCAGCATCACTCGGTGTGAGCCGCACGTGGCTAGCCGCGTACTTCTCGCCGGCCTGGCTGAGACTGCGGAGTGCAGGATTACAACAGTCGACTCCACGGTCTGCATCCCTGCCGACTCAGCATCACTCGGTTTGTGCCGCACGTGGCTAGCCACGTACTTCTCGCCGGCGTGGCTGAGATTGCAGCGAGCAGGATTACAACAGTCGACTCCATGGTCTGCATCCCTGCCGACACAGCATCACTTGGTGTGAGCCGCACGTGGCTAGCCGCGTACTTCTCGCCGGCCTGGCTGAGATTGCGGCGAGCAGGATTACAACAGTCGACTCCACGGTTTGCATCCCTGCCGACTCAGCATCACTCGGTGTGAGCCGCACGTGGCTAGCCGCGTACTTCTCGCCGGCCTGGCTGAGACTGCGGCGAGCAGGATTACAACAGTCGACCCCACGGTCTGCATCCCTGCCGACTCAGCATCACTCGGTGTGAGCCGCACGTGGCTAGCCGCGTACTTCTCGCCGGCGTGGCTGAGATTGCGGCGAGCAGGATTACAACAGTCGTACTCCACGGTCTGCATCCCTGCCGACTCAGCATCACCCATAGTGAGCCGCACGTGGCTAGCCGCGTACTTCTCGCCGGCATGGCTGAGATTGCGGCGAGCAGAATTACAACTGTCGACTCCACGGTCTGCATCCCTTCCGACTCAGCATCACTCGGTGTGAGCCGCAGGTGGCTAGCCGCGTACTTCTCGCCGGCCTGGCTGAGATTGCGGCGAGCAGGATTACAACAGTCGACTCCACGGTCTGCATCCCTGCCGACTCAGCATCACTCGGTGTGAGCCGCACGTGGCTAGCCGCGTACTTCTCGACGGCCTAGCTGAGATTGTGGCGAGCAGGATTACAACAGTCGACTCCACGGTCTGCATCCCTGCCGACTCAGCATCACTCGGTGTGAGCCGCACTTGGCTAGCCGCGTACTTCTCGCCGACGTGGCTGAATTGCGGCGAGCAGGATTACAACAGTCGACTCCACGGTCTGCATCACTGCCGCCTCAGCATTACTCGGTGTTAGCCGCACGTGGCTAGCCGCGTACTTCTCGCCGGCCTGGCTGAGACTGCGGCGAGCAGGATTACAACAGTCGACTCCACGGTCTGCATCCCTGCCGACTCAGCATCACTCGGTGTGAGCCGCACGTGGCTAGCCGTGTACTTCTCGCCGGCCTGGCTGAGATTGCGGCGAGCAGGATTACAACAGTCGACTCCACGGTCTGCATCCCTGCCGACTCAGCATCACTCGGTGTGAGCCGCACAAGGCTAGCCGCGTACTTCTCGCCGGCCTGGCTAAGATTGCGGCGAGCAGGATTACAACAGTCGACTCCACGGTCTGCATCCCTGCCGACTCAGCATTACTCGGTGTTAGCCGCACGTGGCTAGCCGCGTACTTCTCGCCGGCGTGGCTGAGATTGCGGCGAGCAGGATTACAACAGTCGTACTCCACGGTCTGCATCCCTGCCGACTCAGCATCACCCATAGTGAGCCGCACGTGGCTAGCCGCGTACTTCTCGCCGGCATGGCTGAGATTGCGGCGAGCAGAATTACAACTGTCGACTCCACGGTCTGCATCCCTGCCGACTCAGCATCACTCGGTGTGAGCCGCAGGTGGCTAGCCGCGTACTTCTCGCCGGCCTGGCTGAGATTGCGGCGAGCAGGATTACAACAGTCGACTCCACGGTCTGCATCCCTGCCGCCTCAGCATTACTCGGTGTTAGCCGCACGTGGCTAGCCGCGTACTTCTCGCCGGCCTGGCTGAGACTGCGGCGAGCAGGATTACAACAGTCGACTCCACGGTCTGCATCCCTGCCGACTCAGCATCACTCGGTGTGAGCCGCACGTGGCTAGCCGTGTACTTCTCGCCGGCCTGGCTGAGATTGCGGCGAGCAGGATTACAACAGTCGACTCCACGGTCTGCATCCCTGCTGACTCAGCATCACTCGGTGTGAGCCGCACGTGGCTAGCCACGTACTTCTCGCCAGCCTGGCTGAGATTGCGGCGAGCAGGATTACAGCAGTCGACTCCACGGTCTGCATCCCTGCCGACTCAGCATCACTCGGTGTGAGCCGCACATGGCTAGCCGTGTACTTCTCGCCGGCCTGGCTGAGACTGCGGCGAGCAGGATTACAACAGTCGACTCCACGGTCTGCATCCCTGCCGACTCAGCATCACTCGGTGTGAGCCGCACGTGGCTAGCCGCGTACTTCTCGCCGGCCTGGCTGAGATTGTGGCGAGCAGGATTACAACAGTCGACTCCACGGTCTGCATCCCTGCCGACTCAGCATCACTCGGTGTGAGCCGCATGTGGCTAGCCCCTTACCTCTCGCCGGCCTAGCTGAGATTGCGGCGAGCAGGATTACAACAGTCGACTCCACGGTCTGCATCCCTGGCGACTCAGCATCACTCGGTGTGAGCCGCATGTGGCTAGCCCCCTACTTCCCGCCGGCCTGGGTGAGATTGCGGCGAGCAGGATTACAACAGTCGACTCCACGGTCTGCATCCCTGCCGACTCAGCATCACTCGGTGTGAGCCGCACATGGCTAGCCGTGTACTTCTCGCCGGCCTGGCTGAGATTGCGGCGAGCAGGATTACAACAGTCGACTCCACGGTCTGCATCCCTGCCGACTCAGCATCACTCGGTGTGAGCCACACGTGGCTAGCCGCGTACTTCTCGCCGGCCTGGCTGAGATTGTGGCGAGCAGGATTACAACAGTCGACTCCACGGTCTGCATCACTGCCGACTCAGCATCACTCGGTGTGAGCCGCACGTGGCTAGCCCCTTACCTCTCGCCGGCCTGGCTGAGATTGCGGCGAGCAGGATTACAACAGTCGACTCCACGGTGTGCATCCCTGCCGACTCAGCATCACACGGTGTGAGCCGCACGTGGCTAGCCCCCTACTTCTCGCCGGCCTGGCTGAGATTGCGGCGAGCAGGATTACAACAGTCGACTCCACGGTGTGCATCCCTGCCGACTCAGCATCTCTCGGTGTGAGCCGCACGTGGCTAGCCCCGTACTACTCTCCGGCGTGGCTGAGATTGCGGCGAGCAGGATTACAACAGTCGTCTCCACGGTCTGCATCCCTGCCGACTCAGCATCACTCGGTGTGAGCCGCACGTGGCTAGCCGTGTACTTCTCGCCGGCCTGGCTGAGATTGCGGCGAGCAGGATTACAACAGTCGACTCCACGGTCTGCATCCCTGCCGACTCAGCATCACTCGGTGTGAGCCGCACGTGGCTAGCCACGTACTTCTCGCCGGCCTGGCTGAATTTGCGGCGAGCAGGATTACAACAGTCGACTCCACGGTCTGCATCCCTGCCGACTCAGCATCACTCGGTGTGAGCCGCACGTGGCTAGCCGCGTACTTCTCGCCGGCCTGGCTGAGATTGTGTGAGCAGGATTACAACAGTCGACTCCACGGTCTGCATCCCTGCCGACTCAGCATCACTCGGTGTGAGCCGCACGTGGCTAGCAGTGTACTTCTCGCCGGCCTGGCTGAGATTGCGGCGAGCAGGATTACAACAGTCGACTCCACGGTCTGCATCCCTGCCGACTCAGCATCACTCGGTGTGAGACGCACGTGGCTAGCCGCGTACTTCTCGCCGGCCTGGCTGAGATTGTGGCGAGCAGGATTACAACAGTCGACTCCACGGTCTGCATCCCTGCCGACTCAGCATCACTCGGTGTGAGCCGCACGTGGCTAGCCGCGTACTTCTCGCCGGCCTGGCTGAGATTGTGGCGAGCAGGATTACAACAGTCGACTCCACGGTCTGCATCCCTGCCGAGTCAGCATCACTCGGTGTGAGCCGCACGTGGCTAGCTGTGTACTTCTCGCCGGCCTGGCTGAGATTGCGGCGAGCAGGATTACAACAGTTGACTCCACGGTCTGCATCCCTGCCGACTCATCATCACTCGGTGTGAGCCGCACGTGGCTAGCCGCGTATTTCTTGCCGGCCTGGCTGAGATTGCGGCGAGCAGGATTACAACAGTTGACTCCACGGTCTGCATCCCTGCCGACTCTGCACGACTCGGTGTGAGCCGCATGTGGCTAGCCCCTACTTCTCGCCGGCGTGGCTGAGATTGCGGCGAGCAGGATTACAATAGTCGACTCCACGGTCTGCATCCCTGCCGACTTAGCATCACTCGGTGTGAGCCGCACGTGGCTAGCCCCCTACTTCTCGTAGGCCTGGCTGAGATTGCGGCGAGCAGGATTACAACAGTCGTCTCCACGGTCTGCATCCCTGCCGACTCAGCATCACTCGGTGTGAGCCGCACGTGGCTAGCCGTGTACTTCTCGCCGGCCTGGCTGAGATTGCGGCGAGCAGGATTACAACAGTCGACTCCACGGTCTGCATCCCTGCCGACTCAGCATCACTCGGTGTGAGCCGCACGTGGCTAGCCACGTACTTCTCGCCGGCCTGGCTGAATTTGCGGCGAGCAGGATTACAACAGTCGACTCCACGGTCTGCATCCCTGCCGACTCAGCATCACTCGGTGTGAGACGCACGTGGCTAGCCGCGTACTTCTCGCCGGCCTGGCTGAGATTGTGGCGAGCAGGATTACAACAGTCAACTCCACGGTCTGCATCCCTGCCGACTCAGCATCACTCGGTGTGAGCCGCACGTGGCTAGCCGCGTACTTCTCGCCGGCCTGGCTGAGATTGTGGCGAGCAGGATTACAACAGTCGACTCCACGGTCTGCATCCCTGCCGAGTCAGCATCACTCGGTGTGAGCCGCACGTGGCTAGCTGTGTACTTCTCGCCGGCCTGGCTGAGATTGCGGCGAGCAGGATTACAACAGTCGACTCCACGGTCTGCATCCCTGCCGACTCATCATCACTCGGTGTGAGCCGCACGTGGCTAGCCGCGTACTTCTTGCCGGCCTGGCTGAGATTGCGGCGAGCAGGATTACAACAGTTGACTCCACGGTCTGCATCCCTGCCGACTCTGCACGACTCGGTGTGAGCCGCATGTGGCTAGCCCCCTACTTCTCGCCGGCGTGGCTGAGATTGCGGCGAGCAGGATTTTAATAGTCGACTCCACGGTCTGCATCCCTGCCGACTTAGCATCACTCGGTGTGAGCCGCACGTGGCTAGCCCCCTACTTCTCGCCGGCATGGTTGAGATTGCGGCGAGCAGGATTACAACAGTCGACTCCACGGTCTGCATCCCTGCCGACTCAGCATCACTCGGTGTGAGCCGCACGTGGCTAGCTGCGTACTTCTCGCCGGCCTGGCTGAGATTGCGGCGAGCAGGATTACAACAGTCGACTCCACGGTCTGCATCCCTGCCGACTCAGCATCACTCGGTGTGAGCCACACGTGGCTAGCCGCGTACTTCTCGCCGGCTTGGCTGAGATTGCAGCGAGCAGGATTACAACAGTCGACTCCACGGTCTGCATCCCTGCCGACTCAGCATCACTCGGTGTGAGCCGCACATGGCTAGCCCCCTACTTCTCGTAGGCCTGGCTGAGATTGCGGCGAGCAGGATTACAACAGTCGACTCCACGGTCTGCATCCCTGCCGACTCAGCATCACTCGGTGTGAGCCGCACGTGGCTAGCCCCCTACTTCTCGCCGGCGTGGCTGAGATTGCGGCGAGCAGGATTACAACAGTCGACGCCACGGTCTGCATCCCTGCCAACTCAGCATCACTCGGTGTGAGCCGCACGTGGCTAGCCGTGTACTTCTCGCCGGCCTGGCTGAGATTGCGGCGAGCAGGATTACAACAGTCAACTCCACGGTCTGCATCTCTGGCGACTCAGCATCACTCGGTGTGAGCCGCACGTGGCTAGCCGCGTACTTCTCGCCGGCCTGGCTGAAATTGTGGCGAGCAGGATTACAACAGTCGGCTCCACGGTCTGCATCCCTGCCGACTCAGCATCACTCGGTGTGAGCCGCATGTGGCTAGCCGCGTACTTCTCTCCGGCCTGGCTGAGATTGTGGCGAGCAGGAATACAACAGTCGACTCCACGGTCTGCATCCCTGCCGATTCAGCATCACTCGGTGTGAGCCGCACGTGGCTAGCCGCGTACTTCTCGCCAGCCTGGCTGAGATTGCGGCGAGCAGGATTACAACCGTTGACTTCACGGTCTGCATCCCTGCCGACTCAGCATCACTCGGTGTGAGCCGCACGTGGCTAGTCCCGTACTTCTCGCCGGCGTGGCTGAGATTGCGGCGAGCAGGATTACAACAGTCGACTCCACGGTCTGCATCCCTGCCGACTCAGCATCACTCGGTGTGAGCCGCACATGGCTAGCCCCCTACTTCTCGCCGGCCTGGCTGAGATTGCGGCGAGCAGGATTACAACAGTCGACTCCACGGTCTGCATCCCTGCCGACTCAGCATCACTCGGTGTGAGCCGCACGTGGCTAGCCCCCTACTTCTCGCCGGCCTGGCTGAGATTGCGGCGAGCAGGATTACAACAGTCGACTCCACGGTCTGCATCCCTGCCGACTCAGCATCACTCGGTGTGAGCCTCACGTGGCTAGCCCCGTACTTCTCGCCGGCCTGGCTGAGATTGCGGCGAGCAGGATTACAACAGTCGACTCCACGGTCTGCATCCCTGCCGACTCAGCATCACTCGGTGTGAGCCGCACATGGCTAGCCCCGTACTTCTCGCCGGCGTGGCTGAGATTGCGGCGAGCAGGATTACAACAGTCGACTCCACGGTCTGCATCCCTGCCGACTCAGCATCACTCGGTGTGAGCCGCACATGGCTAGCCCCCTACTTCTCGCGGGCCTGGCTGAGATAGCGGCGAGCAGGATTACAACAGTCGACTCCACGGTCTGCATCCCTGCCGACTCAGCATCACTCGGTGTGAGCCGCACGTGGCTAGCCGCGTACTTCTCGCCGGCCTGGCTGAGATTGCGGCGAGCAGGATTACAACAGTCGACTCCACGGTCTGCATCCCTGCCGACTCAGCATCACTCAGTGTGAGCCGCACGTGGCTAGCCCCGTAGTTCTCGCCGGCGTGGCTGAGATTGCGGCGAGCAGGATTACAACAGTCGACTCCACGGTCTGCATCCCTGCCGACTCAGCATCACTCAGTGTGAGCCGCACGTGGCTAGCCCCCTACTCCTCGCCGGCCTGGCTGAGATTGCGGCGAGCAGGATTACAACAGTCGACTCCACGGTCTGCATCCCTGCCGACTCAGCATCACTCGGTGTGAGCCGCACGTGGCTAGCCGCGTACTTCTCGCCGGCCTGGCTGAGATTGCGGCGAGCAGGATTACAACAGTCGACTCCACGGTCTGCATCCCTGCCGACTCAGCATCACTCGGTGTGAGCCGCACGTGGCTAGCCCCGTACTTCTCGCCGGCGTGGCTGAGATTGCGGCGAGCAGGATTACAACAGTCGACTCCACGGTCTGCATCCCTGCCGACTCAGCATCACTCAGTGTGAGCCGCACGTGGCTAGCCCCCTACTCCTCTCCGGCCTGGCTGAGATTGCGGCGAGCAGGATTACAACAGTCGACTCCACGGTCTGCATCCCTGCCGACTCAGCATCACTCGGTGTGAGCCGCACGTGGCTAGCCGCGTACTTCTCGCGGCCTGGCTGAGATTGCGGCGAGCAGGATTACAACAGTCGACTCCACGGTCTGCATCCCTGCCGACTCAGCATTACTCGGTGTGAGCCGCACATGGCTAGCCGCGTATTTCTCGCCGGCGTGGCTGAGATTGCGGCGAGCAGGATTACAACAGTCGACTCCACGGTCTGCATCCCTGCCGACTCAGCATCACTCAGTGTGAGCCGCACGTGGCTAGCCCCCTACTTCTCGCCGGCCTGGCTGAGATTGCGGCGAGCAGGATTACAACAGTCGACTCCACGGTCTGCATCCCTGCCGACTCAGAATCACTCGGTGTGAGCCGCACATGGCTAGCCGCGTACTTCTCGCCGGCCTGGCTGAGATTGCGGCGAGCAGGATTACAACAGTCGACTCCACGGTCTGCATCCCTGCCAACTCAGCATCACTCGGTGTGAGCCGCACGTGGCTAGCCCCCTACTTCTCGCCGGCCTGGCTGAGATTGCGGCGAGCAGGATTACAACAGTCGACTCCACGGTCTGCATCCCTGCCGACTCAGCATCACTCGGTGTGAGCAGCACGTGGCTAGCCCCCTACTTCTCGCCGGCCTGGCTGACATTGCGGCAAGCAGGATTACAACAGTCGACTCCACGGTCTGCATCCCTGCCGACTCAGCATCACTCGGTGTGAGCCGCACGTGGCTAGCCCCCTACTTCTCGCCGGCCTGGCTGAGATTGCGGCGAGCAGGATTACAACAGTCGACTCCACGGTCTGCATCACTGCCGACTCAGCATCACTCGGTGTGAGCCGCACGTGGCTAGCCCCCTACTTCTCGCCGGCCTGGCTGAGATTGCGGCGAGCAGGATTACAACAGTCGACTCCACGGTCTGCTTCCCTGCCGACTCAGCATCACTCGGTGTGAGCCGCACGTGGCTAGCCCCCTACTTCTCGCCGACCTGGCTGAGATTGCGGCGAGCAGGATTACAACAGTCGACTCCACGGTCTGCATCCCTGCCGACTCGGCATCACTCGGTGTGAGCCGCACGTGGCTACCCCCGTACTTTTCGCTGGCGTGTCTGAGATTGCGGCGAGCAGGATTACAACAGTCGACTCCACGGTCTGCATCCCTGCCGACTCAGCATCACTCGGTGTGAGCCGAACATGGCTAGCCGCGTATTTCTCGCCGGCGTGGCTGAGATTGCGGCGAGCAATATTACAACAGTCGACTCCACGGTCTGCATCCCTGCCGACTCAGCATCACTCGGTGTGAGCCGCACGTGGCTAGCCCCGTACTTCTCGCCGGCCTGGTTGAGATTACGGCGAGCAGGATTACAACAGTCGACTCCACGGTCTGCATCCCTGCCGACTCAGCATAACTCGGTGTGAGCCGCACGTGGCTAGTCGTGTACTTCTCGCCGGCCTGGCTGAGATTGCGGCGAGCAGGATTACAACAGTCAACTCCACGGTCTGCATCCCTGCCGACTCAGCATCACTCGGTGTGAGCTGCAAATGGCTAGCCGCGTACTTCTCGCCGGCCTGGCTGAGATTGTGGCGAGCAGGATTACAACAGTCGACTCCACGGTCTGCATCCCTGCCGACTCAGCATCACTCGGTGTGAGCCGCATGTGGCTAGCCGCGTACTTCTCTCCGGCCTGGCTGAGATTGTGGCGAGCAGGATTACAACAGTCGACTCCACGGTCTGCATCCCTGCCGATTCAGCATCACTCGGTGTGAGCCGCACGTGGCTAGCCGCGTACTTCTCGCCAGCCTGGCTGAGATTGCGGCGAGCAGGATTACAACCGTTGACTTCACGGTCTGCATCCCTGCCGACTCAGCATCACTCGGTGTGAGCCGCACGTGGCTAGTCCCGTACTTCTCGCCGGCGTGGCTGAGATTGCGGCGAGCAGGATTACAACAGTCGACTCCACGGTCTGCATCCCTGCCGACTCAGCATCACTCGGTGTGAGCCGCACATGGCTAGCCCCCTACTTCTCGCCGGCGTGGCTGAGATTGCGGCGAGCAGGATTACAACAGTCGACTCCACGGTCTGCATCCCTGCCGACTCAGCAATACTCGGTGTGAGCCGCACGTGGCTAGCCCCCTACTTCTCGCCGGCCTGGCTGAGATTGCGGCGAGCAGGATTACAACAGTCGACTCCACGGTCTGCATCCCTGCCGACTCAGCATCACTCGGTGTGAGCCTCACGTGGCTAGCCCCGTACTTGTCGCCGGCCTGGCTGAGATTGCGGCGAGCAGGATTACAACAGTCGACTCCACGGTCTGCATCCCTTCCGACTCAGCATCACTCGGTGTGAGCCGCACATGGCTAGCCCCCTACTTCTCGCCGGCCTGGCTGAGATTGCGGCGAGCAGGATTACAACAGTCGACTCCACGGTCTGCATCCCTGCCGACTCAGCATCACTCGGTGTGAGCCTCACGTGGCTAGCCCCGTACTTGTCGCCGGCCTGGCTGAGATTGCGGCGAGCAGGATTACAACAGTCGACTCCACGGTCTGCATCCCTGCCGACTCAGCATCACTCGGTGTGAGCCGCACATGGCTAGCCCCGTACTTCTCGCCGGCGTGGCTGAGATTGCGGCGAGCAGGATTACAACAGTCGACTCCACGGTCTGCATCCCTGCCGACTCAGCATCACTCGGTGTGAGCCGCACATGGCTAGCCCCCTACTTCTCGCGGGCCTGGCTGAGATAGCGGCGAGCAGGATTACAACAGTCGACTCCACGGTCTGCATCCCTGCCGACTCAGCATCACTCGGTGTGAGCCGCACGTGGCTAGCCGCGTACTTCTCGTCGGCCTGGCTGAGATTGCGGCGAGCAGGATTACAACAGTCGACTCCACGGTCTGCATCCCTGCCGACTCAGCATCACTCAGTGTGAGCCGCACGTGGCTAGCCCCGTAGTTCTCGCCGGCGTGGCTGAGATTGCGGCGAGCAGGATTACAACAGTCGACTCCACGGTCTGCATCCCTGCCGACTCAGCATCACTCAGTGTGAGCCGCACGTGGCTAGCCCCCTACTCCTCGCCGGCCTGGCTGAGATTGCGGCGAGCAGGATTACAACAGTCGACTCCACGGTCTGCATCCCTGCCGACTCAGCATCACTCGGTGTGAGCCGCACGTGGCTAGCCGCGTACTTCTCGCCGGCCTGGCTGAAATTGCGGCGAGCAGGATTACAACAGTCGACTCCACGGTCTGCATCCCTGCCGACTCAGCATCACTCGGTGTGAGCCGCACGTGGCTAGCCCCGTACTTCTCGCCGGCGTGGCTGAGATTGCGGCGAGCAGGATTACAACAGTCGACTCCACGGTCTGCATCCCTGCCGACTCAGCATCACTCAGTGTGAGCCGCACGTGGCTAGCCCCGTACTTCTCGCCGGCGTGGCTGAGATTGCGGCGAGCAGGATTACAACAGTCGACTCCACGGTCTGCATCCCTGCCGACTCAGCATCACTCGGTGTGAGCCGCACATGGCTAGCCCCCTACTTCTCGCGGGCCTGGCTGAGATTGCGGCGAGCAGGATTACAACAGTCGACTCCACGGTCTGCATCCCTGCCGACTCAGCATCACTCGGTGTGAGCCGCACGTGGCTAGCCGCGTACTTCTCGCCGGCCTGGCTGAGATTGCGGCGAGCAGGATTACAACAGTCGACTCCACGGTCTGCATCCCTGCCGACTCAGCATCACTCGGTGTGAGCCGCACGTGGCTAGCCCCGTACTTCTCGCCGGCGTGGCTGAGATTGCGGCGAGCAGGATTACAACAGTCGACTCCACGGTCTGCATCCCTGCCGACTCAGCATCACTCAGTGTGAGCCGCACGTGGCTAGCCCCCTACTCCTCTCCGGCCTGGCTGAGATTGCGGCGAGCAGGATTACAACAGTCGACTCCACGGTCTGCATCCCTGCCGACTCAGCATCACTCGGTGTGAGCCGCACGTGGCTAGCCGCGTACTTCTCGCGGCCTGGCTGAGATTGCGGCGAGCAGGATTACAACAGTCGACTCCACGGTCTGCATCCCTGCCGACTCAGCATTACTCGGTGTGAGCCGCACGTGGCTAGCCGCGTACTTCTCGCCGGCGTGGCTGAGATTGCGGCGAGCAGTATTACAACAGTCGACTCCACGGTCTGCATCCCTGCCGACTCAGCATCACTCAGTGTGAGCCGCACGTGGCTAGCCCCCTACTTCTCGCCGGCCTGGCTGAGATTGCGGCGAGCAGGATTACAACAGTCGACTCCACGGTCTGCATCCCTGCCGACTCAGAATCACTCGGTGTGAGCCGCACATGGCTAGCCGCGTACTTCTCGCCGGCCTGGCTGAGATTGCGGCGAGCAGGATTACAACAGTCGACTCCACGGTCTGCATCCCTGCCAACTCAGCATCACTCGGTGTGAGCCGCACGTGGCTAGCCCCCTACTTCTCGCCGGCCTGGCTGAGATTGCGGCGAGCAGGATTACAACAGTCGACTCCACGGTCTGCATCCCTGCCGACTCAGCATCACTCGGTGTGAGCAGCACGTGGCTAGCCCCCTACTTCTCGCCGGCCTGGCTGAGATTGCGGCGAGCAGGATTACAACAGTCGACTCGACAGTCTGCATCCCTGCCGACTCAGCATCACTCGGTGTCAGCCGCACGTGGCTAGCCCCGTACTTCTCGCCGGCGTGGCTGAGATTGCGGCGAGCAGGATTACAACAGTCGACTCCACGGTCTGCATCCCTGCCGACTCAGCATCACTCAGTGTGAGCCGCACGTGGCTAGCCCCGTACTTCTCGCCGGCGTGGCTGAGATTGCGGCGAGCAGGATTACAACAGTCGACTCCACGGTCTGCATCCCTGCCGACTCAGCATCACTCGGTGTGAGCCGCACATGGCTAGCCCCCTACTTCTCGCGGGCCCGGCTGAGATTGCGGCGAGCAGGATTACAACAGTCGACTCCACGGTCTGCATCCCTGCCGACTCAGCATCACTCGGTGTGAGCCGCACGTGGATAGCCGCGTACTTCTCGCCGGCCTGGCTGAGATTGCGGCGAGCAGGATTACAACAGTCGACTCCACGGTCTGCATCCCTGCCGACTCAGAATCACTCGGTGTGAGCCGCACGTGGCTAGCCCCGTACTTCTCGCCGGCGTGGCTGAGATTGCGGCGAGCAGGATTACAACAGTCGACTCCACGGTCTGCATCCCTGCCGACTCAGCATCACTCAGTGTGAGCCGCACGTGGCTAGCCCCCTACTCCTCGCCGGCCAGGCTGAGATTGCGGCAAGCAGGATTACAACAGTCGACTCCACGGTCTGCATCCCTGCCGACTCAGCATCACTCGGTGTTAGCCGCACATGGCTAGCCCCCTACTTCTCGCCGGCCTGGCTGAGATTGCGGCGAGCAGGATTACAACAGTCGACTCCACGGTCTGCATCCCTGGCGACTCAGCATCACTCGGTGTGAGCCGCACGTGGCTAGCCCCCTACTTCTCGCCGGCCTGGCTGAGATTGCGGCAAGCAGGATTACAACAGTCGACTCCACGGTCTGCATCCCTGCCGACTCAGCATCACTCGGTGTGAGCCGCACGTGGCTAGCCCCCTACTTCTCTTTGGCCTGGCTGAGATTGCGGCGAGCAGGATTACAACAGTCGACTCCACGGTCTGCATCCCTGCCGACTCAGCATCACTCGGTGTGATCCGCACATGGCTAGCCCCCTACTTCTCGCCGGCCTGGCTGACATTGCGGCAAGCAGGATTACAACAGTCGACTCCACGGTCTGCATCCCTGCCGACTCAGCATCACTCGGTGTGAGCCGCACGTGGCTAGCCCCCTACTTCTCGCCGGCCTGGCTGAGATTGCGGCGAGCAGGATTACAACAGTCGACTCCACGGTCTGCATCCCTGCCGACTCAGAATCACTCGGTGTGAGCCGCACGTGGCTAGCCCCGTACTTCTCGCCGGCGTGGCTGAGATTGCGGCCAGCAGGATTACAACAGTCGACTCCACGGTCTGCATCCCTGCCGACTCAGCATCACTCGGTGTGAGCCGCACGTGGCTAGCCCCCTACTTCTCGCCGGCCTGGCTGAGATTGCGGCGAGCAGGATTACAACAGTCGACTCCACGGTCTGCATCACTGCCGACTCAGCATCACTCGGTGTGAGCCGCACGTGGCTAGCCCCCTACTTCTCGCCGGCCTGGCTGAGATTGCGGCGAGCAGGATTACAACAGTCGACTCCACGGTCTGCTTCCCTGCCGACTCAGCATCACTCGGTGTGAGCCGCACGTGGCTAGCCCCCTTCTTCTCGCCGGCCTGGCTGAGATTGCGGCGAGCAGGATTACAACAGTCGACTCCACGGTCTGCATCCCTGCCGACTCGGCATCACTCGGTGTGAGCCGCACGTGGCTACCCCCGTACTTTTCGCTGGCGTGTCTGAGATTGCGGCGAGCAGGATTACAACAGTCGACTCCACGGTCTGCATCCCTGCCGACTCAGCATCACTCGGTGTGAGCCGAACGTGGCTAGCCCCCTACTTCTCGCCGGCGTGGCTGAGATTGCGGCGAGCAATATTACAACAGTCGACTCCACGGTCTGCATCCCTGCCGACTCAGCATCACTCGGTGTGAGCCGCACGTGGCTAGCCCCGTACTTCTCGCCGGCCTGGTTGAGATTACGGCGAGCAGGATTACAACAGTCGACTCCACGGTCTGCATCCCTGCCGACTCAGCATCACTCGGTGTGAGCCGCACGTGGCTAGTCGTGTACTTCTCGCCGGCCTGGCTGAGATTGCGGCGAGCAGGATTACAACAGTCAACTCCACGGTCTGCATCCCTGCCGACTCAGCATCACTCGGTGTGAGCTGCAAATGGCTAGCCGCGTACTTCTCGCCGGCCTGGCTGAGATTGTGGCGAGCAGGATTACAACAGTCGACTCCACTGTCTGCATCCCTGCCGACTCAGCATCACTCGGTGTGGGCCGCACGTGGCTAGCCCCCTACTTCTCGCCGGCCTGGCTGAGATTGCGGCGAGCAGGATTACAACAGTCGACTCCACGGTCTGCATCCCTGCCGACTCAGCATCACTCGGTGTGAGCCGCACGTGGCTAGCCCCCTACTTCTCGCCGGCCTGGCTGAGATTGCGGCGAGCAGGATTACAACAGTCGACTCCACGGTCTGCTTCCCTGCCGACTCAGCATCACTCGGTGTGAGCCGCACGTGGCTAGCCCCCTACTTCTCGCCGGCCTGGCTGAGATTGCGGCGAGCAGGATTACAACAGTCGACTCCACGGTATGCATCCCTGCCGACTCGGCATCACTCGGTGTGAGCCGCACGTGGCTACCCCCGTACTTCTCGCTGGCATGTCTGAGATTGCGGCGAGCAGGATTACAACAGTCGACTCCACGGTCTGCATCCCTGCCGACTCAGCATCACTCGGTGTGAGCCGAACGTGGCTAGCCCCCTACTTCTCGCCGGCGTGGCTGAGATTGCGGCGAGCAATATTACAACAGTCGACTCCATGGTCTGCATCCCTGCCGACTCAGCATCACTCGGTGTGAGCCGCACGTGGCTAGCCCCGTACTTCTCGCCGGCCTGGTTGAGATTACGGCGAGCAGGATTACAACAGTCGACTCCACGGTCTGCATCCCTGCCGACTCAGCATCACTCGGTGTGAGCCGCACGTGGCTAGTCGTGTACTTCTCGCCGGCCTGGCTGAGATTGCGGCGAGCAGGATTACAACAGTCAACTCCACGGTCTGCATCCCTGCCGACTCAGCATCATTCGGTGTGAGCTGCAAATGGCTAGCCGCGTACTTCTCGCCGGCCTGGCTGAGATTGTGGCGAGCAGGATTACAACAGTCGACTCCACTGTCTGCATCCCTGCCGACTCAGCATCACTCGGTGTGAGCCACACGTGGCTAGCCGCGTACTTCTCGCCGGCCTGGCTGAGATTGTGGCGAGCAGGATTACAACAGTCGACTCCACGGTCTGCATCCCTGCCGACTCAGCATCACTCGGTGTGAGCCGCACATGGCTAGCCCCCTACTTCTCGCCGGCCTGGCTGAGATTGCGGCGAGCAGGATTACAACAGTCGACTCCACTGTCTGCATCCCTGCCGACTCAGCATCACTCGGTGTGAGCCACACGTGGCTAGCCGCGTACTTCTCGCCGGCCTGGCTGAGATTGTGGCGAGCAGAATTACAACAGTCGACTCCACGGTCTGCATCCCTGCCGACTCAGCATCACTCGGTGTTAGCCGCACGTGGATAGCCGTGTACTTCTCGCCGGCCTGGCTGAGATTGCAGCGAGCAAGATTACAACAGTCGACTCCACGGTCTGCATCCCTGCCGACTCAGCATCACTCGGTGTGAGCCGCACGTGGCTAGCCGCGTACTTCTCGCCGGCCTGGCTGAGATTGTGGCGAGCAGGATTACAACAGTCGACTCCATGGTCTGCATCCCTGCCGACTCAGCATCACTCGGTGTGAGACGCACGTGGCTAGCCCCGTAGTTCTCGCCGGCCTGGTTGAGATTACGGCGAGCAGGATTACAACAGTCGACTCCACGGTCTGCATCCCTGCCGACTCAGCATCACTCGGTGTGAGCCGCACGTGGCTATTCCCGTACTTCTCGCCGGCCTGGCTGAGATTGCGGCGAGCAGGATTACAACAGTTGACTCCACGGTCTGCATCCCTGCCGACTCAGCATCACTCGGTGTGAGCCGCACGTGGCTAGCCGCGTACTTCTCGCCGGCCTGGGTGAGATTGTGGCGAGCAGGATTACAACAGTCGACTCCACGGTCTGCATCCCTGGCGACTCAGCATCACTCGGTGTGAGCCACACGTGGCTAGCCGCGTACTTCTCGCCGGCCTGGCTGAGATTGCAGGGAGCAGGATTACAACAGTCGACTCCACGGTCTGCTTCCCTGCCGACTCAGCATCACTCGGTGTGAGCCGCACATGACTAGCCCCCTACTTCTCGCCGGCCTGGCTGAGATTGCTGCGAGCAGGATTACAACAGTCGACTCCACGTTCTGCATCCCTGCCGACTCAGCATCACTCGGTGTGAGCCGCACGTGGCTAGCCACGTACTTCTCGCCGGCCTGGCTGAGATTGCGGCGAGCAGGATTACAACAGTCGACTCCACAGTCTGCATCCCTGCCGACTCAGCATCACTCGGTGTGAGCCGCACGTGGCTAGCCGCGTACTTCTCGCCGGCCTGGTTGAGATTGCGGCGAGCAGGATTACAACAGTCGACTCCACGGTCTGCATCCCTGCCGACTCAGAATCACTCGGTGTGAGCCGCACGTGGCTAGCCCCGTACTTCTCGCCGGCGTGGCTGAGATTGCGGCCAGCAGGATTACAACAGTCGACTCCACGGTCTGCATCCCCGCCGACTCAGCATCACTCGGTGTGAGCCGCACGTGGCTAGCCCCCTACTTCTCGCCGGCCTGGCTGAGATTGCGGCGAGCAGGATTACAACAGTCGACTCCACGGTCTGCATCCCTGCCGACTCAGCATCACTCAGTGTGAGCCGCACGTGGCTAGCCCCGTAGTTCTCGCCGGCGTGGCTGAGATTGCGAAAAGCAGGATTACAACAGTCGACTCCACGGTCTGCATCCCTGCCGACTCAGCATCACTCAGTGTGAGCCGCACGTGGCTAGCCCGCTACTCCTCGCCGGCCTGGCTGAGATTGCGGCGAGCAGGATTACAACAGTCGACTCCACGGTCTGCATCCCTGCCGACTCAGCATCACTCGGTGTGAGCCGCACGTGGCTAGCCGCGTACTTCTCGCCGGCCTGGCTGAAATTGCGGCGAGCAGGATTACAACAGTCGACTCCACGGTCTGCATCCCTGCCGACTCAGCATCACTCGGTGTCAGCCGCACGTGGCTAGTCCCGTACTTCTCGCCGGCGTGGCTGAGATTGCGGCGAGCAGGATTACAACAGTCGACTCCACGGTCTGCATCCCTGCCGACTCAGCATCACTCAGTGTGAGCCGCACGTGGCTAGCCCTGTACTTCTCGCCGGCGTGGCTCAGATTGCGGCGAGCAGGATTACAACAGTCGACTCCACGGTCTGCATCCCTGCCGACTCAGCATCACTCGGTGTGAGCCGCACATGGCTAGCCCCCTACTTCTCGCGGGCCTGGCTGAGATTGCGGCGAGCAGGATTACAACAGTCGACTCCACGGTCTGCATCCCTGCCGACTCAGCATCACTCGGTGTGAGCCGCACGTGGCTAGCCGCGTACTTCTCGCCGGCCTGGCTGAGATTGCGGCGAGCAGGATTACAACAGTCGACTCCACGGTCTGCATCCCTGCCGACTCAGCATCACTCGGTGTGAGCCGCACGTGGCTAGCCCCGTACTTCTCGCCGGCGTGGCTGAGATTGCGGCGAGCAGGATTACAACAGTCGACTCCACGGTCTGCATCCCTGCCGACTCAGCATCACTCAGTGTGAGCCGCACGTGGCTAGCCCCCTACTCCTCGCCGGCCTGGCTGAGATTGCGGCGAGCAGGATTACAACAGTCGACTCCACGGTCTGCATCCCTGCCGACTCAGCATCACTCGGTGTGAGCCGCACGTGGCTAGCCGCGTACTTCTCGCGGCCTGGCTGAGATTGCGGCGAGCAGGATTACAACAGTCGACTCCACGGTCTGCATCCCTGCCGACTCAGCATCACTCGGTGTGAGCCGCACGTGGCTAGCCGCGTACTTCTCGCCGGCGTGGCTGAGATTGCGGCGAGCAGGATTACAACAGTCGACTCCACGGTCTGCATCCCTGCCGACTCAGCATCACTCAGTGTGAGCCGCACGTGGCTAGCCCCCTACTTCTCGCCGGCCTGGCTGAGATTGCGGCGAGCAGGATTACAACAGTCGACTCCACGGTCTGCAACCCTGCCGACTCAGAATCACTCGGTGTGAGCCGCACATGGCTAGCCGCGTACTTCTCGCCGGCCTGGCTGAGATTGCGGCGAGCAGGATTACAACAGTCGACTCCACGGTCTGCATCCCTGCCAACTCAGCATCACTCGGTGTGAGCCGCACGTGGCTAGCCCCCTACTTCTCGCCGGCGTGGCTGAGATTGCGGCGAGCAGGATTACAACAGTCGACTCCACGGTCTGCATCCCTGCCGACTCAGCATCACTCGGTGTCAGCCGCACGTGGCTAGCCCCGTACTTCTCGCCGGCGTGGCTGAGATTGCGGCGAGCAGGATTACAACAGTCGACTCCACGGTCTGCATCCCTGCCGACTCAGCATCACTCAGTGTGAGCCGCACGTGGCTAGCCTCGTACTTCTCGCCGGCGTGGCTGAGATTGCGGCGAGCAGGATTACAACAGTCGACTCCACGGTCTGCATCCCTGCCGACTCAGCATCACTCGGTGTGAGCCGCACATGGCTAGCCCCCTACTTCTCGCGGGCCCGGCTGAGATTGCGGCGAGCAGGATTACAACAGTCGACTCTACGGTCTGCATCCCTGCCGACTCAGCATCACTCGGTGTGAGCCGCACGTGGCTAGCCGCGTACTTCTCGCCGGCCTGGCTAAGATTGCGGCGATCAGGATTACAACAGTCGACTCCACGGTCTGCATCCCTGCCGACTCAGCATCACTCGGTGTGAGCCGCACGTGGCTAGCCCCGTACTTCTCGCCGGCGTGGCTTAGATTGCGGCGAGCAGGATTACAACAGTCGACTCCACGGTCTGCATCCCTGCCGACTCAGCATCACTCAGTGTGAGCCGCACGTGGCTAGCCCCCTACTCCTCGCCGGCCTGGCTGAGATTGCGGCAAGCAGGATTACAACAGTCGACTCCACGGTCTGCATCCCTGCCGACTCAGCATCACTCGGTGTGAGCCGCACATGGCTAGCCCCCTACTTCTCGCCGGCCTGGCTGAGATTGCGGCGAGCAGGATTACAACAGTCGACTCCACGGTCTGCTTCCCTGCCGACTCAGCATCACTCGGTGTGAGCCGCACGTGGCTAGCCCCCTACTTCTCGCCGGCCTGGCTGAGATTGCGGCAAGCTGGATTACAACACTCGACTCCACGGTCTGCATCCCTGCCGACTCAGCATCACTCGGTGTGAGCCGCACGTGGCTAGCCCCCTACTTCTCTTTGGCCTGGCTGAGATTGCGGCGAGCAGGATTACAACAGTCGACTCCACGGTCTGCATCCCTGCCGACTCAGCATCACTCGGTGTGATCCGCACATGGCTAGCCCCCTACTTCTCGCCGGCCTGGCTGACATTGCGGCAAGCAGGATTACAACAGTCGACTCCACGGTCTGCATCCCTGCCGACTCAGCATCACTCGGTGTGAGCCGCACGTGGCTAGCCCCCTACTTCTCGCCGGCCTGGCTGAGATTGCGGCGAGCAGGATTACAACAGTCGACTCCACGGTCTGCATCCCTGCCGACTCAGAATCACTCGGTGTGAGCCGCACGTGGCTAGCCCCGTACATCTCGCCGGCGTGGCTGAGATTGCGGCCAGCAGGATTACAACAGTCGACTCCACGGTCTGCATCCCTGCCGACTCAGCATCACTCGGTGTGAGCCGCACGTGGCTAGCCCCCTACTTCTCGCCGGCCTGGCTGAGATTGCGGCGAGCAGGATTACAACAGTCGACTCCACGGTCTGCATCCCTGCCGACTCAGCATCACTCGGTGTGAGCCGCACGTGGCTAGCCCCCTACTTCTCGCCGGCCTGGCTGAGATTGCGGCGAGCAGGATTACAACAGTCGACTCCACGGTCTGCTTCCCTGCCGACTCAGCATCACTCGGTGTGAGCCGCACGTGGCTAGCCCCCTACTTCTCGCCGGCCTGGCTGAGATTGCGGCGAGCAGGATTACAACAGTCGACTCCACGGTCTGCATCCCTGCCGACTCAGCATCACTCGGTGTGAGCCGCACGTGGCTAGCCCCCTACTTCTCGCCGGCGTGGCTGAGATTGCGGCAAGCAGGATTACAACAGTCGACTCCACGGTCTGCATCCCTGCCGACTCAGCATCACTCGGTGTGAGCCGCACGTGGCTAGCCGCGTACTTCTCGCCGGCCTGGCTGAGATTGCGGCGAGCAGGATTACAACAGTCGACTCCACGGTCTGCATCCCTCCCGACTCAGCATCACTCGGTGTGAGCCGCACGTGGCTAGCCCCCTACTTCTCGCCGGCCTGGCTGAGATTGCGGCGAGCAGGATTACAACAGTCGACTCCACGGTCTGCATCCCTGCCGACTCAGCATCACTCGGTGTGAGCCGCACGTGGCTAGCCCCCTACTTCTCGCCGGCGTGGCTGAGATTTCGGCGAGCAGGATTACAACAGTCGACTCCACGGTCTGCATCCCTGCCGACTCAGCATCACTCGGTGTGAGCCGCACGTGGCTAGCCGCGTACTTCTCGCCGGCCTGGCTGAGATTGCGGCGAGCAGGATTACAACAGTCGACTCCACAGTCTGCATCCCTGCCGACTCAGCATCACTCGGTGTGAGCCGCACGTGGCTAGCCCCGTACTTCTCGCCGGCGTGGCTGAGATTGCGGCGAGCAGGATTACAACAGTCGACTCCACGGTCTGCATCCCTGCCGACTCAGCATCACTCAGTGTGAGCCGCACGTGGCTAGCCCCCTACTTCTCGCCGGCGTGGCTGAGATTGCGGCGAGCAGGATTACAACAGTCGACTCCACGGTCTGCATCCCTGCCGACTCAGCATCACTCGGTGTGAGCCGCACATGGCTAGCCCCCTACTTCTCGCCGGCCTGGCTGAGATTGCGGCGAGCAGGATTACAACAGTCGACTCCACGGTCTGCATCCCTGCCGACTCAGCATCACTCGGTGTGAGCCGCACGTGGCTAGCCGTGTACTTCTCGCCGGCCTGGCTGAGATTGCGGCGAGCAGGATTACAACAGTCGACTCCACGGTCTGCATCCCTGCCGACTCAGCATCACTCGGTGTGAGCCGCACGTGGCTAGCCGTGTACTTCTCGCCGGCCTGGCTGAGATTGCGGCGAGCAGGATTACAACAGTCGACTCCACGGTCTGCATCCCTGCCGACTCAGCATCACTCGGTGTGAGCCGCACGTGGCTAGCCGTGTACTTCTCGCCGGCCTGGCTAAGATTGCGGCGACTACGAGCACCCGCGACCCTGCGTCTCAAGCTGTGGCCCTCGCCTCGCAATGCCTCCAGCATGTGTTGTAAGCCAGGACGACTGAATGCGGTAGCGAGCCATGGAGCGGCCCGCCACTGGCTGGCTACTGCCCCCGAATTGGCCTCGGAGGGTCGAACCAGCGACCTGCTACGGACTGAAATGCTGGCGCCCCACCTGCTGCTGCTTGTAGCTGGTGGTGTGACATGCCCCACCATCCAGGAGAGCTGCCACATTTGACTGAATCTCGTTAGAATCCTGCAGCTGTGCACCTCTGTTTTGCCATACGTGACGCTTCGCGCCGTGTACTCGTAACACAGTAGGTTGGGCAGTGCGCCCCTACTGCCTGTAATTTGTGACATGCAAATCCACTACATATACTCTTTCAGCAATTTGATGTTGCCTCTATTCTGCTTCACAACTGTTGGTATACGTAACTCACTGCAATGGGGCCTGCACTTGGCTGTAACTTGTGCTCAGAATATTGCACAAAACTAATTCTCCCTATCCTAAACGGTGGTGTCGCCACAGTCACCCACACCCTTAGACTATTGTACTGTCTTTTGCATAAATGTTTTGCAAAGTAACCCAGTGTTCTGCACTTAACCTGCTGTTCTGCTCCAAGTCACCCATTCACGCATACTCTCCCCTTAACTATTGTACTGCTAACACCACGTTGATATAGAAACTCTATGCAATTTAGTTAAATCGATATTCTTCATATGTAAGGGGTAGGTTTTTTTAAAAAAAATTGCGGCGTCCTATTGGTTGGTGAAATCGATGGAATATAGTTTAAACAAAAGATCGCTAGTAAAAAACACATCCTGCCATCTCCCGTCCACTGGACAGCACAGGACGCTACTGCACATGCTCACAGGAGTCAGTATGCACTAGCAATCCCGCGCCCGGTTTCCCGGGTTCGATTCCCGGCGGGGTCAGGGATCTTCTCTGCCTCGTGATGACTGGGTGTTGTGTGATGTCCTGAGGTTAGTTAGGTTTAAGTAGTTCTAAGTTCTAGAGGACTGAGGACCATAGATGTTAAGTTCCATAGTGCTCAGTGCCATTTGATTTTGCACTGGCAATCCCCATGAACTGACGACGCAGCTGTCAACTGCTGACCATGTGCAGGTGTCAGTTCAGGCCCTGCAAGGATGAGGCAGCGGCATCCCTTTCATACTTGACACCCAATAAATTCCTGTCGAAATATGTGTTCACCTAGGCACCACTGCTGATGTGATGAAACGGAGCTGTGGGTCCATTGCTATACAAATCCATTCCAATGTTTCCCAGAATAGCATATGGTGCATTGTTCCTTGTGATCCTAGTGGGACATGTGAACTGTGTCTGGTCATGCATGCTTGCTTACCTGCCAGCATGACTGATACATCGCCGCAAAATGTTTGTCCCACATCGCCGCGAAATGTTTGTCCTGCTGTCAACATACATTTCGGAAACGTTAAACATTCGCACCGGAGAAAGAGAGCACTGTCTAAGCACAGAAGGGGGGAAATCAGAACAATTACACAAACAGAATTCGAAGCATTGTCTTACAGAAGAGAAAAATGGCGGGAATTTTCAGTATGACACAGCTACTGGTCTGGAGATGTCCTAATGCCGCAGTGGCGGATGAGTGATGGAATCCCTGCCAGAGATGGGTGGTCTGCTTCAACTTGTCTTTCTCAGAACTTTCCATAGATACCTTGCCTCCATCTTGTTCGAATCAGTTTGTAGACACTCCTACGTCCCTGCACAAAGGATGCCTTGTGAATGAATGGAACATTATGATTGGCTCTTATTTAATTTACCCGCTGAATTACTGACACTGTCGGTGTGGAAGCACTGTCCACTTTTTTCTTCTTTCTGTAGATGAGACATTCATCAGCAAAAAGTATTTTGTACAGTTTACCATAATGCACCCACAATTAAACCCTGCAAAGTGACCTACAGATCGTCAAATATGGAAAGACTCTTACTCAATTACACTGCTGTTCCACTGAGGATGGGAGCTTGAATATAAGAGCGTGCAACCGATTTCCAACCCAGCAATGCATCACTGTGCCCCGTGTCGATGTAGTAAACATACAATTCGTATCCTGCGCCATACAAAATCGACCATTTGACATCATTCCTATAGCTAGAGGTCTGCGCGGATGCGGATATCCGCGGATATATCTGTGGATATCTGCGGTATTTGTTACTTGGCGGATAAAATCGCGACCGGCGCGGATATCCGCGGGTCATCTGCGGATAATGAGCAAGGCATCTGCACAGTACGTATGTTGCAATGTCAGTTGAAACCTTCAAGTCTGTTGACATTCTTGGAATCTTGCAGGGCCCGGGTAGAGCGGATATCTGTTGTCCTCAGCCCCTGGCTACGACCGACGTAGCTGTACCACAGACAAAGATGTTACTCTGTGGCTGTACCCAAGAGACCTGCACCTAATCCGTTTCCGCGACCGTGTCTTTCGTGTGGCCTGTGGAGTGCTCTCTGGGTGACAAACCTGCCCACTGTCTACCAGACAGATGCCCGTTCCAATTTTCCGCTGCCTTCGGTTAGCGCTTTGTAGTGAGCGAGTGACAATGTGTATCGTAGCAAATATCAGTGAGTTCTTTCTTCAAATGAACACCATATCGATGGATACGTTTTCGTGTAAGGTGAAAAAATGTGATTTTACATTAGTGAAGGAAAACAAATTGAAATCACCAATCTGAAAAAAATTCGGATACGTATTTGATGACAACGGAAAGATAAAAGATATAGTGGCTTGTTTTGCATGTTAAAAGGTATATTCCTACACTGGACACAAAAGTGGAAGTTCAAATTTGCTAAAACATTCGTGTGAGGCTCGAAAAAGTAGCATAATTACTTATTTAAATACCAAGAGAGACGTGAAAGTTCCTGAAGTTCCGCCAAATTTGAAGACAGCCGCGACAGAAAAACTTATCAATCTTGTCAGCAAAAAACATTTTACCATCCGAAGTTGCGTGTGGATCTGGGATTCTCGAGACGGCACAGTTTCTTATTGATGTGGGGGCCAAGTACGGTGCAGTGAGTGCTAAGGAACTGCTACCTCATCGAACCACTCCTAATTTCTACAACCACTGATTTTGTTGCCATACTTCGGAAGACGAGTTATTTCTTCCAGACAACGTCAATTATTGCTGGCAGTTTAACTTTTTCACTGGTGCGCCAGCGTTTTGCAATTTAGGCCTAATAATGTAAATATTTTCACATGGAAATGACGAGGACCGAACGCGTAAGCTATAATATAATCATCAGCTGACACGAATGGCTTCAAAATTTGACACATACAAGCAGTGAGTACAAAAAAAATGTCGATAAATGATGCAATGTGCTAGTATCTATACACGTATTTTCATAATTTAATACTATTACATTGAGTTTTATTTTTTTTAAATAGCGTTTCCAATCTCACGAGATCCGAGCCGCTACTGTGTGTGCTCCGGAGCGCCAATGCTTTCCTGTTTGGAATGCTCTGCTTTAGAGTAGGTATAGAGCATTTCCTGTGATTTAAGAAGTCAAAAGTAGTTAAGTTGTCGCAGAAATGGCACCCTAACAATAACTATGTCATTACATACCATAACTCTAAGTACTGCTATCTATTACTATTAATTGCTCATTCAAAACTTAAATATATGCGGATGCTGATCGCACTTTTCTTATCCGCGCAGACCTCTACCTATATCTATTACCCACAAGACAGTCGCACATACACTGCGAAGACAGACATTTAAATCTACATCTACATCATACTCCGGTGTGTGATGGAGGGTACTTTCGGTACTGCTATCTGATCCCTGCAATCCTTTTCCACTCGTGAATAGTGCGTGGTAAGAATCATTGTCGGTAAAGCTCTGTATTGGCTCTAATTTCTCGAATTTTCTCCTCATGGTCAATATGTGAGATGTATGTGGGGGGAAGTAATATGTTGTGTGACTCCTCCTTTAAAGTGCTGTCTCGAAATTTCAGTAGTAAATCGCTCCATGATGCACTTCGTCTCGCTTGTAATGTCTGCCAATGGAGTTTCTTTATCGTCTCTGTAACGCTCTCTCGCCAGCTAAATGATCCCATGCCGCAACGCGTTGCTCTTCGTTGGAACTTCTCTATCTGCTCTATCAGCCCTACCTGATAGAGATCCCAGGCATATGAACACAACTCAAGAAACAGGTGAACAAGTGCCTTATAAGCCACTGCTTTCGTGGATCAGTTACATTTCTTTAAGATTCTTCTGATGAATCTGAGTCTTGTGTCTTCTTTATATGATCATTCCACTTAAGATCGCCCTGGATAGTTACACCTAGATATTTTATGAAAGATGCTGCCTCCAGCTGTTTGTCATCAATAGTGTGGCTGTACAATAGTGGATTTCTTCTCCTATGTATATGCAATATGTTACATTTATAGCTCGTCTCGAGCCATCCTGATTTAGGTTTTCCGTGATTTCCCTAAATCGTTTCAGGCAAATGCCGGGATGGTTCCTTTGAAAGGGCACGGCCGATTTCCTTCCCCATCCTTCCCTAACCCGAGCTTGTGCTCCGTCTCTAATCACCTCGTTGTTGATGGGACGTTAAAAACACTAACCTAACCTAACATTTATAGCTGATGCACCATAGGTATACTCCTCGCTGCCTTAGATATTTCCCATGAGGCCGTAGCCGAGCAGTTCTAGGCGCTTCAGTCTGAACCGTGCTGCTGATACGGTCGCAGGTTCGAATCCTGCCTTGGGCATAGATGTGTGTGATGTCCTTAGGTTAGTTAGGTTTAAGTAGTTCTAAGTTCTAGGGGACTGATGACCTGCGATACTAAGCCCCATAGTGCTCAGAGCCGTTTTTGAACCCACGGGGTCGGGCAGTCATCCACTCCTGACGCATGACCAGACCACCCTCAGCAGGCCGAAGTCGCTCTCAGGAATGTTCCTCAAACGTAGGGCAGCTCCCCTCACTACAAAAGCATTACTGCATTAGTGCTTACTTGCTTTTATACACCCATCTTCACACTCTGCGATTACAAGAACGTGTCTTTTTTTCACATGGTTTGCCAGAATATTATACCGTTTACACGACACTTCTCGATATCAAGCACATAGCAATATCGCTCGCACAACATAATTCCAAAGATATAGACTGGAAATTATTTCTCTACAAACCCGAAACTTTAGCGAAGTGGAGCATGCTGCAAAACATTGAGTAACTAGAAACTTACCCGCTCTGCGAAGACCTTTACATGAGAAATTCGAAAAAAATAGAGCAAACTGATATTTCCTCTCGCGAAATCCGATATCTGTGATGTAAGAGATTCCGAATCATTCCTATAATTTACAAGGCAACTAAGGTATTTCTCATGTCTAGAGAACCAGCAAGCCTGCCTTCCACCCATTTTTCAGCTGCATAGTGCACACACCACACTCGATATTCCCTCGACTAAATAAGGGCGCGATATGTGCAGAAGCAGTCAGCTGGACAATTTACATGGGCGGGAATAATGGTCCAACACAAACACATGTGTATATTGTACCTTCTCAAATTACCACACGATCATGAACGCTGTTCAACACATACTAAGTATTAATTCGCTATTCGGCCGTCTAGAGGAACTAGTACTTAGTATATGTTGGAAGGCTTTCGTGATCACGTGGAAATTTGAGGAGATTCAATATGGATGTATTTGCGCTAGACCACTATTCCCTCCCCTGTAAATTGTCTAGTTGACTGCTTCTGCACATTTCGCACATTTATTTAGTTCAGACAACATCGATTGTGGTGTGTGCACTATGCAGCTGAGAAACGGGTGGAAGACACATTTGCTGGTTCTCTAGACATGAGAAACACCTTAGTTGATTTTATAAATTACAGGGATGATTTGGAATCTGTTACATCACCGAAATCGGTACTCGTGAGTGGAAATATCATTTTCCTCTTTTTTCGACTTTTCACATAAAGATTTTCACACATGGGGTAATTTTCTAGTTACTCAGTACTTTACAAGCAGACCACCCACATCTGGCAGGGATTCCGTCACTCATCCGCCACTGTGGCATTAGGACATATCCAGACCAGTACCTGTAGGATACTGAAAATCCCGCCACCTTGCTAAAGTTTCGAGTTTGTAGAGAAATAATTTCCAGTCTATATCTTTGGAATTATGTTGTGCGTGCGAAACTGCTACGTGCTTGATATCCAGAAGTATCACATAAATAGTATAATATTCTGGCAAACCATATGAAGATACATAAGTTCTTGTAATCCCAGAGTCTGGAGATGGGTGTAGAAAAGCAAGCAAACAACCAGGTCAGAGCTGGAAGCAGTAATGCTTTTGTGCCGAGGGGAGCAGACCCCAAATTTGTAGAACAGTTCTGAGAGTGACTTAGGTCTGCTGAGAACGCTCTGATCATGCGTCCGTAGTGGAATGACTGACCCACCTCGTGGGAAATATCTAGTGCAGCGAGCAATATACCTACGGTGAATGTGCTTATTCTGTCTTTGTGGCATACGTGTTAGTGTATGGTGGCTGCTAGCTATATGAATGATGTAAAAGGGGTGATTTTGTATGGCGCAGGATACGACTGGTATGTTTACTACATCGACACGGTAAGCGGTGATGTATTGTAGGGTTTGAGATCGGCTTCATGCTCTAGTATTCAAGCTGCCATCCTCAATGTCAGAGCAGTGTAATTGAGTAAGAGTCCTTCCATATTTGACGATCTGTAGGTCACTTTGTAGGGTTTAATTGTGGGTGCATTATGGTAAACTGTACAAAATACTTTTTGCTGATGAAAGTCTCATCTACAGAAAGAAGAAAAAAGTGGACAGTGCTTCCACACCGACAGTGTCAGTAATTCAGCGGGTAAATTAAATAAGAGCCAATCATAATGTTCCATTCATTCACAAGGCATCCTTTGTGCAGGGACGTAGGAGTTTCTACAAACTGATTCGAACAAGATGGAGGCAAGGTATCTATGGAAAGTTCTGAGAAAGACAAGTTGAAGCAGACCACCCATCTCTGGCAGGGATTCCATCACTCATCCGCCACTGCGGCATTAGGACATCTCCAGACCAGTAGCTGTGTCATACTGAAAATTCCCGCCATTTTTCTCTTCTGTAAGACAATGCTTCGAATTCTGTTTGTGTAATTGTTCTGATTTCCCCTCTTCTGTGCTTAGACAGTGCTCTCTTTCTCCGGTGCGAATGTTTAACGTTTCCGAAATGTATGTTGACAGCAGGACAAACATTTCGCGGCGATGTGGGACAAACATTTTGCGGCGATGTATCAGTCATGCTGGCAGGTAAGCAAGCATGCATGACCAGACACAGTTCACATGTCCCACTAGGATCACAAGGAACAATGCACCATGTGCTACTCTGGGAAACATTGGAATGGATTTGTATAGCAATGGACCCACAGCTCCGTTTCATCACATCAGCAGTGGTGCCTAGGTGAACACATATTTCGACAGGAATTTATTGGGTGTCAAGTATGAAAGGGATGCCGCTGCCTCATCCTTGCTGGGCCTGAAGTGACACCTGTGCATCGTTCAGCAGTTGACAGCCACGTCATCACTTCGTGGGGGTCGCCAGTGCATCCTGTCTCCTGGGACCATATGTGGTAGTGTCCTGTGTTGTCCAGTGGACAGGGATGGCGGGATGAATTTTTCACTAGCGATCTTTTGTTTAAACTATATTCCATCGATTTCACCGACCAATATGATGCTGCGAATTAAAAAACAAAGAACTACCTCATACATATGAAGAATATCGATTTAATTAATTTGCATTAATTTTCTATATCAACGTGGTGTTAGCAGTGCAATAGTTAAGTGGAGAGTATGCGTGAGTGGGTGACATTGAGCAGAACAGCTGGTTAAGTGCAGAACACTAGGTTACTTTGCATAATTTTTATGTAAAATGCAGGACAATAGTTAAAGAGGGTGGGTGACAAAGAAAAATGCGCCAGAAATGGCGTTCAGAAGAATGTGAAACTCGAAAAGTGTACCAGAAAATGGTGGGAGGACATAAAACTAATTACTTTGGTAATTTGGTATCATAGGTGGTACAATAGTTTAAGGAAATGGCGGTGACATGGAAAACCGCTTAACACAACAACAGGTTAAGTGTCGACAAAGGGCCGAGCATTAGGTTAAGACACCCAGAGTACAGTGCTGAACATTGGGTTATGCAACATGTTTGCCCCACAGTTGATTGCATCTCTACACATAAGTGTACTGCATTATTTACGAGTAGTTTGCAGGTCTGTAGACTACTGGTATTGATTACAACCTCAAGCACTTCAGAGTGAGTGTTTTGTATAACTGTAATAAATATACTATGTCAAATAAGTCCCTAAATAAATTGTTCCAAAATAATAAAGTACACTCCTTTCTCTCTCCAGCAGCCCAGAACAGGCTGAGTCCTTTTCCCATCATTTCCCCCCCTCCAGACCGCCATATTTTGTTATGTCACAGATGGCACCCTATGTTGGGGGTACTGTGCACTAGGTCAGTTGGACTCCGTTTCTCGTGGTGAACACACTTGATGGCGGTACTGCCTCAAATTGTTTAAATAAAGACTGAAGATAAGGACTTACGTCCATCCTATCCGGCACAGACTGAGTCCTTTCCTGCCAAATCGTAGCAGAAGGTGGCGGTCGGATGACTTAGGTTACTGGAGGTATTCCAAATGACCTATTTTCTTGGAATTTTCTTAGGTTAGTGGAGGTAGTTGTTGTGTGTTGCATTGTTCTACTGGAACTTGAACTTCCTGCCATTTTCTGGAGGAGGGGAGGCGTTTAACATATTGATCAATTTAATTAAGTAGTCATTCGAATTGAGAACAGGGAGAGGACTATTCCAGTAATTCAGACCTGAAAGTGTACCTGTAGCAACATGTAGGAGGTTTCCTGTGGGGTGGGGGTTGGGGGGGGGGGGGCTGGGGAACAATAGGTAAAGTGCCTGTCAATCAAAGGGAGGGATCCTTTTACCAGAACAATAAGTTAAGGACCTGTCAATCAAAGGAGAACAACATTTTAAGTACCTGTCAATCAAAGGAGAACAGTAGGTGTACCCCTGAGTGCATAACTGCCCCTGATGTAGGCAACCCGTACTAACAAACTGGGCTCGTGATGTCTTTAGTCCACCACTCATGTATACAATATACTTATGTATATAGCAGTCAGCCGGCTCTTTAAGCTAGCAACAACATCGTATAAAATAATCTGACCAAGCCCCTAGTAGTGTCACAGCCGCCTCAAACCGAAAATCTGCCTCTACTGACCCCATGTCACTTTCATCATTATCTCCCACCCCTCACACCCTGTAGCCTGTTGGGCTCCATCGCCTCTGACCTAAGTCTGTGTTGCCCACTGAGAAATGCGCCGCTGTGTCTGACAAGAACTTATGCACCATGCCTATTGTTGCTCAGGCCTATTGTTGGTCATTCTGCCGCTATATATGTACTCACTGAATCTAAACATAATGGGATTACCATTTGCGATTAACAGCTGCTTATTTCCTCCTTGCCTACCCCTATTACCAATATTCTGTTGCTGGTATCAATAACGTCTACCTTACTGAGGCTGGCGGCACTGCCATTGCGCAACGTTTGTTTATCTTTCATAGTTACCATCAAATTACACGCTAAGTCTTATCATTCACCACCTAAACTCCCTGCAAAGTCTTGCAATATGACTACAGTGGTGGTGCGCCCAAGCAGATTGCACTGCTGCCTGCAGTTATCCTGAAATTCAGAAACGTCAGCCAGTTGTCCTAGCTTAACCAAAGTAACCCTCAAGTTGCAGTGATTCTGTTACACAAGTAAAAATAACCAACTGTTCTCTCCCTCACCCCACTGTGATGACACTGCAGGCCCTGATCTAGATGTCATGCTGTGTGAATGACGAACCATCAGCTACCCACTGAAAATGATGCCATCACTTCTGACTCCTACGGTAGCCAACCCCAGGGGAAATGTGGTGGCTTCAGTGCAGGATGGCTGATGATGGAGAGTGACGGCTGGATTACTAGCTACAGATGGCTGAGTAAAACGTAGCTATCAAAATCAACACTTTATTTCACTCTGCCGACGTGGATCAGCGACCATGCCCGTCCCAGCACGTGGCGACGACCACGTGACTGGCGAGTTGGCAGCTAGTGCCCAGCCGACTGGCTGCGGCACGCCCGTTATGTGGCGTGCGACCTAGTTACGTGTTGCACCACAATCACTTAGAGTCCGCAGCTCTCGAAGGAAGCTGGAATTCTTCAACATTCTCTAGCTCTCTGGTGGACACGTGACTGGTATGTAATGGAGTGAGGTGTAATGGTGGTGGCAACAGGCCGCTGTCGTCCCTAGGACTCGATCCGCTGCCCCCCTGAGCAGAGTCTGATTCGCCGATGGAGTGGGCCAAGGATAGCCCTGGTACTCCGTGGCACCAAGTCTGGAAGGCGAATGTAGTGCAAAGGCAGATACAGTGATGTATGCCTGGACTATTGACTGCTGCTGACGGTTTCATGTCGTCTCCCCATTAGGTGTAGCCTCCACATCCTGGTAGTACTGCTGTACTGTGAATGAATCTGCTGTAAAATGGCAACTATTTATACTAGAGCACACCTGTTGTGTCAATGCACCAACTCTAGTCACGTTCTTGACAACACAACTACAGCGTGTCTGTTGAGAAATCCTCCTGATTGCACTGGAAGAACCACATTTTACCACTATACTGAAAGGTTCTGTAGAGCTTAATCTATCCCACCTCCTAACAAATAAACAGCCCTGTTACTGTAATTGTACTTTCCAGATGCCAGCGGCAGCTGTAATGCATCGCCAGAATACCCCTACACGTTTTCCCGCAAAAAAGTAGTGACGCTACATAGTTATTGGCAATGGAGGAACATTGAGACCGGAACTTAAGTTTGGAAGTTTGATTCGTGAAAGTGGGCTCAGGCACTGATATGAGTTAATTTAGGCGTAACACTACATAAACACACTGTGGTTGCGCCCAGTCAGGCCTCGGGAGTGTGATTTGCATTCCAATGAAAAAGACAGAAGACTAGGAAAGAAAGTAATCAGAACAGTGTAAACTACAATAGCCCAGCAGTTCGAGTTAACAGAAAATAAAAAAGAAGATATTCGAGGAATTATCAATGATCTAGACAAAAACTATAAAGAACCTGTTTCATATGATAAAAATGTTGTCCCAATGACTGCAACCTCAGTGGAAACAACCCCTCTAACATCAGCAGTAATCACTGTGACAGCAGAAGAAATTTGAACGAGATCTGCTACAGCTTCACCAGCATGAACGCCAACCTCACCAACACCAGCTGCAATCACATCAGCATCAGCAGCAGAAGGACGTTCAGCACTGCCAATTAGAAGGAACATGAGAGCCAAGTCGTCTGAAGGGTTTTTCTTGTTAAAAAGCAGCAACTACAACGCTGGAAGGAGGAAAGGCACTACGAAACATGTAACCTACACAGCTGAGAGACCAGGAATGCTGATACCCACAGGTAAAAAAGTAAACAAAATAGAACATATAAAATAAATTTAAATTAATTTTGATTTATGAATATTTCATGAAAATGTTCAGTACACTTCAAAAACAGCAGAGAAGATAGAAGTTTTACGTGTTTCTGAAATACCTAATACCTTCCTAATGACTGAAAAATGGACTGACTGAATATGAACAAAACTGTACAATTTACAGGGCTATAATAGTGTCAAATTTTTGGAGAACTACACACGAAATGATGGGATAGCATTGTATGTGAAAATCGATGTAAGCGAATGTGTTCCATGGCTGGTCACAAACTGTAGAAAAATGTGACTTGAAGCAGCAGCTATTCGAACAAATTCACATGAGAACAAATGTCTATTGTTAAGTATATACTATTCTCCAAGCTCTAGAATAAAAGATCTTCTAACAGAACTTCGAGTATTACTTGATAAACCTAGTAAAGATTTTCCATACTTTGTAGTAGCTGCAAACATCAAAATATAAACACATTGAAACAGAGCAACTATACAAAATGTTTTCATGATGTTGTAAATACATGTAGTATGAAGCTGCTCTCAAGTAGTCCAACCTCCTTAATGCCAACCTGTATGGTTTTCGAAAACATCGATCATGTGAAACCCAACTCGCACTTTTCTCACATGACATACTGAAAGCTGCGGATCAAGACAACCAGGTAGATGCAGTGTTTCTTAACTTCAGAAAAGCATTTGACTTACTGCCTCAACTACGCTTATTGTCAAAAGTACGATCATATGGGGGCATCAAGTGAATTTTGTGATTGGTTTGAGGACCTTTTGGTAGGGAAGACACACCATATTATCTTGAATGGAGAGTCAATGTAAGATGTAGAAGTAACTTCAGGTGTGCCCCAGGGAAGTGTATCGGGACCCTTACTGTTCATGTTGTATATAAATTATCTTGCAGACAATATTAATAGTAAAAATCAGGCTTTTTGCAAATGATGCAGTTATCTATAGTGGTGTACTCTATCTGAAAGACGCTGCATAAATATTCAGTGATAGCTTGATAAGATTTCAACATGGGGCAGAATTGGCAGCGTGCTCTAATTGTTCAGAAATGTACAATTTTGCACTTCACAAAGCATAGTATCCGACGACTATAATATCAATGAGTCACTGCTGGAATCGGTCAACTCATACAAATGTCTGAGTGTAACAGTTTGCACGGATATGAACTGGAATGATTACACAGGCTCTGTTGCGGGCAAAGACGGTCGCAGACCTTGGGTTATTAGTAGAACACTGGGGATGTGCAATCAGTCTTCAAAAGAGATTGGTTACAAATCAGTAATGTGACCCATCCTAGAATATTGCTCAATTGTATGGGACCTGTACCAGATAGTAGTAATAGAGGATATTGAATGCATACAGAGAAGAGTCTCACAGAGATACTAAAGGAACCTCAAGTGCAGACTCTTGAAGACAGACGTAAACTATGCCGAGAAAGTCTATTAACAAAGTTCCAAGAACTGGCTTTAAATGACTGCTCCAGGGATGTACTACAACCCCCTACATAACGCTCATACAGTGACCGTGAGGACAAGATTAGAATAATTATTGCACACACAGAGCCATTCAGACTCTCATTCTTCCCACGCTCCATATGTGAATGGAAAAGGAACAAAACCTAATAACTGATACAATGGGATTTATCTTCTGCCATGCATCTCACAGTGGTTTGCAGAGTATAGATGTAAATGTAAATGTAGAGCAAGGAGCACTTTACAAATGTACCTTTAAATAAACTGAAAGTACACACAATTAACGCAGTAAATTTCACTTCACCATATTCAGTTAATTGAGCTAGAGATTAAGAAAACAAACTAGAATTATATAGTTGTAGAATGTAAACTGATAATTGCTGGAAATCTCATCATACTCGAATTATTACCCAGTTGAGAAGACTGGAAGACTGTACCGTCTACAGCAACGATGTGGAAGAAAACTGAAAAACTTTCATTCCAGTCTTAAGTTGCCACGTAAATACAGCTTGTCCAAAGGTTCAACGATAGATAAACGTAAGGTATAGTGTAACCTCCCATCAGAAAAATAATAACATTCACATTCAATGTAACCTCCCAACAGTTTATTATTCCATAACCTCGCAATAATAAAGTGACTAACCTCTCAATAAAAAATGTGACTCATATATAAACTTTCAATAATTAACTGACTGTGAACCTAAACTGGTAAGTCTGGACGTCAGCATTGTTTCGTCATGGCCCAGAAAATTCATTCTGAATAAATTGAAAAATTTACCTCAATGAAGTCATCGGATAACGCGTATATAACTGTTCCTATAAGAAATTTTTCTGGCAGAGCCCAATGGAATGCTGGCCACTAGATTTGTCATGTATTAAACAAAAACTGATTTTTTACGCTAATCGGAATGACCATGGATTGGAGAAATTAGTAAATTCTTTAAATTCGGATGAATGAGTGTCAAAGGTTAATTTTATAAGGAAGATTATTATTAAAAGATTTTTTAAAACATTTACATGGGACTTGATGTAACAATAGTACAAATTTAGTTGTAACAAATTAGATATGCGAGTGGTTGCTTTTACCTTATACTACATGCTCAGGCATGACTGCCCCAACCGGCCGACTGCGACCTACCACCACTACTGCCAACACAGCTCCTACTGCAGCCGACACTGCTCTCTGGTCTGCGATTCTATTATAGTTTGCATATCGCAGGCAGCGCGTGAGCTGTCCATCGAAATTACATCTGCTCGAGTGTGCTGGCAATAAATTCCTTAGTCGTGGACCTCTTATATAACCCTCCACTGAAGGGGGGGGGGTGTAAAAATTTGGCAGTGGTGGTCAGTCAATTGGGCTTGCCATGAGCAACAAATTTTTCTATAATCTATTTAGTTTACTACGTCTATAGTCACTGAGTATTGATAAATAATATAAGTACAGAACATATTAAGAAATGAAATAGAGTGCACACGCACTGAGTACAGAACATATTAAGAAGTGACAAAGTGTATACGCAATGAGTACAGAACATAATAAGAAATGAAATAGAGTGCACAGGCACTGTGTAAGTGTTTACCATTTTGCAAGAATTTAAACATATTGAGAAATGAAATAAAGAGCACATGCACTGTATAAGTCATTACCATTTAACAAGAATTTAAACATATTGAGAAATGAATTAAAGCCCACATTCACTGTGTAAGTCTTTAGTATTTTATAACAACTAGGAAAGGAATTGGAAGGATACCATCATGGTCGTAGCACAGTGGGTTGCACATAGCTGCACTAAAAGTCCATATCTTTCTATGGAAGTACAACACCAAGTGAGACAATCTGAAGGTCTCCTCCCTGAAGTATTTATCAGTGTAGCCAAGACACTGAAATGTTGTATCCAAGACACTGAAATGTTGTATTAATATTGTATGTTATCATTTTGGTAATACATTAGGTACACCAAACAGTAGGACCTTAATGACATCTCCTTTGGTCAGAGTGGTGGACAGCTTGGACAGCTTGATGTCAACACCACATTCTTGTAGAATCCGTACACTTACATCAATGTAGAATTAGTGCAGAAACCAAATATAGTGCTCCATGATCATGAGGATGGACAGGACTTACAGATATAGCAGTAACTGGTGGTAATTGGGTCTGAAGATGAAGGGTACATTTTTTCTTATGCTAGTCATCAATAAGAACTATACTAGTGTGTCAATTGATTTGAATAATTATTGGCACTCATTGGCCAGTTACAAAGCATTTATGTAGTATGTATGGAATATTGCATAACATCATTCATAAGTCATCTTATTTCAGTAGTCCTTGGTATTCATTAGCCAGTTACTAAACATTTATGTAGTATGTATGGAGTATTACAAAACATCATTCATAAATCATCTCATTGCAGTAATCATTGGCATAGCATTTATATAATATAACAAAACATTATTAAGAAGTCATGTCATTTCAGTAATTATTGGCACTCATTGGCCAGTTACAAAGTATTTATGTAGTATGTATGGAATATTGCATAACATCATTCATAAGTCATCTTATTTCAGTAATCCTTGGTATTCATTAGCCAGTTACTAAACATTTATGTAGTATGTATGGAGTATTACAAAACATCATTCATAAATCATCTCATTGCTGTAATCATTCTCATAGCATTTATATAATATAACAAAACATTATTAAGAAGTCATGTCATTTCAGTAATTATTGGCACTCATTGGCCAGTTACAAAGCATTTATGTAGTATGTATGGAATATTGCATAACATCATTCGTAAGTCATCTTATTTCAGTAATCCTTGGTATTCATTAGCCAGTTACTAAACATTTATGTAGTATGTATGGAGCATTACAAAACATCATTCATAAATCATCTCATTGCAGTAATCATTGGCATAGCATTTATATAATATAACAAAACATTATTAAGAAATCATGTCATTTCAGTAATTATTGGCACTCATTGGCCAGTTACAAAGTATTTATGTAGTATGTATGGAATATTGCATAACATCATTCGTAAGTCATCTTATTTCAGTAATCCTTGGTATTCATTAGCCAGTTACTAAACATTTATGTAGTATGTATGGAGTATTACAAAACATCATTCATAAATCATCTCATTGCAGTAATCATTCTCATAGCATTTATATAATATAACAAAACATTATTAAGAAGTCATGTCATTTCAGTAATTATTGGCACTCATTGGCCAGTTACAAAGCATTTATGTAGTATGTATGGAATATTGCATAACATCATTCGTAAGTCATCTTATTTCAGTAATCCTTGGTATTCATTAGCCAGTTACTAAACGTTTATGTAGTATGTATGGAGTATTACAAAACATCATTCATAAATCATCTCATTGCTGTAATCATTCTCATAGCATTTATATAATATAACAAAACATTATTAAGAAGTCATGTCATTTCAGTAATTATTGGCACTCATTGGCCAGTTACAAAGCATTTATGTAGTATGTATAGAATATTGCATAACATCGTTCGTAAGTCATCTTATTTCAGTAATCCTTGGTATTCATTAGCCAGTTACTAAACATTTATGTAGTATGTATGGAGTATTACAAAACATCATTCATAAATCATCTCATTGGAGTAATCTTTGGCATAGCATTTATAGAATATAACAAAACATTATTAAGAAGTCATGTCATTTCAGTAATTATTGGCACTCATTGGCCAGTTACTAAGCATTTATGTAGTATGTATGGAATATTGCATAACATCATTCGTAAGTCATCTTATTTCAGTAATCCTTGGTATTCATTAGCCAGTTACTAAACATTTATGTAGTATGTATGGAGTATTACAAAACATTATTCATAAGTCATCTCATTACAGTAAATATTGGCATTCGCTGGCTATTTACAAAGCATTTATGTAGTATTACAAAACATTTTTCAGTATTATTCGGAAGTCATCATTCAAAACAGGAGTTATTGCATGTAGCATCAAGCTGCTAGTGTTTATTTATGATATCATGCAAGTGACATAAGACATCTTTAAAATGTAAGACATTGGAACTAGTATTCAAGGTGTTTAGTCCAATAAAACATAGACATAATGGAATCAATGCAACAGAAAATTTGCATTATATTTAGGACTAGAAATACATCTTAAAATGATAGCATTATTTAGTTGAATAATGGTAATAGTTGGGACTGGCGATAATTTATTTTGGTGCTAGCGATGCATAGCGTTGGGATCGATAGTCAGTTGCTGGGGTATGAACATATTTGCTCTTGACTTATAAGGATTAGTAATGTCATTCGTCATGAGTCAGCTGTAGCAAGGTTATGAAAGAAGTAGAGTATATGTGATCACATTCATCAATGATACACACAACTGGGTAAAAAAATGCAAGTATTAGAACAAGTTTAATAACTAACTGCTTGTAGCATGTTAATATCATGAAAAACTTCTCCTGAAAAAAAATACGAAGTGGATTATTGAGCTGAAAGAACAAATGTTTATTATGCTGAAAAGTAGTTCATATGGTTCAAATGGCTTTGAGAACTATGGGACGTAACTTCTGAGGTCATCATTCCCCTGGAACTCAAAACTACGTAAACCTAACTAACCTAAGAACATCACACACATCCATGCCCGAAGCAGGATTCGAACCTGCGACCGTAGCGGTCGCGCGGTTCCAGACTGTAGCGCCTAGAACCGCTTGGCCACCTCGGCCGACTGAAAAGTAGTAAATTCGCATTATCAGGTAATGAAACGTGTACTTAATATGTATGTTCTCTAGTTGTCTTTCCCAAAATATTCAGTCAGTATACTATGCGACATATGACATACTGTCAAAAAGAACTGCAACTAATACTTATATAACTACATAGCATTTCTTAACTAATAGAAAATATATAAACTTCGTCATATCATCATCTGCAAAGAAAAACTTCATTATCCATATTACCATGTTCTTCAAATAACTGTTCATCATCATTTATTATCATCTGCAAAAAATACACACTTCACTATTCATATTCATAATACCATTTTCCTCATACAACTATTCATTACAATTCATTATTTCATATATTATAGAGTTTCTTACTTCTAGCATATTTCATCGCTAAAATTAAAATGTGTATTTCTGTCTGGCAGCCTGCAATAACCGCCTCTCATTCTGAAAGAAAAATAATTAGTCAAGACTGCTATCATATAGTGTGTATAGCATATTCTTGCTAATGCTTGTTAATTCTGATCCGTTTACTCTTCATGACAAGGTATTGCATTTTCTTTCGTTCATTCAAGTTGTGAAATTTCCATTTCATAGTAAACCACTGTGGTTGTTTAATTTATTTCTTTTACACGGTATTGCTTTCTGAAAATGATGAATATCGATTAATATCTTGCATTTAATTCATATACCCATTATATGAAAACTTGTTTCTAGTGCTATAACTAAGCATACAGCATAGCAAGACAGAAAACGTATTAGGTCAAAACATAGACAGTTTTCAAGTGCGAAAATGTACACACAATATCATAATGTAGTAGCAAAAAAAATCTAGAATAGTCAAGATATTGAGATATCATAAGGAAAATGTCAAAGTCAACTGGTGTTTGTTATATCTTAAACATTTCATAGGCATAGAGACAAAAATTCTACTTTCGGTAGGAAAACAATCATACATACACCAAAAAAAGATGGAAAATGTGCACGGTCTGATATATATAACGACAAGGAAAGCGACCTGCTACCCTTACCTTGGCGGGACCTGCGAAGAAAAAATACGATCATCATCAGTAAGGAGTCACATAGATGTAATTGCATAAGTGGTCACCTAAATATCAGGAAATGGCATCACAGTGTGATAAATCATAAAGTATGTTTATTCAATAAATGGTTTAATATTGGAAATGTGCTGATTGCCCTTCGTTTTCTGGTTCTCAGAGTTTCGACATGTACTATATTGGGGTGAGGAATGCTGTGAAATCTTTATGGACCTGCGTATAGAAGCTCAAATTTACTGCATCTACTCTTTCCTCTGGTGGATAAATAATGTGTGCGTACTAATATCTTCTGTCCAATGTGAAAGTCACGGCATGTACAAAACTGTTTTTGCTGTCTTCTCCAGCACTCTGCGGCACGTTTGATGTTGTTGAGCGCAATGTCATTTATTTCATGTTGGCGTAGTCGACGAGATGTAGGAAAGTACACTAATTCTTTAATTTTGTTGGGTGGTTCAACGTTTTTCAATATAACAGTCGGAGATAGCATAGTAGATTCATTTGGTATGGAGTTAATTACACCCTGGAATGATAATATGTGTGTGTCCCAATCAATGCCTTTTATGGCAATATATTCTACATAGTTTACCAATGTCTTTCATGTCGTTGTAAGACATTACCAGGGGCCGATGTGGACTCTGACTACAATCTATTGGTTATGACCTGTAGATTAAAACTGAAGAAACTGCAAAAATGTGGGAAATTAAGGAGATGGCACCTGGATAAACTGAAAGAAAAAGAGGTTGTACAGAGTTTCAGGGAGAGCATAAGGGAACAATTGACAGGAGTGGGGGAAAGAAATACAGTAGAAGAAGAATGGGTAGCTTTGAGGGATGAAGTAGTGAAGGCAGCAGAGGATCAAATAGGTAAATAGACGAGGGCTAGTAGAAATCCTTGGGTAACAGAAGAAATATTGAATTTAATTGATGAAAGGAGAAAATATAAAAATGCAGTAAATGAAGCAGGCACAAAGGAATACAAATGTCTCAAAGATGAGATCGACAGGAAGTGCAAAATGGCTAAGCAGGGATGGCTAGAGGACAAATGTAAGATTGTAGAGGCTTATCTCACTAGGGGTAAGATAGATACTGCCTACAAAGAGACCTTTGGAGATAAGAGGACCACGTGTATGAACATCAAGAGCTCAGATGGAAACCCAGTTCTAAGCAAAGAAGGGAAAGCAGGAAGGTGGAAGGAGTATATAGAGGGTCTATTCAAGGGCGATGCACTTGAGGACAATATTATGGAAATGGAAGAGGATGTAGATGAAGATGAAATGGGAGGTATGATATTGCGTGAAGAGTTTGACAGAGCACTGAAAGACCTGAGTCGAAACAAGGCACCCGGAGTAGACAACATTCCATTGGAACTACTGACGGCCTTGGGAGAGCCAGTCCTGACAAAACTCTACCAGCTGGTGAGCAAGATGTATGAGACAGGCGAAATACCCTCAGGCTTCAAGAAGAATATAATGATTCCAATCCCAAAGAAAGCAGGTGTTTACAGATGTGAAAATCACTGAACTATCAGTTTAATAAGTCACAGTTGCAAAATACTAACGCGAATTCTTTACAGACGAATGGAAAAACTAGTAGAAGCCGACCTCGGGGAAGATCAGTTTGGATTCCGTAGAAACACTGGAACACGTGAGGCAATACTAACCCTACGACTTATCTTAGAAGAAAGATTAAGGAAAGGCAAACCTACATTTCTAGCATTTGTAGACTTACAGAGAGCTTTTGACAATGTTGAGTGGAATATTCTCTTTCAAATTCTAAAGGTGGAAGGGGTAAAATACAGGGAGCGAAAGGCTATTTACAATTTGTACAGAAACCAGATGACAGTTGTAAGAGTCGTGGGACATGAAAGGGAAGCAGTGGTTGGGAAGGGAGTAAGACAGGGTTGTAGCCTCTCCCCCATGTTATTCAATCTGTATATTGAGTAAGCAGTAAAGGAAACAAAAGAAAAATTCGGAGTAGGTATTAAAATCCATGGAGAAGAAATAAAAACTTTGAGGTTTGCCGATGACATTGTAATTCTGCCAGAGACAGCAAAGGACTTGGAAGAGCAGTTGAATGCAATGGACAGTGTCTTGAAAGGAGGATATAAGATGAACATCAACAAAAGCAAAACGAGAATAATGGAATGTAGTCGAATTAAGTCGGGTGATGCTGAGGGAATTAGATTAGGAAATGAGACACTTAAAGTAGTAAAGGAGTTTTGCTATTTGGGGAGCAAAATAACTGATGATGGTCGAAGTAGAGAGGATATAAAATGTAGACTGGCAATGGCAAAGAACGCGTTTCTGAAGAAGAGAAATTTGTTAACATCGAGTATAGATTTAAGTCTCAGGAAGTCATTTCTGAAAGTATTTGTATGGAGTGTAGCCATGTATGGAAGTGAAACATTAACGATAAATAGTTTGGACAAGAAGAGAATAGAAGCTTTCGAAATGTGGTGCTACAAAAGAATGCTGAAGATTAGATGGGTAGATCACATAACTAATGAGGAAGTATTGAATAGGATTGGGGAGAAGAGAAGTTTGTGGCACAACTTGACCAGAAGAAGGGATCGGTTGGTAGGACATGTTCTGAGGCATCAAGGGATCACCAATTTGGTATTGGAGGGCAGCGTGGAGGGTAAAAATCGTATAGGGAGGCCAAGAGATGAACACACTAAGCAGTTTCAGAAGGATGTAGGTTGCAGTAGGTACTGGGAGATGAAGAACCTTGCACAGGATAGAGTAGCATGGAGACCTGCATCAAACCAGTCTCAGGAATGAAGACCGCAACAACAACAACAACGTTCAGAAGGGTTCGAAGAAGCGTGATACCTGGATATATAGATCGGAGAAATGTTCCTACATCGTAACATACGTGTCCATTGTCGGAAATGACTTTCAATACATGCCCTACATGGAATAAAAAATGTTTTACAAATGCATTCGAAATAGATTAAGCAGTAGCTTTACGTAACGGAGTGAAGGTAACAAATTTCGAAGTGAGTTCAACAGCGACAAAGATGTATCAAAAACCTCTATTAGATCTGGGAATCGAACCAAAAATGTCTACAGCGGCCATATGTCTCAATTTAATCGGTACAATGGGATGTAACGGAGGAATATGTGAAGTCGTGTTTGATTTATCTTTCTGGCAGATTTTGCATGACGCTAAAACTCGTCGAATACGTTTCTCCATGTTGGCAAAACAACAGTTCTGTCTCAGTACAAGAAAACATTTTCTGATTCCATAATGTGCGTTACTTAAATGAGCATTCCAAATTAATTTGTTAACAAGCTCGTCAGGAATACATAATAATCAGTTGTTGCTGTCAGGGTGAGAGGGGCGAAACAAAATGTTCTTGCATATAGCATAATGGTTTCTAATGGCAACGTTATTCTTATCTTACCAAAAGTGCTTAATTTCTTCCCATACGTTGTCTTTGCTCTGCTCTTGTGCTATGTCTCGTAATGCCGACGAAATGAAATTTTCAAATTTGCTTGGCAGAAGTTGGTTGCGATATCTTGCTGATTGTTGCTGAGAGAACGGGATACTGCGTCTGCTACAATATTTTGTAAACCGGGAAAGTGGACAATTGTAAAATTAAATTCCTGTAAATAAAGTTTCCATCTGCTTAACCTGTCATGTGTAAATTTAGCGGAAAGTAAAAATGTATAGCTGTATGATCTGTATAAACGGTAGTATGTATTCCATAAAGAATATGCCTAAAGCTGGTAAATGCCCATACAACACATGTTTCAAGTTCTGTGACCGAATAATTGCGTTCAGCAGGTGACAGAATGCGACTTGCAAAAGCGATGTTTTTAATTACTGTAGCACCGTCTTCGTCAATTTCCTGAAAAACGTGTACGCCTAAAGCTGTGTTAGAGCTGTCGGTGGCTATGGAAAAACTTCTGGAGGATCTGGGTTCCTTCAACAAGGCATGTTTCAGATTAACAAATTCAGACTGTGCTTGGCTATCCCAGGACCAAACAGCGTTTTTACTCGTCAGTTGGCATAATCTAGGGTTGTCTAAAGCAGAGTAATGAATAAATTTACGGAAAAAGTTAATTAATCCCAAAATGCTGGGTAGTTGTTTCTTCGTCTTTGGAACAGTAATGTCACGTAAAGCTAGAAGTTTTTCCGGGTCAGGCGCAATACCTTCTGCTGAAATTACATGTCCAAGAAATTTTATAGAAGTTTTGCAAAAGTGTGATTTGCTAAGATTAACTGTGAGTCCTTGTGCACGAAAAGTTTGCAACAGTTGTTCCAGAATCAAATTGTGTTCAGACCAGTTAGCTTCTGCGATAAGGATGTCGCCTACATACTTGTGATTCTGTCTTTAAGTTCTGTCGGAAGTATAGTATTCAAACCTCGAATAAATGCTGCTGAAGAAATTGTAAGACCGAACGGTAATTTGCAAAATTGATAACAATCACCAAAACAGAGAAATGCTGTGTACTTTCTGCAGTTCGGATGGAGCTGAATTTGCCAAAATCCCGATTTTAAATCTAATGTCGAATAAATAGCAGTACCACTAAATTTCTGTAAAATTTCTTCTAATGTCTGTGGGCGATCTGTTTCATTAACAATAATGTCGTTGGCATGGCGGGAATCAAGTACGAGGCGAAGTGAGCCATCCTTTTTCTTAACATCATGGAGCGGGTTTATGTACGGACTAACTGCCGGTTCAATAATTCCTTGGTCTAGCATAGCTAGTAATTCTTTCTTAACTTGTTCTCTGTGAATATATGGAATGGGATAATGTTTGCCTTTAAATGTATCATGCTGTTTAACTTGAAATTCATACATAAAACCGGACATAGTACCAGGGATGTTGTCAAAAACTGGAGCTTGCTGTAAAAGAGTTTTGCGTAGTTGAGTACGTTCGTCAGCTGTATTTGCGTTGCTCTGTTTTACTTTATCAGAAATCATTTGCATAACGTTATAGTCGGCTTCGTCTGGTGTATTGTAGTTGTGTACATACGTATATGTGAACAATGTGGAATTTCAGTCTATGTTACATGATGTAGAAATGACCTCTGTTCAATGAATTGCTTGTTTTTCTGCAGATAAAGCGTGCTGAAATTCTAATGCCAATTGTACTTTTTCATCCTTTAACATTAAACAGGAATTTTGAAATTCAATAATTGCGTCGTGTTGTACCAAAAAATTCTTGTCAATAATGGAACAATCAAAAAATTTGAGTGGAACATATGATCTGCAATACAAAATGATAAGTGTGTCTAAATTTTATATCTACTCCTTTACCAGATGCTGCTCCTTTTACTTTAGTTTTGCCTAATGGTAACGTAGGATAAGTGTTCTCATTGCTACATTCGTTGAAAGTTTCTTCATTTATAACTGACATAGGTGATCCAGAATCGATTGCTGCTGAAATTGTGGATGATACAATCTTTACTTCAATAACAGGGTGGGAAATGGTTTTTTTAATAACTGGTTTTTCGTGTAAAAGTGTGTCTCGGATGTCATCAAAAGTAATAACATTTTCGTGAACAAGATTCTGTGTATCCAAAATGTTGCTTGCGTTGCTAGAAGATGCAACCTTTACTGTATCCAGTCAAATTCTTTCTGAGGTGCTGCTATTTGCAGGAGGATGCTGTGGCATTTCAACTATTTGTACTGTTCTGTTACTTCGTCCTGACGTATTAGGTTCGGGATGATATCGATTGTCTGGTTCATTCATGATACTCCGTGGTTGTGGATGACTCTGCTGCTGTTAAGACCGACTGTTATTAAACGTATGCTGAAAACTGTGCTCATTAGTTTTACGTCTGTCATGACTGTCATCGCTATACGGCGCATTGCGATAGGAGTTGAAATGATGTGCCTTCTGTACGTAGTGATTTCCTTATTGCGGTGCGTTACTATTTGGTGGAGCCGACGCTATACGTGTAGGCGGCGAAACATTAAAGCTTGGTTGACCTTGTACATTATACTGTATTGTTGGTTAGGTATGCTAACCGGCTGGTTTTGTTGTTGTTGTGGAAAAAACCTCTATTGTTACCACACTATGTTGGCTGTTGCTGATAATTTTGACGACATTGATATTAAAAATTTTGTCTGTTATTAAAGTTCTGGTGGTTGTCATTCCTGGAGCGTCTATCACCTTTGCTATTAAAATAGCGTGGCTGGTCATAATTACTATATGCTTGTTGGCCTTTATTATGTTGTGAAAAATTTTTGTTTATGAAGGAATAATCCGATTGCTGAACTTCCAAAAGCTGCAGCAGATCTCTAAAAACAGAATTTTTTTTCTTTCTGCTGTCCTGTTAAAGGTGATAATCTTAACGATCGTGGTAATTTTGAAATACATAATTCACTGTATGGCTCACATAAATATTGGTTTTGTTGTACCATGTGTTAAAATAATTGGGTGACAGTGGGAAAATTTGAGTTCACCTAATTCGGTAAGCTAATTAACTGATGCTTGATTCCGCACTGTGTTGTCTTCGACCAATACGCTGACAAAAAAGCATTCTGAAATTCTTCTAGCGAATAACATTGTCTCGCGATCAGTCTCATACGAGTTGCCGGTTCGCCTTCCAAAAAACTGCAAATAAATTCAAGTTTGTGTGTTACGGGTCAAGTTGGTGGAATTGCAAAACTAAATTGTTGAATCCAATCCAAATGGAGAATCTGTGTTCTGTCACTTTTAAATACCTTAAATTTCCTAAGAGATAGAAAGTGCTTCTAATCAAAATTATCGTCTCTGAATGTCTGAACAGGTTCAGGATTGTATGATAATCTGTTTGATTGTGTCTGTTCGGAGTCTGTAAATTACCTAAGTTATACTGGCTGTGTGAGTGTGACAAATGTTCAGAATGTGGCGTATGCTGTGATGTGCTAGAGGCTGAAACATTTTTCGTTTCTGTCTCTTCTTTCTGTAAAGATGAGAATTTTCTACGCAATGTATTGTTGGACGAACCTATCTCACTGATTGTCTGCTGTAAATTTTAGAATTCGGGTGTTTAATTGAACGAAATTGGTGACGTATCGTCCGATTTGGCGTCATTGTTATTTTCGATAACGTCAATACGACTGGCCAATTCATCAAATTTTTCAGTCAGTGCTTTTACCTGGTCGTAATTTTTAGTGTCACAAGCATTAATTTGTTTTTGCATTTTTCGTATGGTTTTGTTCAATTTCTTAACGTCTGCTTTAATGACAACGGGATCCTGTATTAATTCCAATTATTCAAGTTTGCTGGTCACTGTCTGAAAGTCTACTGTGTGTGTATCTGTTTTTGTTTTTAGATCAGATATTTCATCATGCAATTCAATGTTCAACTGTTTGATAGCATTGATTTCGTCTGATACTGTAGCAACGTTGGTGTCTACATCAACAACTTATGTTTGTCTTCCTGTCTCTGTGCAGTAATTGTTTGCATGACTTGTCTCTTTACTTTGTTCTGTTACTGTATGAATTTACGGTAACACGTCTCACTGTTTTGTAAGTGGTGTTTAAAACGTTCGTCAATTTGGCTGTTCTGTTGTTCAAATTTCTTGTCGACATTCGCATCCAGAGTGCGTGAAAGTTCCGCTGACATTAATTTAAACTCGTAGCGTAACTGTGTTGTGTTATCTGAACATTGTTTAGCGACTGCACTCATTTCATCTCTAAGTAATTTTGTTGTGTCTCCATGTGTACGCAACAGATCTAATTTCTTCACTACTGTTCCTAGCACAAGCCTTAATTTCCTCACGTAATTGTTCTTTAATATCATTACATTGCACGGCAACGGCTGTAATCTGTTCATTAATCTGTTTAAAGTTCTCATTAGTTTGTTTGATCGACCTGTCGTATTTTTCATTAAGTTGTCTACAATTGGTGTCTTGTTTTTCCTTCAACTGTTTGAGATTTTCATAACTTGATCCATGCCAAAATTAGCGATTCTATTTTCTGTGCTGTGTGATGGTGTATCTGCATGTGTCACGTTTTGTGTAACCGTATGTTCATTGTCTGATTCACGAAAAGGTTTGCCAGTCGGATATGCACTGTTGGTCACTACATTGGAATCAAATAAATCTGACATGTTTTGAGTACATTGTTCACCTTCGTTAGAAAAGAAACGAAAAGGTTTGCCAATCGGATGTGCACTGTTGGTCACTACATCGGAATCAAATAAATCTGACATGTTTTGAGTACATTGTTCACCTGCGTTAGAAACATTTATCTGTTCATTGTGCAAATTTTGCAAATCAGGTGTGTCAAACTGGGCAGCGTTCATTGTATCGGAACGTGCCGTGTCATCAATTGTTAAATTAAGTGTGGACCTGATTCAATTTGTTTGGTCATCATTTGGATTAAAATCATTACTGGTGGTCGGCACGCACTGGTTATCTATAATTGGAGGATTATCATCAAGACACTGAGTGTCGCTACTGTTATCAGTCAAATTATTCAAGTCGGCTTTTTCATTCATTACGCATCGCGATGTACTGTTAGCAGTTTTTCGCGGCATTTTCACAACTCTAAGGTAGGCACAAAATCAAAGACAAAGCAAAATGGAACAAATACAATAACAACAAGAGCAATAAATTGCCGGTGATCTGTGAAAGAAGGATGGACCAATTAGTAAATGCGTTGCTCCAGATACAAACTACATTTAACATTAGGTAAATAAGTGTAGATATATAACTGACTACTTCTCAGAAATTCACAAAAAATACGATCCTGGCCGGTTGTCGCCAAATGTAACCTCCCAACAGAAAAAATAATGATAACATTCACATTCAATGTAACCTCCCAACAGTTTATTATTCCATAACTTCGCAATAATAAAGTGACTAACCTCTCAATAAAAAATGTGACTCATATATAAACTTTCAATAATTAACTGACTGTGAACCTAAACTGGTAAGTCTGGACGTCAGCATTGTTTCGTCATGGCCCAGAAAATTCATTCTGAATAAATTGAAAAATCTTACCTCAATGAAGTCGCCGGATAACGCGTTTGTATCTGCTCGTATAAGAAATTTTTCTGGCACAGCCCAGTGGACTTCTGGCCACTAGATTTGTCATGCATAACAGGAAACAACTGATTTTTTTTACGATAATCGGAATGACTATGGATTGGAGAAATTAGTAAATTCTTTAAATTCAGATGAATGATTGTCAAAAGTTAATTTTATAAGAAAGATCACCAGAAGAATCATCAATGCTAGAGAAGATTTAAAAGCTTTTTTTAAAAAAAGATACAGGAAATGTAATAGTCAAGCAGACTGTGAAATGTACAGACATAAGAAGACATAATGTAGCAAGATGATAAGGCAAGCAAAATCTAGATATCGCAAACATCAAGTTGGAACTTCAGCAAATATTTCTAAGACAGTCTAGTCACACATAATTACAAAGAGGAATGAATCAAATAACACAGATAGTGGGAACATAGTACTTGCAGCAAAAGGGGAAGTACTGACTTATTCACATGAAGTGCATTCCACTCTGAATCAGTATTAACTTAGTGCGTGTCGCTTTGCTCGCTATATTGTATGGTCTGCAACAGACTTTTTGTTTATTTTTCGTATTTTTATCTTGTTCGCGAACTACAAAATCATCTAAACGTTTAACGCTAATTAAGGCAATAGAATCACGTTCTTTTTTAATATACTTCTGACCAAAAGTGATTCTGATAGCTGGAGTCGAAAGTTTTTGTTAATCAGGCGTTTTCCGTTCTTGTGCTGTTATTTCCGTAGAAACTTTTATCCCGTAACACACATTTATTTGCAGCTAGTACAGAGGTGAATTAGCAGTTTTCATAGGTGCAGCGTTTTAATGTAACGAAATATTTTCTTAAAAATTTTCATCCCTGTTTCAACCCTTTGTGGCTAAATTTCCAGAAACCGGTATTTCTAACAGAGAGGCCAAATCCAAATGTTCGTAGACTTAACTTTGAAAATGCTGCCATAACCAAATATTTCATTAAAACTTTTCGACCCCTATTTCACTTCGTTAGGGGGTTGAATTTCCAAAAACACTGTAACACGTATTTGTTTTTTTTATTTCTTACTGAGAAACGAAATACAAATTTTCGTAGTTCTAGCTGCAAAATTGTGTTAACAACGACGTTTTCAAAAGGCTTTCACCCCTTCTTTACCCCCCTTAGGAGTGAAATTTCGAAGAATCTCTTCTTAAACGACGCCTACAGTAGAAGATCAACAATCTCTGCAAATTTCAAGTTTGTGTCCTTAATGGTTTGGGCTGGAGAAAGATAATACAAATACAGTTCATCAGGCACACACCTTTGAGTGGACGAGTGAGTAAGCACTACCAACACGAAAAGGTTTGCCAATCGGATGTGCACTCTTGGTCACTACATCGGAATCAAATAAATGTGACATGTTTTGAGTACGTTGTTTACCTTCGTTAGACTGTTTCACCAGAAATAGCAGAATGTCTATTCCTAGTTCCAACAGGTGAGACAGACGTCACAAATATTGTCAGATCATTGAAAAACAAAGGTGCAATGGGCATGTATGCGGTCGCAGGTTCGAATCATGCCTGGGTGTGTGTGATGTCCTTAGGTTAGTTAGGTTTAAGTAGTTCTAAGTTCTAGGGGACTGAAGACCTCAGAAGTTAAGTCACATAGTGGTCAGAGTCATTTGAACCATTTTTTTGAAGCCACATTTCACGGTGATTCAGCGGTCCAGTCGAGGCGCTATGTAGGATGCCAGAATGTTCGTCAAACCAGTAACGTCTGCATGCAGCCCTGTGGATAAGGCTGTTGTCTATTGGAAGACGAGAGTGTGTACAACATTCTCATCACGAACCAGAAGATAGGACAGTACATGGTAATTGAAAATGTTGAAATAAACAACGTGGTCCACATCCACGATACCTTAAAGAGTGGTACGGAACTCACCGCCGAAACATCATGGAACCATCTCCAGCCTCTGCAAACTGCGAGATAAAAACGACATCGAGCCGTCGGTGCACTCGATGGCTTGCATCATTCGCAAGAGTCACAAACGCAGCTTGTCGGACCGCACCGATCGCCTCCAGACAACTACTGTCCATTTTCTGTGTTGCTCGGCCTACTAAAGAACGGAACAACCTCCTCAATGCCAACCAGGGTAGATTTCGAAAACATTGATTATGTGAAACACAACTCGCACCTCACTTTTCTCACACGATATCCTGAAAGCCTTGGATCAAGGCAGTCAGGCAGATGCAGTATCTATTTCCGGAAGACATTTGACTCAGTACCACACCCACGCTTATTATCAGAAGTACCATTGTATTGGGTATCAGACGAAATATCTGACTGGGGTGAAGACTTATTGGTAGGGAGGACGCTGCAAGTTATCTTGGATGGATAGTCATCGACACATGTAGAAGTAACTGGGCCCCTTGCTGTTCATGTTTTATGTTAATGATCTCGTAGACAACACGATACATGATTTGGGATGGACGTCATCAAAACAAAGGCGTTTCTTTCTGCGACGGAATCTTCTCACTAAATTTCAATCACCAACTTTCTTCTCCGAATGCAAAAATATTTTGAAATCAGAGCCTAACAGAAGACCATGAAGAGCAACGAAGCACCATCTGTGCGGAATTGCTTGCGTGTTACGAGGCTGACCGTGACAAGTTTTTGTCGAACGCCATCACAGGCGATGTAACATGGGTTCACCACTTCGAACCGATGGCAAAACGACAGTCCATGGAGTGGTGCCACACCACGTTTCCTCCAAAGGAAAAGTTCAAAGGTGCACCCTCAGCCAGTAAACTCACGCCGATGGTCTTCTGGGACTGTATTCGACGTGCTTCGCCATGGTGCAATGACTGTCTATTCAGGTACCTGAAGGAACGGCTTCGGCGTGTTTGACGCCACTTAAATGCATACGAACTTTTCCTTCTTCATGGCAATAAAAGGCCTCACACAAGCGTGTGCACCCTAGAGAAGGTCACAAAACGTCATTGGATTGTTATTCCTCATCCACCCACACCCCCCATCTTGCACCTTCCGAATTCCATCTGTTTTGCCCAATGAACTATGCAATCAGCAGGAAAGATGGGGAGGTTAGTGATGCAGCAAAACATTGGCTCCGACGTTGCGGATTAAGATGGTGTATTGGAATCTTGAATAAAACCAACCTGCTTTCAGAAAAAAAGTGTTGCATCTTTTACTGATCGCCCCTCTTATTTCGGGTTCCAGTTAGTATATCAGAAAGAGTTTCGCGATATTGAGGTTTGCGTTTTTTCTGCTCTGCGAATCCCATCTACAAGATATGGTTAAGTAAGTACACTACAGGATGAAAAATCTGAACTCTAATTACTTACTGAGAGTGAGATATGTTATTCTATTCATATTTAGCGAAATTCGTAAGTTCCCAAATTAAATCAGTGCTTTTGAAAAGGAAGCAATTTTTGGGAAATCGATTAAAACTGTTTTTTAAAAGGGCGTAAGTCCATTTACCTTAAACATTTCTTTACGAAAACAACAACAGATAATCACTTTCAATTTAGGTACACAATAGATGTTAAATACATACATTAATGAAAAATTTAAAATATATTAGATATAGTGGGAAGTAGTGAAGTACGGTGGCAGGAGGAACAAGACTTTTGGTCAGGTGAATACAGGGTTAAAAATACAAAATCAAATAGGGGTAATGCTGGAGTAGGTTTAATAATGAATAAAAAAATAGGAGTAATGGTAAGCGACTACAAACAGCATAGTGAACGCATTATTGTGGTCAAGACATACACGAAGCCCACGCCTACTACAGTAGTACAAGTTTATATGCCAACTAGCTCTGCAGATGATGAAGAAATTGATGAAATGTATGATGAGATAAAAGAAATTATTCAGGTAGTGAAGGGAGACGAAAGTTTAATAGTTATGGGTGACTGGAATTCGAGAGTAGGAAAAGGGAGAGAAGGAAACATAGTAGGTGAATATGGATTGGGGCTAAGAAATGAAAGAGGAAGCCGCCTGGTAGAATTTTGCGCAGAGCATAACTTAATCATAGTATCACTTGGTTCAAGAATCATGAAAGGAGGTTGTATACATGGAAGAACCCTGGAGATACTGACAGGTATCAGATAGATTATATAATGGTAAGACAGAGATTTAGGAACCAGGTTTAAAATTGTAAGACATTTCCAGGGGCAGACGTGGACCCTGACCACAATCTATTGGTTATGAACTGTAGATTAAAACTGAAGAAACTGCAAAAAGGTGGGAAATTAAGGAGATGGCACCTGGATAAACTGAAGGAACCAGAGGTTGTACAGAGTTTCAGGGAGAGCATAAGGGAACAATTGACAGGAATGGGGGAAAGAAATACAGTAGAAGGAGAATAGGTAGCTTTGAGGGATGAAATAGTGAAGGCAGCAGAGGATCAAATAGGTAAAACGACGAGGGCTAGTAGAAACCCTTGGGTAACAGAAGAAATATTGAATTTAATTGATGAAAGGAGAAAATATAAAAACGCAGTAAATGAAGCAGGCAAAAAGGAATACAAACGTCTCAAAAATGAGATCGACAGGAAGTGCAAAACGGCTAAGCAGGCATGGATAGAGGACAAATGTAAGGACGTAGAGGCTTATCTCACTAGGGGTAAGATAGATACTGCCTACAGGAAAATTAAAGAGACCTTTGGAGAAAGGAAAACCACTTGCATGAATATCAAGAGCTTTGATGGAAACCCAGTTCTATATTCCATTCACTGAAACAAGGGACGTACTGTAAACACGGCAAGGCGCGTGACCAAAGTCGTGTTTTTTATAATTTGGCACCTGAACATGATAAAGTGATCCGAGAACTACCTTCCGACACCTTTTTTACATTACATTCAAATTTATTGTCACTGAAAAAGAGAAATATTTAAGCTTTCAGGAAAAGTTATTTTTTCGCGTTACTCTATGTTCATCACGCCTTACCCCCTAAACTGTGTGTCGCACAGCAAAATAATTTTATAATTGCCTTCAGTACTATATATTGATGACGTCTGCAAATTTTCTGCCCAATAGAGTCAGTAATAGTTAAGTAATAAATTAAAATCTCACGTCTGATGCAGAACTTTTACCAAATCGTCGTCCGAAATGCAGTAAGCCACAAACTTTTCCCCTTTAAATTTTTTGTGGGGGTGTAACCGAGAAAAGTTTCAGAAAGGTTTTAATTTAATTTTGTAGTTTGTTCGAATGTGATGGATGCATTGTGTGGTTCGCAGGCGCGGCGCTCAGTCAATGTGACCGTCTCAGTTGAAAGTGTGAGCTCGTTAGTGGGTGTTGTATAGCGGCGATTTCAGGATATCATAAGTTCATCTGTAAAGACGCTTGAAAGACTACTTGTTGATTATTAGAGTAAGTATATGTGTTTGTAGTCACGCTGAGCATTCACTGTTTATGTGCGCATCCAATAGCATCGCATGGTTTCTTATTTTATATATTCACTTATTTCATTAGCATCACATACGGCTGTCCTCATTATGTCATCCACGAATTCAGAGAGCGAGATCGACATGTCAGTCCTGAATCCACCATAGAAGCGAGCAAAGAAGAAATCATCAAGTTCTTCTGAGAAGCACACGGTGCTTAATGTATATATAACGGAACTGTTACATCCAGAGCAGTCGATGAATGACACTGTTTCGAAAGCAGCTGCAGCTACAGGTGTTGGACGTTCTTAAGTGTATCGTGTGATAAGTGAGTACAAGGCCACACACGTTTTGAAGTCTCCCAAGAAAGGAAAATTACGACAGAAACTTTCTGAAAGTGTTGATGACTTCGATAGAAATGCGATACGAAGGAAAGTACACGATTTTTTTTCGTAACGGATTGCCAATAATTGACAAAGTGCTTACAATCGTGAACGAAGATGCAGATCTGGGCAATTTTCGGAGAACTACATTTTATAAGTTATTGAGAGAAATGAATTTGGAATATGTCCGGCGTGGGCGCGATAGCATGCTAATAGACAGGGATATGGAGGTGGCGTTATCTTCGAGCCATTAAACGGTTGAGAGATGAAGGCAGACCTATTTACTATTTGGACGAGACGTGTGTGAACACAGGACATACCCGAAGTTGCGTCTGGGTAGATGACACTATAAATTCCACAAAACAAGCGTTTCTGTTCGAATTATCCACCAGAAGCAAGGGCCATCAAGTAAAGGAAAACGTCTGATTATCGAACACATTGGCAGCAAAGCAGGGTACGTTGAAGGATGTTTGTGGACTTTCGAATCCAAGAAAAGTGGAGATTATCATGAGGAGATGTGCGCCGAAACCTTCGAGAAGTGGTTTCAAGATGTTCTTCCTTCGCTTCAGGAAAATGCAGTTATTGTTCTTGATAACTCGCCGTACCATTCTCGGAGAAAAGAAAAAGTTCCCACTGCGAATTCCAATAAGCACGAAATATCAGAGTGGCTTAAATCTAAAAACATCGATTTCGAAGACGGTATGTTGAAGAAAGAACTTTTAGATATAGTTAAAAATCACAGAACAGCGCACAACGAATACGCAATAGATGAGATGGCGAAGAATGCAGGTAAAACTGTTCTCAGAATTCCTCCGTACCACTGTGAATTAAACGCCATCGAGTTAGTTGTGGACCAGAATCAAAGGCGATGTTGCAGCGAAAAACAAAACATACAAAATGCCGAAAGTTGAAGTATTGCTAGAAGAAACAGTAAGAACAGTGACTGAAGACGACTGGAACAAGTGGTCCTCCATGTCGTAGAAAAAGTGGAAACTCAAATGTGGAAATTAGACTGCATTATAGAGGAGCGGTTTGTTATAAACCTCAATGAAAACAGTTCAAGTTCGATAGAGTGAACCTTGCTTCCTCCTTCATCATTATTATTACTGGTATTGCTATTAAAATTAACAATTAATCGTGTTTGAATGGAGCGTTTTATTAGCAACCTGAATGAAAATAAATCGGCTTCGACAGAATGAACTCAGTTTAACATTATTGTTAAATTTATTTCGTACATTGTTGCCCAGGTTTCTCACGGTCCGTTGAGACAGCTCGGCAGCCAGCCGAACGCCGCCGGCTGCAAGGCGTGCGCCAAGGATTTTCCACACCCCTACGTATCACGTGTACACCGAATGCTTTCTCTAGAAACGAGCGTAGTCGCTCAAGTGACACTGTTATTGTTTCGTCCCAGCTCTCGGTGAATAGACTATAAGCAAAGAAGGGAAAGCAAAAAGGTGGAAGGAGTATATAGAGGGCGATGTACTTGAGGACAATATTATGGAATTGGAAGAGGATGTAGATGAAGATGAAATGGGAGATATGATACTGCGTGAAGAGTTTGACAGAGCACTGAAAGACCTGAGTCGAAACAAGGCCCCCGGAGTATACAACATTCCATTAGATCTACTGATGGCCTTGGGAGAGCCAGTCCTGACAAAACTCTACCATCTGGTGAGCAAGATGTATGAGACAGGCGAAATACCCTCAGACTTCAAGAAGAATATAATAATTCCAATCCCAAAGAAAGCAGGTGTTGACAGATGTGAAAATTACCGAACTATCTGTGGTGTCACCGCCAGACACCACACTTGCTAGGTGGTAGCCTTTAAATCGGCTGCGGTCCGGTAGTATACGTCGGACCCGCGTGTCGCCACCATCAGTGATTGCAGACCGAGCGCCGGCACACGGCAGGTCTAGAGAGACTTCCTAGCACTCGCCCCAGTTGTACAGCCGACTTTGGTAGCGATGGTTCACTGACTTCTACGCTCTCATTTGCCCAGACGATAGTTAGCATAGCATTCAGCTACGTTATTTGCTACGACCTAGCAAGGTGCCATTATCAGTTACTATTGATATTGTGAATCATGTACCGTCCAGAGCGACGTTCGTCATTAAAGGATTAAAGTTAAGTATTCCACCAGCTACGTCCGTTGTTTCTAAATTCTAATTTCCTTGTCCTGTTCCAGACCTCACGCCAATCTGCATGAGCTAAATCGCGTGCCTTTCGGCCTCCTCTAGTAACACGGTGTTGGCTCTCCTGCCAACCACAACATTGGCGACGAGGCACAACAGCGTTCTTATCGATATTGCCCTGATTTACTTGTGTAATGGCTTCGCCACAATCTCCAGACGTACTGTCCGAATTTTATCGCTTACAGAATCAGCAGACACAGGCCTTACTGGATGCCCTTGGACAGAGTGTTTGCCAGAAAAAGCTCAGATCGGAAGTTCAAAACCGTTCCAGGTCCTTTGCTTCGCCCCGGAATCAGAATCGAACCAAGGATATTCAGGCTCGCGAAACTTCGCCCATGGAAATTCATGTAGTTCATTCCACTCCGAGCAGTGCCACTCTCTCTAACAGGACTGTGTTCGTCCCAAAAATAGCGTGCGTTGACATCGCCGGAACTCCCATCAAGTCGCAAGTGATTATGTACCAGTGTCAGTTCACATGCACGAGACAGTCGCTCTTGTCGTCAACAGGACAATAAACTTTTTGTAGACTTGGAATTAACGGCAAAGTGATACCATTCCAGTTCGATACAGGAGCTGCAGTTTCACTGATCAATCAAGACACAAACTGTGTAAGGTGGCTGCACTGAGTCACAGCGCCAGAGATTGCACCAAAGAGTATTATTCAGCCGCCTCCACTGGCAGTGCTTGTTGAGAAGTTGCTGTGGACAGTTGTAGTTCTGAGGTAGGCGTAGTTAGAGTACTAATTGTGACCATGTCGTGTGAAGTTGTTCTGTTGGACAAGACACCAGATGTTGTTGGATTGGGGATGTTGTAATGATCAGAGTGTATTTTTCGTCAATATACATGAAGGTAAAGAAATTTTTTTATTTCAAATGTCTTATGCCTCTTGGTCACAGGTTCAGTCAACAAAGCATCTGGCTTGTGTTCTTGTGTTAGACTGTAATTCTGGTTTCTGTATGCAATTATAGATTTCTAGTTTTTTTTTTAATTACTTAAGTGTAAATCGTGTTTAAAATATTTTGTCTTATTGAGGTAGAACCGTGCCCGATGTGTACGTTGAATCACACTTCCACACACAGAACAGTTACATTTGTACTTTGTTGTTTCGTAGCTTTTATAGTTGCTGGGGACTTAATTAATTAATTGTGTTAACGGAAGTTTCGTTTCATTCTTTGTTGTTATTCTGTGCAGTCAGATTGCGGAGTAATACTAGTTAGGGCCAACCGGTTACGAGACTGCGTAACCGGACAAACAGCGACTAAAATTAAAATTATTTGCATTTTATTTAATTAAGCCCCCATGCACGTGGCGACCGTTGCTTCAGATTGTCCCTTGGAATTCTTTTGATAGTAAAAATAGCAGACAGTAGGATTGTTGTAGTTATTTGTAGTTTAGTAATTGTAGTCTATATTGCATGTGTAGATTTGGTAATTGAACATTTGTAGTTGTCTTGTCATTCTTCTAATGGTATTTTGGCAGCATTTAATTTTTGATGTCTTTCATTTGGGTTTACAATTTTGTGCAACTATGAAGATTTTAATTGTTCATTAGCCGTGTTTGTCAGGAAGCATTTCGTGTGAATGGTATTGTTGGTGATAGTGTTATATTCTGTGTAATTTTCGTATTGTGACAAGTTTTGTATGTTTTGTAAATGATTACGCGATCGATGAAAAAGGCAATAATGATTGATAGTGAGAATGATGAAATTGTTAACATGGCGAACTCGCCAATACAGGACAACAGTATGACGAATAATGAAGTAGAAAACAATTTAACAAGTCGGGAAAATAGTCCGGTACCAGTTCAAAATTTTTCACAATCAAAACATTTTCAGAATGAGAGATTAACGACAGAAGATTCTGGAAAAGTATCGAACACAGATAGCTTTACACCTATGACGACAGAAGTTGATTTTGCGGCAAATCTTAGGGGTGAAAAGAGTTTCGAACCAGTTAATATGGAGCAATTGATGAGTGAAATATTTAATTTGGGATCTGAATTAAAAACTGTGGGATCACAGTTACGATCTGAATTTAAAACAGAGATGGGAACTTTGGCAACACGGTTAGAAACTTATATGGGAACAATGGAAAAACGTTTAGACTCACTGGGATCACTGAAAACACGGTTAGACTCACTGGGATCACAGTTAGGATCGGAATTACAAACAGTGGTGTCACAAATAGGAACAATTAAAACTGATACGAGAACAATGGAAACACAGTTAGACTCACAAATAGGAACAATTAAAACCGAGATGGAAACAATGGAAACATGGTTAGACTCACGAATAGGGATATGTTTTAAAAACATGAAAGATGAACTAAGGAAAGAAATTAGAGGAGAAGTACAACCGATTTTGAATGCTCACAATAATAGATTAATTTCAATAGAAATGATACAAAAGGAACAGGATAGAGAACAGGAAGAAAGAGATCGCGTGATAGTACAAAAATTTTCAGAGTTAAATTTACAACGCGCACACGATAAGGAAGAAATATTTGAAAGAATCCAGGAATCTGTACCAAATGACAGAATAAATAACCTAACACAACGTCATGAACAGTTAACTACTAAATGTGTCAATACTGAAACCCGAGTGGCGACACTTACGGAAGACGTAAATAAACAGAAAGAAAAAATAGGTGACTTATCGGAAAGAGTTGAGGAGATTTCAGATAAATTGACAAGTCTTAGTTTAAATGGGGACAGAGATTCAGATGATACAGCTCCATTGCCATTTGCAGAAACCGGAGAGTACCAGAACATAAATAAACATGTTGAAAATCAGGGAAAATTTAATGAACGCGTTAAAAAGGAATTTGAGGCGTTACGAAAGCAAGTCAAACAAATTGAAAGCGAAATCGTAGGAAAAGACGGCAGAAGAAATTTAGAATCACAGATAGCAGAGGGCTTTGAAGAAAATAATTTATTTCATTTACGAGAAGCAACAAGAGAGCGCCAGACGCGCGAACTTGACTATAATCGACATTTGGGCGGGGACAGACGCGGTAGGTCTGTGTCGCCACGAGGCGAAAACTTTGACTATAAACACTTCTTAACTGTTCAGAAATTTAAGATCTTTCGCAATTCTAAGAGTGACATACATCCATGTTCATGGTTAAATCAATTTATGTATGCACTTCCACCAAATTGGCCACTAAGTCACAAATTAGAATTTATGTGCGGCTATTAATGTCCTCAGGGGATTCGCTACACTCAGTGAATATGTGCCGTAGCGTGCACAAAAAATGGCTCTGAGCACTATGGGACTTAACAGCTGTGGTCATCAGTCCCCTAGAACTTAAAACTACTTAAACCTAACTAACCTAAGGACATCACACACATCCATGCCCAAGGCAGGATTCGAACCTGCAACCGTAGCAGCCGCACGGTTCCGGACTGCGCGCCTAGAACCGCGAGACCACCGTGGCCGGCGTACCGTGCACAGGGCCCCGAGCTGTATAGTGGTGCTATCTCCCTTTTAGTTTTCTGCACCGCTGCTTACTCTTTTACTATTCTTTGTATCTATCAAAACAGCTCTTCAACTATCAATATATCTAGAGAGTCGGTAAAGAATAACCGGACATGATGGTTTTACCCAAAAGTGATTTCCGAAATTACTGTTTATACTTACTGTATCTTCAGCAGCATTCATTCGTAGTTTAAACGAAATTTTACCTGTTTATCTTCGTGACAATATTACTTCATATGTTGACGATATTCTAATTGCTAAACGTTCTTGGAGTAAGCATAACAAAATTTTGGATTCATTATTACCTTTTTTAGCAAGAGTTGGCATTATAGTGAACTTGGAAAAATCTGAATTTGGTCGTTCTCAGGTGAAATTTCTTGCTCATATTATTTCTACAGAAGGTATTCTTCCCGATCCAGAGAAACTAGACGCTATTCGTAATTATGCTGTTCCTACTACAAAACGTAATGTTCGTAGTTTCCTTGGTGTCTGTAATTTTCTTAGACGCTTTGTTAGATTGGACGATTTGGCCACACCTCGTTTATGTGAACTATCTGGAAAGAATTCTAATTGGTGTTGGGATGAGGAAGCTCAATCAGAATTTGAACAATTTCGTGATGCTTTAGTTGCTGCTCCACTTCTTTCACATCCAGATTTATCTAAAGATTTTTGTTTGACGACGGACTCATCATACAAAGGCCTAGGTGCACACTTATTTCAAGAGATAGAAGAAAACGGCGTTGTAGTACAGAAAACTATTGCATTTGGAAGTCGTGTTCTCTCTAAATCAGAAAAGAATTATTCGATTACTGAACTTGAAGCCTTGGCTGTTGTTTGGGATTTCACAAAATTTCGCATCTTTTGGTATGGCAGACATACTAAGGTTTACACCGATCATCGAGCTCTGGAATTTCTTATGTCAGCAAAATTAACCCATGGAAGATCGTCACGATGGGCGCTGTGTGTACAGGAATTTGACTTTAGTATTGTTTACATACAGGGTTCTTCAAATATGATTGCTGATGCTTTATCACGTGCAACTATGGGTTTGAAACAAAGTGCTGAGGAGGACTGCAAAGAAAACAAATATTGTTTGATGTATATTCAAGGTGTTGCGTTTGAAAATTTTATTTCGTCTTCGCTTCAGGACATCGCTAAGGAGCAAAATAAGGATCCAATCTGGAAGGACATTAAGGAGAAGTGGAGGAGAAAGGAAAGCGTAGCGATTAGACAGTATTATTTAGTTCGCAATGATATTCTTTTTAAACGAAAATCGATCGACAACTCTGTTTGGTTAGTTTGCATTCCTGATGAGAGGGTTAATAAATTGATTTGGTATACACATTTCAGTTATGCACACTTTGGTCCCAGAAAATGCTTTCATAAATTACGAGAAAATTGCTACTTCTGTAATATGGAAAACCGTATTCGATCTGTTCTTGCCAAATGCAAATTATGTCAAAAGGCTAAGCCGCCAACTATTTCTCACAGAGCACCGTTGTTTCCTATCATTCCAGCGAAATTAAAGGAGATGGCTGCAGTCGATTTGTTCGGTCCAGTGGTTCGTTCTATGTTTTTTCGTACATTTTGGTAGCAGTGGAATTGACATCAAAGTATGTGTGTTTTACACCTTTACGCAAAGCAACAACTCGTTCAGTATCTAATGCTTTCATCAAACATTTTCTTAAAGAAGTGGGACATGTTGATAAGGTTATATCAGATAATGGATCACAGTTTCGCTCTAAAATTTGGCTTCGTACTCTACGGCGTCATAAGATTAAACTAATTTTCATTTCACTTTTTCACCCTCAATCTAACGCTTCAGAGAGATGGATGAAGGAAATCAATAAATTGTGTCGACTTTATTGTCATCAGAATCACAGAATGTGGGATCAGTATCTTCATGTTTTTCAAAACATTCTGAATGAACTCCCTAATGATTCAACATCTTTACCGCTTATATTGATATTAAAAAAATAAAGCACCGACAAATCGCATTTCTGAAATCGTTCCTTTTCCGCCTTCACGGAAACTGCGGCATTCTGAAGTCAACCTGGCTCTACAAAATACTGCATCTGCGGCTGCTAGAAGAGAGGAATCAGCTAAACGTCCTGGTCGTTTAAAAACCTTGTCAGTTGGTCAAAATGTGTTAATTAAGTCTCATCGTTCGTCTCACAAAGGAAAAGGCTTATGTCGCAAATTTTTTCTGCTTTGTAACGGTCCATATAGAGTTCGCAAAATTATTCATGATGACACTGTCGAAGTAGAAACTCTTAAATCTCGGCGCGCTAAGGGAATACATCATATATCGAACGTTAAAATTTTTGTGAAATGACATACTTTTGAGAAACTAACAGTTATACGTAAACACGCGGAGAATACAAGGATACCGCACCGTGTTCTGGCGGCGGCACATACTCAAAGTAAAAGTCAAGTCTGCGCGCCGCACAAGGCAGTCGTTGACCGCAAACAATTACTTCCTACGTCACGCGTACCTACAGCTGATCGAGCGCTCAGTGCGAATGATCTGAGAGCCGTAAAAAAATACACAGTCTAATTTCTCTGATTAAATTCAGTATAAAGCTATAATGACTTGATGAATTATGTTATTAACGTTCAGTATTTTTCGGGATACAGTTGAATAAAATATTTAAGAACTTAAGGTAAATTCTGTGTGTGTCCGACGTTAAGAGGACTTGCGATCGAGAAAATTTCAGGAAGAATGTCATTTGGAAGAAGAAAGTAATAAACTAAAAACGTAACTATTAATTGAGTTTATTTTTCAGGAAACATATTTCCACTTAGGTACGTACTTTAAACGTAATTTGCTGCTCGCGATTACGTGATTTATACTTTGTGTTAACTGATTTTGACAATGATTGATTAATGAACAGGGTTGTTAATTATGTATATTATGTGTGCATCGCTTGGCTGCACTGATTTTTCACTGATGTCACATTATTTTATTATGTGCCTGCTGTGTTTATTTATTTAAATTATAATTGCCACCTAATTAATTGTGCTGATATGGTTATGTATGTAAGTTATACTTTGTGATTTATCTGCTTGCACCTTCATGTTTACTTATTAAGATTACATATGAACATTTATTTGCTTATGCTGATATGAGGCCAATGACCTGTTTATTATGTAAGATATATATTTGCTGCATTGCGTATGGATTGCATATTTACACATTTCTGCTTTATTGTCATAACTATTCTTTAATTTGGTATATAGAAATGCTGATGTACGGTGTACGAACATGGAGTTTGGGTCACACCATGGTATTAATTATAGATTGTTCGTTTGGCAGAGCCTCGTTATAGGGATTGTGATACATCTACTTGTTGACATTCTGTTCTCTATTGGTATATTTACTCGCTATTGTGTGTTTTGCTTACGCTCAGTGCCTTATATTTTAGGATAAGAAAATGAACTGCTACAATTCTACGAACGACATTGATACAAGAAACTTCATTGAAGTCATATGAGCAGGAGGTTTTATGGAAGCTGTATAAATTTAAGCTAATAGGAAGGAAGCTAACGACATGACATACCAACACTAGGTTTAGACCATTGACAGTTATTACACTGCATTCCTCGTGAGCAATTGAAATAGCAAGTGACACTTGACACGAGAAATACTCCGCATGTTTGCTTCTGTTTTGCCATGATTCTTGAAGTGGTGTACACACTGTGAAATATCACGATCATTCACACTCCGTACTCGTACTTACTTACTGAAAGTTATTCAAACTAAAGGCTGTTAGAGGCCATGTATGCATTTCTTTTATTTAATGATGGACAAGGTAACCAAAATGTATTTTATAATTCATAATGAGTAGAAGATTTGGGTCAGATGGATTACACAGAGGTTGTGTGTGGACATTGTGTCTTCGGATTGTATGGGATGATGAATTGAAGTTTGCACTAGGATTTTATCTGTACTTGTTCGAGGAGACTGACTAGAGGAAGGGTTGTTATGGAAGTGAAATGATATTGTGATAAGGTTTATATGTATCGACGTATTGAAGAGGTATTATTGAGGTATTGAGATTGTGTGAAGCTGATGATTATTGGAGTTTTGGTGGACAAGATGTAAGGTAAATGATATTGGTGATAAAGTTTATATGTATCGACGTATTGAAGAGGTATTATTGAAGTATTAAGATTATGTGATGCTGATGATTATTGGAGTTTTGGTGGATAAGAGGCAAAGTAAATGAGGAGCATATTTTTTTTGTTGGTTTATATGGAACAAGGAGGATGAAGATGGTAGACTAGAACACTGAAGTAGAAGGAAGATTGTCTACACACACACCTTGTTAAATCAATACGCAGTATATACTATTTTTTGGAGACAGGAAGTATTTGCATATCTTGGCACACTGACAGTTGTTCAGCAACCGTACATTTGATTTGGCTTGGCAAACATTGGTCTTGACATGATGACTATGACGTTGACTAACAATTATTGACTGTTATACACTGTTGCCACTACTACTTGATACGCATGTTGAACATCAAATTTTGACAGAATTGCATTTACACAGTTAACAGTATTCAATTACACAGTAGTACTTAATGTGGATGAAAGATGAGTGAGTGTGTTTTGTGTGTTTTCCTTTCCTAATCCCAAATAATTGGTACCGACCTATCTCCTAAATATTATTTTACTTGTTTGTAGTGGCTTGCACTGACACCTATAAATATTATAGGTTTACTGACATTTGTGTATTTGTAATAGTTAATGTTACAATTATCTGATATCATTTGTGTATTCGTTACAATTTGTATGTTTAGTGTAAGAGCATTGATAATAATTTTGTAAAAGCAATTGTGTGTGCATTCAAACTGTTGTTCGTGCTTGCACCTGTTCAACATTGATGGGTGCCACTTGGAAATGTTTAATTTCTGCTGATGAACTCTGATGAACTGTCTAATTAGTGATAGTGAATATTATGGACTGTTACCTGCACTTGTTCAACATGATGGGTGTCACGGATGGAACTGCTTCTACTGCAATAATGTCACTTGTTGGTGTCTGCATCTGTTCAACATCGCTGGGTGCCACTGATGGACTGCTTCTACTGAGATGATGTCACTTGTTACTGTCTGCACCTGCTCAACATTGCTGGGTGCCACTGATGGAACTGCTTCTACTGAAATGATGTCACTTGTTGGAGTCTGCATAGTGAATATTATAGACTGTTACCTGCACCTGTTCGCCATTGCTGGGTGCCACTGTTGAAACTGTTTCTACTGAAATGTCACTTGCTGCCTGCACCTGTTCAACATTACTGAGTGCCACTGATGGAACTGCTTCTACTGAGATAATGTGACTTGTTGTCTGTGCCTGCTCGCCATTTCTGGGTGCCACTGATGGAGCTGTTTAAATACTGCTGATGAAATGTTATGAGACTGCTATTTGCACCTGTTGACCATTGCTGGGTGCTACTGCTGGAACTGTCAACTACTCTGAGGAGTGCTACTTGTTTATTGAACTATTGAAAGGAATTTATGTGAATATTTGTATAAACTGATTTTTTGTGTGTTTACTGTTTATGAAATGTTATGAGACTCTTGCCTGCACCTATCGTCATTGCTGACGCTATTGATTGAGTTGTTTAACCACATGATACTTGTGTAAACTATTATGTAAAACCACATGTATGCAAGCATTTGTATTCCTTACTGTATTTTATATATTAGGTTATTGAAGGGTCAGTGCAAAGCCAAAATTTATTTAGTTATGTGGTATTTACTTATTTAATATTATCTTTTATTTTGTCTGTAATTTTTTGGACGAATTTGGTGGTATTTTTACCACCAATGCTGGCAAAAATTCCATCAAATTCTAGCCCGTGGAGGAGGGGCATATAAAAGGTGGCTGCACTGAGTCACAGCGCCAGAGATTGCGCCAAAGAGTATTATTCAGCCGCCTCCACTGGCAGTTGCAGCTGAGAAGTTGTGGAGGGCAGTAGTAGTTCTGAGGTAGGCGTAGTTAAGAGTACTAATTGTGAACCATGTCGTGTGAAGTTGTTCTGTTGGGCAAGACACCAGATGTTGTTGGATTGGGGATGTTGTGATGATCAGAGTGTATTTTTTCGTCAATATATATGAAGGTAAAGAAAATTTTTTATTTCAAATGTCTTATGCCTCTTGGTCACAGGTTCAGTCAACAAAGCATCTGGCTCGTGTTCTTGTGTTAGACTGTAATTCTGGTTTCTATATGCAATTATAGTATTTCTAGTTTTTTTAAATTACTTCAGTGTAAATCGTGTTTAAAATATTTTGTCTTATTTAGGTAGAACCGTGCCAGATGTGTACGTTGAATCACACTTCCACACACAGAACAGTTACATTTGTACTTTGTTGTTTCGTAGCTTTTAAAGTTGCTGGGAACTTAATTAAGTAATTGTGTTAACGGAAATTTGGTCTCATTCTTTGTTGTTATTCTGTGCAGTCAGATTGCGTAGTAATACTAGTTAGGGCCAACCGGACAAACAGCGACTAAAATTAAAATTATTTGCATTTTATTTAATTAAGCCCCCATGCAACTGCTGGGCACACCTCCGTTGCGTGCCGCAAATGTTAAGTTAACTAGTTATTCCGGTCAAGAGATCCCTGTGTTTGGACAGTGCAGCCTTCTTGCAACATACAAAGGACAAACAAAACTTGTGTCATTTTACGTCCTTCGTTCTTCTTCTGCAGTGAACATGTTTGGTTTCGATTTATTTCAGTTGTTTAACTTGTCTATAGTAAATCAGGTCCTCTCAGTGAACCAGACTGTGCGTTTAGACAGTGTTTCTCGTCTATGTGAAGAATTTGCAGACATTTTTGCACCGGGCCTCGGTTGCTTTAAGAACTATGAAGCACATTTGGAACTGAAAGTAAACGCGCAACCGAAATTTTTCAGAGCGCGCAATGTTTCTCACGCATTGCGTGATGAGGTCGCAAAAACATTACACGATTTGGAATCACAAGGTGTGATTGAACGTGTGCAGGCTTCTCTCTGGGCATCACCCTTAGTAATTTTACCAAAACCTTCCGGAAAGTTGAACTTTATGTAGACTTCAAGGCAACAGTGAATCCACAACTAATGATTGCAACTTTTCCTTTACCCCGCCCGGAAGATCTTTTTGACAAACTGTGCCCGGGTAAATATTTTTCGAAGTTGGACTTAGCAGATGCGTACTTGCAAATACCGGTGGACGAAGAATCCCAGCGCGTTTTGGTGGTTAACACGCATCTTGGTTTGTATCGATTCAAACGACTGCCATTCGGGTGTGCATCCGCCCCTGCAATGTTTCAGCAATATGTACAAACTGTTTGTGCGTCGGTCCCTACTGCAGGAAATTATCTGGATGATATTGTGATCTCCGGAAAGACGGAAGAAGAACATTTGGCCAATCTCAGAACATTATTTCAGGTCTTGCGACAAAATGGTCTTCGCTTGCCTGGGACTTGCCATACTTGGGACATGTACTCAATGCCCGAGACATACATCCCAGTCCCACACACCTTCGTGCCATACAAGACTTGCTGTCGCGGCAGAATTTGAAGCAGCTACAGAGTGTGCTGGGAAAAATCAACTATTATCATAAATATGTGCCGCATGCCACTTCCATTTCAGCTCCGCTTCATCGCTTACGCCGTAAGGGTGTTCCGTTCGTCTGGACGACGGAATGCGAACGCGCCTTTCGCAAGTTGAAATCGGCGTTGCTTTCCAATACTTGCCTTACGCCATTCGATCCCCAGAAGCCCCCTTTTGTTGATGGTGGATGCATCGGATTTCGGGATCGGTGCTGTGCTTGCGCACAAAGATGGATCGCACGATAGCCCTATTGCCTTTGCGTACAAATTGCTCTCGTCCGCACAAAGAAATTATTCACAGATCGAGAAAGAAGCATTGGCTCTCGTATTTGGTGTTACAAAGTTTCATGATTTCTTGTATGGTCGTCACTTCAGCCACAGCTGCCGACCCTGTCCTTGCCCCCGTTCTGCGTTTTGTTGCTACGCAAAGGCCCTTGTCAAAGTCAAGGATCGGGGACCCGTTGGTTCGCCGATTTTTTGCTCACAAGGAGAGACTTTTTGTACGACGTGGTGCTTTGCTGTTGCGTTCTGATAATGATCAGTCCAGGGTCGTGATTCCACGTTCGTTACAGTCCTCTGTCTTACAGCTTCTCCACCAAGGACATTGGGGTATAGTGAGAACGAAACAACTTGCTCGTCAGCACTGTACTTGTTTCGGTATCGATGCCGCGATTACGAATATGTGCTCTTCTTGCATGGTGTGTGCTGAACAACAATCAGCACCACCGCGGAAATTCTTTGCATGGCCAAAAGCCACTTCCCCTTGGCAACGCTTACATATCGATTTTGCTGGTCCATTCTGGAATGCTCGATGGTTGGTTGTGGTAGATTCATTCAGTAATTTTCCTTTTGTTGTCCGGATGTCTTCCACGACGTCATCTGCCACCATCCAAGCGTTATTCGCTATCTTTTGCATTGAAGGTCTTCCACAGACTATTGTTTCCGACAATGGCCCACAATTCATGTGCGCAGAATTTCAGTCATTCTGCAAGGCCAATGGTATTCAACATCTGACGTCCGCGCCGTTTTCGCCACAGTCAAACGGTGCCGCTGAACGATTGGTTAGGACCTTCAAGTCACAGATGTTGAAGTTGAAAGAGTCGCATTCTCGGGAGGACGCGTTATTGCTCTTTTTGTCCTCGTATCGCTCTCAGCCCCGAGATGGTCGCTCGCCGGCTGAGTTGCTCCACGGTCGTCATCATCGAACCTTGATGTCTTTGCTACAACCGCCGCATCAGGTTCCTGTGCAGCGGCAGACACCTGCTTTTGCTCCAGGCGACGTTGTCTACTATCGCCACTATCGAGGTTCACGGAGTTGGCTCGAAGGGCGCATACTTCGCCGCCTCGGACGCGCTATGTATCTGGTTTCGGGGGCCTCTGGTGAGGTGCGCCGGCGTCTAAACCAGCTGCGCCTCTGTCGTCGCACGGGATCTGCCGCTCGCCGTCTGCTTTCAGCGGCGGTGCCGTCCGGTCAGCGCCCCAGTGACCCATCTACTGGCTCGCCTCAGCCCCAGGAGTTACCGACGCTGCCTACCATTTTGCCCCATGGCGACGCGCCGCTGCCACCCCCGGCGCCGCCTGTCCTCCCGCCGGTGACGCCGGCAATGGACGCGTCGCTGCAATCGCCGGACGCCTCCCTGGGTCACGCGCCGCCGATCGCTTCCCTTAACAGTTGTCCTCCGACACGGAACTCTTGCCAGCTCCGGACCATATGTCGTCTTCGCCCGTCGGGTGCCCCGGCCCGATGGAGGTCGACCCTTCGGCCCCTCCTGTCTCTCTACTGGCGCATACACCGTATGTTGCCGTGCGCCCTGGAGCAGGTTTTCAGGCGTTTCCTAGCTCCCCGCGGTCCGAATGGCAGGGTGCGGGTGGCACAGCCTCGCCTGTTGTTAGGCTCCCCACCTCGTCGCATACGTCAACATGGGGTCCTCCCCACGGCGGGCGGAAGTCTTATGCCACAACCGTACGCTGATTGCGGGGGAGGAATGTGGTGTCACCGCCAGACACCACACTTGCTAGGTGGTAGCCTTTAAATCGGCCGCGGTCCGGTAGTATACGTCGGACCCGCATGTCGCCACCATCAGTGATTGCAGACCGAGCGCCGCCACACGGCAGGTCTAGAGAGACTTCCTATCACTCGCCTCAGTTGTACAGCCGACTTTGGTAGCGATAGTTCACTGACTTCTACGCCCTCATTTGCCGAGACGATAGTTAGCATAGCCTTTAGCTACGTTATTTCCTACGACCTAGCAAGGCGCCATTATCAGTTACTATTGATATTGTGAATCATGTACCATCCAGAGCGACGTTCGTCATTAATGGATTAAAGTTAAGTATTCCACCAGCTACGTCCGTAGTTTCTAAATTCTAATTTCCTTGTCCTGTTCCAGACTTCACGCCTGTCTGCGTGAGCTAAATCGCGTGCCTTTCGGCCTCCTCTAGTAACACGGTGTTGGCTCTCCTGCCAACCACAACACTATCAGTGTAATGAGTCACAGCTGCAAAATACTAATACAAATTCTTCACAGACGAACGGAAAAACTGATAGAAGCCGACCTCGGGGAAGATCAGTTTGGATTCCGTGGAAATGTTGGAACACGTGAGGCAATACTGACTCTACAACTTACCTCAAAAGAAAGATTAAGGAAAGGCAAACATATGTTTCTAGCATTTGTAGACTTAGAGAGAGCTTTTGACAATATTGATTGGAATACTCTCTTTCAAATTCTAAAGGTGGCAAGGGTAAAATACAGGGAGCGAAAGGCTATTTACAATTTGTACAGAAACCAGATTGCAGTTATAAGAGTCGAGGGACGTGAAAGGGAAGCAGTGGTTGGGAAAGGAGTGAGACAGGGTTGTAGCCTCTACCCCGATGTAATTCAATCTGTATATTGAGCAAAATAACTGATGGTGGTCGAAGTATAGAGAATATAAAATGTAGACTGGACTTGGCAAGAAAAGCGTTTCTGAAGAAGAGAAGTTTGTTAACATCGAGTATAGATTTAAGTGTCAGGAAGTCTTTTATGATAGTATTTGTATGGAGTGTAGCCATGTATGGAAGTGAAACATTAACGATAAATAGTTTGGACAAGGAGAGAATAGAAGCTTTCGAAATGTGGTGCTCCAAAAGAATGCTGAAGATTAGATGGGTAAATCACATAACTAATGAGGAAGTATTGAATAGGATTGGGGAGAAGAGAAGTTTGTGGCACAACTTGACCAGAAGAAGGGATAGATTGGTAGGACATGTTCTGAGGCATCAAGGGATCACCTATTTGGTATTGGAGGGCAGCGTGGAGGGTAAAAATCGTATAGGGAGACCAAGAGATGAATACGCTAAGCAGATTCAGAAGGATGTAGGTTGCAGTAGGTACTGGGAGATGAAGAAGCTTGCACAGGATAGAGTAGCATGGAGAGCTGCATCAAACCAGTCTCAGGACTGAAGACCACAACAACAACAACAACTGGCCTTTGGAATATCCTTCCATGTGTAAGATTGTTTTTTGTTGTTGTGTTTTTGCTTATTCTTGAATTGAGAACAACTGTGTGAGGTGATATGACAAGTTTAATTTCGGAATATTTCTCACCAAATTACAGCTTTTCACACAGTTTTCAACTCTCCAACATAAAAACAGTGCAATGGATAACGCAACTTGCCAACATCAAAAAGTGAAACCGTTTATACATAACAATGTTAAATATAAACTCTCTGAAAGAACATTAATCTTAAGCACAGTATTATGAAAGTTTAATTGGAAGTATTTTTACATTAATCCTAATAATATGAAAGTTTAATTGGACGTTTCTTTACAAAATCACTCCTACACATACGTTATGATGTTGGTCAGTACTACGAAAATCGTCCGATTCCGGTTCAAAGTTCGGTACTATTTAGGATGACAGTCAGGTCTACGGTGGATGGTTAGTGAAGTGACAAATTTGAGCGCAAGATTAGCCAAGGCCGCTCGAGTTTACCGTGGACGCAAGCTGGTGAATCAACAAAGTTTGCGCCTCTGTACGCAGTATTTACCTTAAGCTGCGACGTGCTGCTGTCTGCAAGGCCACTCTCTCCCACTGAAATTCCTACAAACTAATCTGGCCTTTGCTGAAGTTTCCAGCAGAAACTTTCCCTATGTCTCTCGTTATGCGAGAAAACATGTACTCAGCCCTACTCTTATTATGTGGCGATATACACGCGTATGGTTGGAGCAGTGTGCATATTATAGTGCCGTCTCAGTTCTCGCAACAACTAATTTGGCTGGTTCGTTTCTCCACAGTTGGAGCTAAACGTTGCTACAGCTAATTTTAGCTGGAGTGCAGCCGCTGTAAACGCAGTGTCCACACAAATTTCGTCTCTGCGTTGTACGGAGCGTTAAGTGCTCTGTTCTGCACTTGACGCCGGTTCAGAGAAGAGTCCACCCACAAAATTTCTCTCTTGTCCTACGCGTGGCAGAACTGCCTCCCTCCACTTGGGTTCCTTTTTCACGTCATGGCTTTTTTCGGCCAATAGGAGCGTTCCTCTCATTTTGTAGAAACACCCTCTACCAATCGCAACGTCCATTCTATCAAACTGCGTCGAAACTTCAGTAGTTTCTTCCTTCCTAGTGAGTTTTGTGCCCTTTCTAGATGCCTAAAGTACATTGACCTCTCCGTGTGTCGCACTCGTTGGACGAAAGTGCGTCCCTTGCTTTCGGAACGCAGTTTTCTAAAACCAATGCCCTCGCTACATGCGGCCCTCCAGCTTGAATCACCTGGCCTGGGGTCCGGGGTCGCTGTCCTCTTTCCTGCCACCCCTGCAAGTGGTAGCCACCATACTTCCCGCAGCGTGGCTTCGCTACGCCGTTGTGGAGTTCGCTTTTCAAAACTAAAAGAGCCTCGACTCGACTCGATTTCCCTGTTCTACCTTCCACTCAAAGACATGCATAGTATAGGACTGGAGTGTTAATTACAGTCATTTGACTGCCATCCCTTTTTGCATTACATATTGATAGGCAAATGTCCTCACAACTGTAGATTTACGTTAGGTGTCTTCCTCACCTCATGGCGATTTGTAAAGGTCTCATGTAATGTGCGAATCTGACCATTTATTCTGCCACCTTACGTATGGTTTGTGGCAGTGAGCAACAGATAGTTAGCTGACCTTGTAGGAAAATGTCTTGCTCCATTTTAATTCAAACTCATGGGAATTTTTCAAAATTATTGTCTTGTCTAGGTCACTGAATTTTGTAAAACACTTGATACTGCTCCTGAAATTAAACAAAAGCTACATGTTTTGGCTTTAGAGTTTTGTAATGGGTATTTAGGCAAACTGTGTTATCTGCATAAATCCATGGAAATATAAATTTACTACTGTAGATTTTTAATTTGTTTGAGCTTTAATACAGGTGAGACTGTATTTCTGCTATGTAGCTGAAGATTAATAATTACACTAAAATTCATTGATTGATCCCAGTAAACAGAATGAGCCTACATTAAAATTTTGATATGTTTATTTTATAGGTTTTAATTAGTGAAGATGAGGTGAATGTTTGCCCCATGCAAATGTGATTTTATTGTTCTGCTGACCATTATGCTGAATGCTTATTTTGTATTAGAATCTATTTTTAATACTATGTAACCTACATAAAAGTTAGGTTAGAAACTGACCTGCAATCGGGTCCTGTAGATCCGGCTGCAATGACGTTCCCAGAATAGCTGACATGCCCATTTCCCTTTACTTTACACATTTTAATCTTATTCTGTTTGTATTATTCTGGGTTTCGTTGGCCATTTTTGCGTTTTCGAGGTGATTCATTAGTATCACTGTCTATGTTTGTACACAAATCAACTACAAAACTACACTCAGCCAAGAGTGAAGAGTTTACTAAAATTGTCACCAGATAGTAGCAGCGTAGTTGTTTTGAAAGAGGCATGAGTCCTCGACAAATGCCCTTTTCAAAACATTCAACAAACTTCCCCTACCTATGTTATGTATTGGACTGATGTCGTTTTCATACAAAACGATGTATCTATCTCTATAGATACTAAATCCAAGCATAACTCAATATGGCAAAAAATGTGACTCGTGCCCTTTTCAAAATAACTGATTCAATTGGACTCGAGGAGCACAGTTCATAGGGTAAACTGACTTTAAGGTAGCTCGTTTTTATGCTGTCAGTGAATATCTCACAGCAACCAGAGCACAAATTGGGACCTCACTGCTGTGGACTCGGCCCGTAAACGATGTAGGGAAAAGTGCACCTGGAACAGTGATGAGAGTAGCTTCTCTCTTGTCGCCAGTGACAGCCCTCTGAGAAGATGGCATCAACCACAGGAGTAGCAATTGCAAGAGTATCTTATATAATGATAGGAAAGATTTTAAAAAGGCTGTATGGTACTAGTTAGAAACAGTCTCTGGTTTTCTCTGAACTTATTTATTAATCCATCTTCTGATGACCTATTAGAAACTTTAAAGCAACGGATGTAATGTTAACAAACTTTACAGAAACGCAAATTTCTTATAGAAATCAGTTCTATACGAACAATATTGAAGAACAAAACGCTTTTTTAAACAGAAATACATACCATTTTAGATGCAAACACATAAGACTTTTATGTAGACGTAAAATACGATCATTAGTAATATACAGGATATCAGGAAGCACCATCAGTTGTACAGTTCAACCCTAACTGTTGAAGTACCATACAAGACGTGGTGACGTCCACTGCTTTATAATCTCATTGCTAGTCCTCGGTGTCGACGTACTGCATTGCTATACTGGCTGGAAAATAGGGGTGGAAGTTCAACACTGACTACTTTGAATGATGTAGCCGACAAGTGCGTATTTGCATTTCACAGTTCTTTACTTTCACTGTTCACTACCCTCCAATAATACACAATCACATGGCCGGTGTATTATTGTTTAACTTTCTATAAGCCTCATTAATAGGTTGCAGGCAAACATCCACATAATGCTACAATAGTTTACTGTTGAATATCTACGAGTACAAAAGCCTAACCACGCATTTCACAGTATTTCAACTAAATTGAACAGACACTGCCATTGTTTTAACACATGGCCTAATTGTGTTACACTTATTTCACATTTAAGTTGATGCATTGTTGTTGTTGTAACCAACACAGGTTTCTTGTCTGAAACACGTCCGTGGACTGACTGTCCCGGGAAGAAAAATCGCCCCCTTATATATCCTCACAATACACTACTGGCCATTAAAATTGCTACACCAAGAAGAAATGCAGATGATAAACGGGTATTCATTGCACAAATATATTATACCAGAACTGACATCTGATTACATTTTCACGCACTTTGGGTGCAGAGATCATGAGAAATCTGCACTCTGACCAACCACCTCTCGCCGTAATAACGGCCCTGATACGCCTGGACATTGAGTCAAACAGAGCTTGGATGGCGTGTACAGGTACAGCTGCCCATGCGGCTTCAACACGATACAACAGTCCATCAAGGGTAGTGACTGGGGTATTGTGACGAGCCGGTTGCTCGGCCACCATCGACCAGACGTTTTCAGTTGGTGAGAGATCTAGAGAATGTGCTGGCCAGGGCAGCAATCGAATATTTTGTGTCCAGAAAGGCCCGTACAGGATCTGCAAAATGCGGTTGTGCATTATCCTGCTGAAATGTAGGGTTTCGCAGTGATCGAATGAAGGGTAGAGCAACGGGTCTTAACACATCTGAAATTTAACGTCCACTGTTCAAAGTGCCGTCAATGCGAACAAGAGGTGACCGAGACGTGTAACCAATGGCATCCCATACCATCATGCTGGCTCATACGCCAGTATGGCGATGACGAATACACGCTTCCAATGTGCGTTCACCGCGGTGTCGCCAAACAAGGATGCGACCATCACGATGCTGTAAACAGAACCTGGATTCATCCGAAAAAATGACGTTTTGCCTTTCGTGCACCCAGGTTCGTCGTTGAGTACACCATCTCAGGCGTTCCTGTCTGTGATGCAGCGTCAAAGGTAAATGCAGCCACGGTCTTCGAGCTGCTAGTTCGTACTGCTGCAAACGTCGTCGAACTGTTCGTGCAGATGGTTGTTGTCTTTCAAACGTCCCCATCTGTTGCTCAGGGATGAGACGTGGCTGCACGATCCGTTACAGCTATGCTCATAAGATGCCTGTCATCTCGACTGCTAGTGATACGAGTGCGTTTGGATCCAGCACGGCATTCCGTATTACTCTCCTGAACCCACCGATTCCATATTCCGCTAACAGACATTGGATCTCGACCAGAGCGAGCAGCAATGCCGGGATCAATAAACCGCAATCGCGATAGGCTACAATCCGACCTTTATCAAAGTCGGAAAAGTGATGGTACCCATCTATCCTTACACGAGGCGTCACAACAACGATTCACCAGACAACGCCGGTCAACTGCTGTTTGTGTACGAGAAATCGGTTGGAAACTTTCCTCATGTGAGCAAGTTGTAGGTGTCGCCACCGGCGCCAACCTTGTGTGAATGCTCTGAAAAGCTAATCATTTGCATATCACAGCATCTTCTTCCTGTCGGTTAAATTTCGCGTCTGTACCACGTCAACTTCATGGTGTAGCAATTTTAATGGCCAGTACTGTGTTTGAATTTTGTCAGCTTACGTAAGTCGTTTGATGTAGCTTACCCTCACCAGTAACATCGCAACTCCGCCTTCCGTACCTTTCAGCTTTTATCTCGCTTGAGTCCGCGTCTTCCACACCTCAGCACACATTCCATCGGCGGTAGTATTTGTTTATCAGTGAGACCCATGCCTGTGAATGCCGGCCAATCTGCACAGTTTGCTACTGGTTCTTGCCAAGTTCTTTCACTTACCTTACTGTGAATACTCGGCTTCGCGTGTATTTCGTAGTTTTTTGTCCCTGCATGGCCACTTTTTTATCGTTTCAGGATTTTTATCTTCAGTTTGACGATTGCGTTTCCGCTTCAAACGACTTTTCCATAGTTTTAATGTTGATTAGGGTGATTACAAACATGGCTTTTAATTCTGGTTAAAGAGGCCTGCACTGCCTTTTTGATGTATGTTCGCATCCTCGCACCATTAGCTTACTCTTCCACTTAATATTTTAGATAGGTTCGCGAATAGGAACCTTCATGTAATACTTACCTTGACACTTTTTTGTCTTAATCTGATGATGCGCTAAGAGCGCGAAACGGGTTATTAATCAATATAAATGGAACAGAGACTGTATTATTTGGAACATGAGTGCAATAAAAAAATTTTATTGTTGGGGAGTGTGTTATTCTTATTTTCCGAAGCGGAATGGAGTAGTCAGTACTGGTGGAATGTTTAAAGCACAGTTTTGCACTGCGCGGAAATGGACGACAGAGAAAACAGAAAAGAAATGATTGGCAGCGTTTGATTTGTGGGTTTTCAGGAGGCTAGAGTATCGAGTGAGTTTATCGAGTAAGGAACGAAGTCGACCTGCAATGAGTTGATGAAAAACTTTAATTAAAGGTATAATGAAATGGAGGGACAGAATGGATGACCACAGATTACGACATAAGTCAAGGCTCAAAATTGTTGTTCAATGGATAGTAGAAGGAAAGATTCTAGAAACGAGTGTACAAGGCGGATCGTCGGTGATGTGTGATACAGCAGGTATGCTGAAATGAAGAGAACGGCTCGCGAAGAATCATTCTTAGGACTGATGAGCGAAACAACAGTGAAAAGTGGCGTGTAGCTTTACGTAAGAAAGGACAACATTTACGTATTTTAATTTTTGAAAATAGTGTAATCCGGCTGTTGCTAATAGACGGCTTAGCTGGAACGTACCAATGTCCAAACACACAAATAGGTTTAGCCTATCTACGCTCCACCTAGACCACAGTATTACGTGCTCTGCACAATAATAGTGTTACGAAGTGTTAAGTATAACGATTCATCGCAGACGGAGCACGTACTTTGATCAGTGTATAGTGATGTGTTTAAGACTCAGGCCGTTATATTACAACTGACTCTGGAGAGGCGAATTACACTCCTGGAAATTGAAATAAGAACACCGTGAATTCATTGTCCCAGGAAGGGGAAACTTTATTGACACATTCCTGGGGTCAGATACATCACATGATCACACTGACAGAACCACAGGCACATAGACACAGGCAACAGAGCATGCACAATGTCGGCACTAGTACAGTGTATATCCACCTTTCGCAGCAATGCAGGCTGCTATTCTCCCATGGAGACGATCGTAGAGATGCTGGATGTAGTCCTGTGGAACGGCTTGCCATGCCATTTCCACCTGGCGCCTCAGTTGGACCAGCGTTCGTGCTGGACGTGCAGACCGCGTGAGACGACGCTTCATCCAGTCCCAAACATGCTCAATGGGGGACAGATCCGGAGATCTTGCTGGCCAGGGTAGTTGACTTACACCTTATAGAGCACGTTGGGTGGCACGGGATACATGCGGACGTGCATTGTCCTGTTGGAACAGCAAGTTCCCTTGCCGGTCTAGGAATGGTAGAACGATGGGTTCGATGACGGTTTGGATGTACCGTGCACTATTCAGTGTCCCCTCGACGATCACCAGAGGTGTACGGCCAGTGTAGGAGATCGCTCCCCACACCATGATGCCGGGTGTTGACCCTGTGTGCCTCGGTCGTATGCAGTCCTGATTGTGGCGCTCACCTGCACGGCGCCAAACACGCATACGACCATCATTGGCACCAAGGCAGAAGCGACTCTCATCGCTGAAGACGACACGTCTCCATTCGTCCCTCCATTCACGCCTGTCGCGACACCACTGGAGGCGGACTGCACGATATTGGGGCGTGAGCGGAAGACGGCCTAACGGTGTGCGGGACCAGCTTCATGGAGACAGTTGCGAATGGTCCTCGCCGATACCCCAGGAGCAACAGTGTCCCTAATTTGCTGGGAAGTGGCGGTGCGGTCCCCTACGGCACTGCGTAGGATCCTACGGTCTTGGCGTGCATCAGTGCGTCGCTGCTGTCCGGTCCCAGGTCGACGGGCACGTGCACCTTCCGCCGACCACTGGCGACAACATCGATGTACTGTGGAGACCTCACGCCCCACGTGTTGAGCAATTCGGCGGTACTTCCACCCGGCCTCCCGCGTGCCCACTATACGCCCTCGCTCAAAGTCCGTCAAATGCACATACGGTTCACGACCACGCTGTCGCGGCATGCTACCAGTGTTAAAGACTGCGATGGAGCTCCGTATGCCACGGCAAACTGGCTGACACTGACGGCGGCGGTGCACAAATGCTTCGCAGCTAGCGCCATTCGACGGCCAACACCGCGGTTCCTGGTGTGTCCGCTGTGCCGTGCGTGTGATCATTGCTTGTACAGCCCTCTCGCAGTGTCCGGAGCAAGTATGGTGGGTCTGACACACCGGTGTCAATGTGTTCTTTTTTCCATTTCCAGGAGTGTATTTTTGTGTTCTTAGTTCAGCGGACAAAAAGTTAGTCCCTCCTTTAAAATAGCTCAGTGTTAGCTTTGGAAATGCTGCAGATGGTATGGAACTGGTATGGTGCTGTTGTGTCACCGGCACCGTAGACATAATTTATGACAATGAAACAGTGTGTATGTGCCATACGGAATCACGGCAGTAAGTGGGGTCGGTGTGGAGACGTAGCAGACAGGAGCTATCGTGCTTGAATGTGTCCATAACTATACCGCTAAGGAAGCTGTCCTATTTGTTGTTGTATAAACGAGGATTGCGCAACGTATATACAAAGAAGGGTTAACACTCGCAGCCAAGTAAGACGGCGCAAGAACATTGTTCGTCTGAAGATTGTAACTGGTAGGAGACGGAGCCGAGTGCCTTGCCTTGCCAATGTCAATCGGTTTCAATCCGGACAGGAATCCCCGCCGTTAGTGCACGTCCGTCTCAACCAGTTTCCGAGCGAGCATTACGATGGGAACTGCGTGTAGTGGGCATTTGGAGACGGGCTCCTCGCAAAAGGCCATTGCTCAAAGCGACACGCTGTGTCGACTGCCCAACGAGGCGTTAAAACAGCTAAGTGCGTTGAACGATGTAGTTCAGGCTGGAGATGGTTCTGCGATGTTTTGGGGGCGTTTTTCGTATCGTGACCCGGGCCCAAGCATTCGATTTACCTTGAACACGAACCATATTTGTTTCAACATTCCCGGTGACCAAGTATTGCTCTTTCTTCTGTGTGTTCGAGATAGTGTGCTGTGGACACTACCGGCTTCCAAGATGACAGCAGGTGTGCACGCATGGCTGCCCGGTTTTCTGAATACCCCGGCACCTTCTCGCATATTGGCGGCCCGGTAAATCATCCGACCTTAATCCCATTGAAAATGTATGCAACTATTTGGAACAGTGGATTAAGTATCAAGAAACTTGTGGACTCTCTTCGTCGCCAAACTGAGGCGTTTACCAACGACGCACAACGAAGGAATTATCTAAATGGCATGGAAATCGGTAGATGTGATGTACATGTACAGACAAATGATTACAGTTTTTGAAAAATTGGGTGATTTATTGAAGAGATAGAGCTTCACAAATTGAGAATGTGAATAATGCGTTGCTCCACCTCTGGCCCCTATGCAAGCAGTATTGGCAATGAGTCAGAGTTGCTGGACGTCCTTCTGAGAGATATCGTGCCACGTTCTGTCCAGTTGGCATGTTGGATCATCAAAATCCCGAGCTGGTTGTAAGGCCCTGCCCATAATGCTCCAACGGCAACCTTTCTGACCAAGGTAGGATTTGGCAAGCACGAAGACAAGCTGCAGAAACTCTCGTCGTGTGTGGGCGGGCATTATCTTGCTGAAATGTAAGCCCAGGATGCCTTGCATGAACAGCAACAAAACGAGGCCTAGAATATCGTTGACGTGCCGCTGTACTGTAAGGGTGCCACGGATGGTGTGAAAAGCAATGACAGCTCAGACCATCATTCCTCGTTTTCGGGCCACAGTCAGGCTGGTATTCCACCACTATCTGGGGTATCTTCAGACACGCCTTCGCTGTCATGGGGGCTGTGTTCGAAGCGAAACTCATTACTGAAGGCAATATTCTCCAGTCAATGAGATTCCTGATCGAAGACGAGTCTGGAGACGCCCCAGAAAGCGTTTGTTTGCCATCGGCGGGACCCTCAGAGTACAGCGGTACTGTAGGGAAGCAGCCTACTCACGCCGTGTAAAATTCACAGCAGTCTTTCCATTGTGTGCCACCAGTCCGCTGTAACTAGCTCTGACGTTATAAATGTTACGCAATACTTTAAAAATCAAGTAAGTAACCTGAAACGTTGCTAGCATGTCAGGAGTAATACTAAATCAGTATGTATTGAATATCAGTTCAATAACTTTAACCAGTTTAGAAATTTAGACATTTTTCTGTAAAAATCATTGGCACAAAGAGAAAAGAGCTAGAAACTTAAAAATTTATATTTAGGTTTCTTTTGCATAACAATTTAGTAGAAACAGTGTTCTGGATCTCACAAATTAAAATTTTAGTTGAAATTCATGATTTTCTGGTTTTTTTCTTAAAAAATAAGCAAGCAAGATAGATTAAGTAGGCGAATTAATAAAGCTAGGATGTTTAAATTTAAGTAGAAGGGAGATCCGCTATATTCATAAAGATGTAAGTAGTTTCAAGTGAATAACTATAAATCTATAGCGATAGCGTATCTCCAAAGGGGAAGTTCAGAGCTCGTCTACTGCGTGTAGTGTAATTAAATTAATTCTCTCGCCCAAAATATTGGGCTTATCCACGTCAGACTTTTATTATGATTACTTACCTGTGTGCTGATTGCACATTTAAATTGAGAGCTTCATGGGCCATCAGCAAAGGAAGCAATGATTCATTTAATAACTTAAAGTGGTGCATTACTAGCCCAGCGGCTAGTCGGGACAGCGAATTTAATCAGGCGTTCCCTTAGCCGTCCGCACCGCGGCTTTATATGTAAGAACGCTGCGCGAGGATAAAAGGCCCCAGTTCTCTCCAGACGCAGATTAGCGCACCATCTGTGCCGGGAGTCGCGTCGCGTCGGTATCATTGCTAGAAACAGCCTCGGATGCCGTAATAAGTTACTCGGGATACGCGTAACCACGAAATCATTTTCGAGTGAAGTGTTAATTCTGGGATGACTTTAATGGTCTATCTTCAGTTTGCGTATGTCGTATTTTCACGTGCCGCCGCGGGACCGACATTCTACCATTATTTAGCGTGGCGTTTGGTGAACGTTATCATCAAATTATGGCGAGCATTCACTTAAGCATTTAATTTGAACAGTTATAGTTGCATCAGCGCATTAGACTCTGAACTGCTCTGGTAGTTGGATTGTGTGGATTCTTTTTGGTCTGTGACTTTCGGGATATAGTGAACATTTTTGAAAGAATCGTTTTTGATTATGAATCCCAGACGATCTCCTAATTCCTCAGAGCTATAAGTGTATTTCTCAGTTGAAGTGGACATTAGTAATTCTAATTACAGGCTTCACGTTTTGCTAATCACTTTCTGGTTGCCAATATTGTAGTTAGAGAGCCAGTGTTGAGAACGGCAAACAACAGCACTAAATAAATCATAGGAACATTTCATTAACAATTAATTCCACCCGCCGCACCACATATGTTACTAATCGGCCGGGAAGGACATACATCCATTATCATCAACAAATAAATGTCCATACGCCGCCCCACAGTACGTCGGCGATATTGTACGCCCTGTTTGTTGCCCTTCATGGCAAGCGGTCCTGGACTTACAAATCAGCAAAATATTGCCCGCGCGAACACGGCGAGAGTTTTTACTGCTCGTCTTCGTGCTTGCCAAATCCTACCTTGGCGAGCAATGTAGCAGACCTCTCACCAACAGGGAACGTTTGGAGCATTATGGGCAGGACCCACCAGCCAGCTCGGGATTTTGACGATTTAACGCGCCAGTTGGACAGAATTTGCCGCGATATCCCTCCAAGGACATCCAAAAATCGTAGCAATTGATGTCAAGCCAAATCACTGTTTGCGTAGGAGTCACAGGTCGACCAACGCTTTAGTGATTTGGTCAGTTCGTGCAGATCTTCTCTTGAACAAATCATTCAATTTTTCTGAAACTGTAACCATTTGTTTATCTATACATGTACATCACATCTACCGATTTCTAACCCATTCGCATAATTCCTTCGTGGTGCTTCGTTCTTTGTATATAATGTATCAGCGTCCTCCTGAGGGTGATTAATCTTTTGTCTGCTATATTATGAGCTAATGTATTATAAGATTACTTATTTGTAACATATATTACATGACCATCATTTTTATTGATTGGAGACTCCATAGAGTGCTGTGTGCACAACGACCATAGAAGTGAAATTAGAAGGAAGGTCAGTGTTGGCCGTAATTTTGATGATTTATTGACAGCAAAATCGATTTTCTTTCACATAATGATCATCTTCAGTTCTGGAAGTTAAAAATATCACATAGCGATCAGTGAATAAGAAACAAAAGACCACAAATACACCTCAGTATAAACCAACTGTTGGCAAGAACATACCTTTAGCATACAAATTAAAGCTCGAAGGCACCGGTTTCAAGTTATTATCAGTAACAAAAGCTATGAAACCATCACAATAACTGAAGCCGCTGTTTACATACACCTATACAGGAGACCTCGGTGTGACAGAGCCTTGGAACGCCCTCTATGTGACATGTGTCACGTGATGACTTAACATTAATTTGGCAAGAGATTACCACAAACTACCAAGGCGCACTTGCAAATCATTAATTGCATATTTAAAATTTAAAATTGTACATTAAAAGCGCATAGCAAAAAGGAAGGGGAAATGCACATCTTGCCAACATACACTGGAGTGTTATTTTCAGATAACTTAAAAAAGATGCAAGAATAAAAATCAACAGTTAAAATTATACGGTGTCGGATTACAGGCCTAGTAAAAAAGAAAAATACACAAATAACATGGCATCAAATATAGTTACCAGAAAATAACACGCCAGTGTATGTTGGCAAGATGTGCATTTCCCCCTTCGTTTTTGCTATGCGTTTTTAATGTACAATTTTAAATTTGAAATATTCTATTAATGATTTGCAAGTGCTCTTTGGTATTTTGTGGTAATCTCTTGCCAAATAAAGTAAGGTTAAGTCTTCACGTGACATGTCACATACAGGGCGTTCCAAGCCCCTGTCACACCGAGGTCTGCTGTATAGGTGTATGTAAACAGCGGCCTCGGTTATTGTGATCGTTTCATAGCTTTTGCTACTGATAATAACTTGACACTAGTTCCTTCGAGCTTTAATTTGTATGCTAAAGGTGTGTTCTTGCCAACAGTTGGTTTATACTCAGGTGTATTTGTAGTCTTTTGTTTCTTATTCACTGATCGCTATGTGACATTTTTAACTCCCAGCACTGAAGATGATAATTATGTGATCGAAAATCGATTTTGCTGTCAATAAATCATCAAAATTACGGCAAACGCCGACCTTCCTTCTAACATCATTTTTACGTCAGATACTCTACCAGTACTGTGGTATTCCGCTATTTATACTAAATTTTGTAGGTTTTTTTGTGTAAATCTGCTAGTTAAAACTGTTTCTGGAAGAAAGGGACATGAAAGTATGATTTTAATACTGCTAAGTTGCTGAATGATCTTGGATTCCGTTGCGTGGGAGACGTAACACATGTTTAAAGGCTGGATTTATTTTAAAACTACGTAAATGAATTATACATATACTCAAGAGATGCTAATAAGTTTTATTCATTCAATTTCACAAAAAAGACAAAATTTTATTTACAATATGAACAGTCTGAAATCATCTAATTGAAATTCAACAAACTCAACGTATTTTTAATACCCTGTATTTAAGGATTTGGTTTTCGTGTAACAATTTAAAATAAAAAAGATAAAATTACGTATCAATAAGCAGATCCTGCGGAATTAATCTCTTAATTTACAGAAATAATAACAGAGAGAGCGTGACATTGTCACCTTTCTCTTAATTATGACTCTGGTAACTCATTACACACTAAACTCACTTGTATAAAAAACCTTTTACAAACGTGAGACACCACGTACGAAAATACTAACACAGCTATGACTAGGACGCCAAGTGCGACACGTGTGCTAGAGAACGCTATGCAGTCTACAGGCGGCGCCGTCTACGTCAGCGTCGTGCGCGACGACCACCGCCCGTATCTTTCATGTAGACCACTCAGGTTTTCACTAAGTTCTAAAAAGTCTGGCTAAGCCTGGAAGAATATTGATGCAGAGCTGTCTTGGATCAATGTGAGGCTTTATTTTTTCTATTTTGTTTGGCGAACGAAAGTGAAGCGGAGAAGGTAGGCAAGGAAAAAAGGTTCGTTTGGGCTAGTTGCGGCTCCAGCAGCCTCGTCTGCGACGGTAGGCAACAGCTGGGACTCTTAGTTAATAAACGTCAGCAGCTCCCTCACACCGTAATAGTAGAGAACCACATTACATGAAGCACTGATTCGAGTTAGAAAGGTGCCACAGCACGGTTTCTCAGCTCAGTCGGCGAAAAAATATCACAGATTAACCACACATGTTCTAGGCTTATACTCTGTCCGTGTTTCATTTGTGCGGTTCATAAAATGACATCTTCGCAACTTGGAGTCAAAATATCGTTCTGTAACTCTCGTTAGCACTGTTTTGTGTCACCATAGTGAAAAAGGCAAGTTTCTGGATATGGACCGTAGCTGCAATTATTTAATTAAATATTTTTGGAAGGTGTCTTGTTGGCGAAACTTCATTGAACCTCATAGTACAACAGCGGTAAAGACTTTAAAGTTTCCCGTGATTTAAATGAACGCCAGTTACGTCTGCGCAGCGAAACAATCGTCAGAGAACAGGGCAGGGCAGAACAATCGACCTGAAGACGAAATTTGTCTTCTTATAAAATACGCCGGGATTACGACTACTGAGTATTTGTTAGTTTCGTTAGCTTTTTAGCAAATTTACAACGAGCTACACGGGTTCTTGAAACTGGAACGAATAATGATAATGGACATTAGATAGCAGTGCTGTTAAAAGATTTTATTCAACAATAACCTCAGTCTAAGATCAATTGCCTGATGGCTCATAATAAGCTCAGTTTAAGGTGAGTATTTTGGAGGATCTTTGTACTGAATATGACGTATTGACAAGCTCCATTTCCACCCTAGAACTAACCTTTCCAACCGTTATCAGTGAGCAGTGAATCTAGAATGGGGCCACTATATAACATTCGTTTCACCACGGAACGCTAAAGTGCTTTGTTTTAAGGAGGCCATACGAAAACACGTAAAGTTTATGTGTGTGGAACCTGCCCTTTCGGACATGCCCGAAAGAACAGACACCACACGAATAAATATATGCACTTTGACGGTAATGATTGATCATTTAGTGCATATGCACTCTTCGTCCGACCTCTTGTGGAGACCAGCGTGAGGCTGCGAAAAATGAGACTAATGGACAGGGGATGCTACGTATGTAATGTCCGACAAGTTGCGAATTTGCGTTGGGTGGGAAGCATTCTCGAATAGTCGAAACGGTTAAGACGACCGCCCGCGTAATGCGGGAAATCCGGGTTCGTGTGCTGGTCCGGCTCAAATTTTCATTTGCAACTATCGAATTTAATTCCGTCCCCGATTTCAGCTAATGTCGGAATTCCAGTTTCTTTCCACAATGAATTTAACTCGTAGTGTAAACGTAGTGCGAGTAGGAATGTTGACATTTTATCGAAACTCATTCAGTAAAAAAAAACCGTTAAGTCTTATGAGAAATGACAGCTTCACGCAGTCATCCTGTAATTACTAACTGAAGGAAGACCCAAGTTATTTTAGTGCTGAAACGTCGGACTGCAGCCGACAGAATCGAAGAAAACCGTGCTGTGCTGGAACGTGCCAAAACCAAATTTCCAAAATTAGTTTGGCGCTGAGTGTGGGAAAAATAGCAAAAGATTAAGGAGTCTTTATAAACTTAACGTATGTCGTATACAGGTACAATAAAAATATGTATATAACATCTCCTCTATATCTTATGTACATATTAAGTATGAGTATAAAAATGCAACGTTGCAATACAGTTCTAATACACTGAGTCTACGAATATAAAACTGCTATTCATTAAATAGTATCTGCTAATTTTCTCACAAAAGCACAAACATTCACGTCACGATTATTTACACACAAGTATAGATATGATGAGTAGCACTTAAAAAGGTAAAAGTGTATCTCTGTGCTCAGAGTTTGATTCACCAGTAGCACAATATAAAAATATTTCCTATCTTGATGCTACAAGTTTTTAACATTAAACGCTTTGGCTATAAACAGTACACATTAGGAAATGGATATAAATATGTCTCATTCAAATAGGTTTCAACTCTCAGATGACTTTACGTAAAAGTACCTGAGATCGAAATGCACACCCACGAAAGTAGTTAGGGCAGTGGTGTTCAGTCTGTGGGCCAACGCATTCCCCAGTTCAGCAGACTGTACATCACATCATAAATGGCGAAAACCATTAGAACGGAGCTGTCTTCGAGAAGAAAAATTTGTCGGTGAAATTTTCTGGACAGCACTGCACAGCCACCCAAGTGAGGGGTAGCTGCAATAACGTCAATTGTCACTGCTAACCTTGAAAGAAATTTCTTTGTATCCGAAGTCTCTGCTCAGTTCTGTGTTTTTTTGTGATAAAACGAACTTTTCTGACAAAAAGCGGCCAATATGCAACATCCTGCTCTTGTAGTGTGCGAGACACCCGGAGGCGGCGCAGTTTTGAACCATTCTGTACGTCCACCTTTACTAACCACCAGCAGCAAATCACATTTAGTCGTCTTCCGGATACATTTCTGTAAGCAACGCTGGACGGCGATAACAGCTCTTCTCCAGACTTCAGGTTTATTGTCGACCTCAGCAAGCCGTAGTCATGCTTGGCAACGTGGTGGCTGTCTGAGCATTCTCTGCCACCACAAACAAACACACCTCACCCCTCCATGCTTCCCCGTCGCTCTATGATGAGGCATCTTCCGACGGGACACGTACAGCGTCTGGTAGATTCCAGAAATTTCTTTCCATTTTCACTGTGGCGGAAGAGCTGGTCTGCTAGAGTAATCATATTGTATCATCTGAGCGGTGTAGGACGCCTGTAAATACCTCTGAAGTCCTCAGAAACCAAGCAAAAACAGAAATACAAAAAAAAAGTGGTGAGATAGTTGCGTGAACATGAAAAAGAGACATGCAGAAGATGGCGATACAATCAAGAAGGCACGTGCATTTAAGGAAGAATGGGCTCGAAATAAATGGCCATAATTTCTCCATGCCGAAGAGGAACCAATTAAGAAAGAAGTCCAAAAGCAGAGAGAAATGTAGCGTCTGCCTGACAGAGTTATTGTGAGAAGCAGTCAAGGAGTGTCTCCGAAAAAGTGGATAAATGTAGATGGTTGATGACATGTAGTGGCTTGCATGAATCCTGTGAATTGCTTACAGTACATTAACGTGACAAGCTCTTGACCGCTTTTAAAAATGTATAGGGTCGTTAAAGCAAAATGCAGTTGATGGAGAATATGGAGAGACAGAAGAGTTACTTTAAGTCGGAGAAAGCTCTTTCCTGTGTATCTTACACAAACGCAAGACGAAAGATTTGTACTGTGTGCCATATGCTGATAACCATATCCCAGTCTGTCCCACAGACAGATGGGCGACTTCAGTAACAGATCAGAGATACTGGAGATGGAAAGAAATCGCAAAACACTGTGTTCTGCCAGGAAGCGTGAAGAATTAGTAAACTTTGGCTACGATCCTGCATCTCGCCCTACCATCACAGTCCTATCCTCGTTATGGAAAGAAGTTTTGACTGTGTGTCCTGCCAAAGTTTACGGCATGTGGAATCTGCCAGATTATCAGTGATCAGTGCTTACTGGCAGTCCACAAGCATCCACGTTGAAACTATTTGAAAAGATCCATCGTAACATTAATTAGATTATTTTGATAGGTAAAGCATCTGAGATGACTACACTGAAGGGAGCCCCATATGCCATTGTTGGTATTCCATAAATCTATGATATATCACATTGTGGAGAATAAGATCGTCGAGAATTTGAACTTCAAGTAACAAATAAAGAATTGTGGACTAATAAATACCAGCGATACTCGGTCGCAGTCATGAACGGATGTTCAAGTCTCAAGAGTGTTAGTACAGAGGCTGCAGGTCCGTCTAAATCCTGTTGGCAAAGAACTGTATAGAGACACTGTTAGATCCCACACCGATCAGTTCAGACTAATGAATGTGTAAGATATGTCAGAGTATTGAAGGGATTGGCCACGATGATACACTGTTGGAACTACAACATCCTGGCAACAGTACAGGAATAGAGGAGTCATTTGCTTAGATGTCAGTGACGGTACAAAGAAAGGATCGAATTCACAGAAGCCATCGCACCTACCCGTAAATCGTAAGTATACGATTTAAGCAACGTGCGTTCAGTGCAGCGTTCCTGAACAGCTAACAGCTGGATCTGAGACAGGACGCCACAAAGCTCTTTGACCGGGCACGACGAAAGTGGTCTCCAATAGTCAGCAGCAGAATGGATGAGGAGTAGCCTGAGCTGTCGACATCCAGTGGAGAAGAGAATACTCGAGGCTGGCAGACTGTCGTACAGATATGTCGAGATGTGTAGTGGAGGCGTCCTTACACTCTGTAAGCCGTTCCAGTGCACTAGATACAAACAGACGCGCGAAGGGAGGTGCGAAAGGACGACTGTCGGTCGTTCCCCCAAAGAGACGTGCCTCCAGTAGTCATCCCGAGCAGCGAAGAGGTATCGCACAGATCACCAAAATGGAATCTGTGTGCTTTGGGAGGTTGCACCGTTGTCGTCTTCGGGACGCGAGCGTGCTGGATGACTCGTAGCATTCGGCCGTGCAGAGTGGACAGCCTAGAGCGGGCCGTAGTTGCTGAGCCCCTCGTCGGGGGTGGCGTGCGAGTGGGCGGCGGTGGCCGGCGCGGCGGCGGGCGCGGGCGGCGGCAGCGGCCGTCATACGTGGGAGGCGGGGGCGGGCGGTGGCCCCGCCTTGAGCACGTGGTGGTGCTGCGGGGGCCCGCCCGCGCCGCCGCCCACGGCCACGTGCGGCGCCGCCAGCAGCGTCGAGCCGGGCGCGCCGCCGGCGGCGGCGGCGGGGGCGGCGGCGGCGGCGTGCGAGGGCGGCGCGCCGGGCAGCTTGCGCGCCGGGGGCGGCGCGGGCAGCGGCGGCGCGCCGCACAGGCGCCGCCACAGGCGCCGCCACGAGTCGAGCGTCTTGCCCGACCAGATCCAGACGCCCGACGTGATGCCGACGGCGAGCGCCATGAAGTACTTGAGCATGAGCACCGAGTAGAGCGGGCGCGGCGAGCGCGGCGCGCACGGGCAGGCGAGCGGCCGAGTCCACGCCGCGTGCCAGCTGCTCTCGTACAGGTAGCAGCCGATCACGATCGTCGCCGGCACCGTGTACAGCACGCTGAAGATGCCTATGCGGATCATCAGCTTCTCCAGCTTGTCCGCCTTGCTGCGGCCGCCGCATGCCTGCTGCTTGATCACGTTGCGGATGCGGAACAGCGACACGAAGCCGCCCATCAGGAACGAGGTGCCCACCTGCGGGCAGAGGCCGTCGATGCGCATCTGTCTCCGGTGAAGGAGAGAGAGCCGGAGGCTTCTAACCCTGGGAGAGGAGGTTAGGGGACGGGTTGGTTCAAATGGCTCTGACAAGGGAACCTCCCCATCGCACCCCCCCCCCCCACCCCCACCACGCCGCCTCGGTTTTGTTATAAGTTGGCACAGTGGATAGGCCTTGAAAAGCTGAACACAGATCAATCGAGTAAACGGGAAAAAGTTGTGTGGAGCTATGAAAAAAATAAGCAAAATATACAAACTGAGTAGTCGATGCGCAAGATAGGCAACATCGAGGATGCTGTGAGAGGTCCTCGGTTCAAGTCTTTCCTCGAGTGAAAATTCTACTGTCTTTATTTTCGCAAATGTATGATTTGTGCGTTCGTTCATTGAGGTCTCTGTTCACTGTAATAAGTTCAGTGTGTGTTTTGCGACCGCACCGCAAAACCGTGCGATTAGTAGACGAAAGGACGTGCCTCTCCAATGGGAACCGAAAACATTTGATCGTAAGGTCAGAGGTCAACAGATTCCTTACAGTTCGGAAAATATTCATCGACCTTGTTATTGAAGTCGCGAGCTATATTTGCTGGATTCATACTGCCCGCGGAATACATCTCACGTATTTAATGCACTCTCGTCCAAAGTAGCGGACAGTCAACTGCCGGCCAGGGAGCCTCGTTAGGAGGAATACTCTCTCTTCCGTGCGCTGTGGTCGACTGACGTCGTGTGTTTCGATGTTGGTTGAGGTGTAGCGTCCCCATACTGCGGCGCAGTTACCTCTCATCGGACGGACGGACGGACAGATAATAACTGCCTGAAAATAAAAAATCAAACTTTTCACTCGAGGGAAGACTTGAAGCAAGGACCTCCCATTCCACAGCTGCTCACGCTAACCACGGGAGCACGGCGCTCCTGAGCTCACACTGTCCTTGAAGTTGCTATCTTGCGCATGGACTACTCAGTTTGTACATTTTGCTTATTTTTTTCATAGTTCCACACAACTCCTTCCTGTTTTCTCGATTGACCTGTGTTCAGTTTTTCAAGGCCTATCCACTGTGCCAACTTATAACTAAATCTGAGGGGGGTGCGATGGGGAGACTCCCTTGTGAGCAATATAAGACTTAATTTCGAAGGTCATCACCCCCCTAGAACTCAGAACTACGTAAACCTAATTAACCTAAGGAGATCACACATATCCACGCCCCAAGCAGGATTCGAACCCGGTCAAGCGGTTCCAGACTGAAGCGCCTAGAAGCGCTCGGCCACCTCGGCCGCCTAGGGGATGGGAGGAGAAGGACGGGGTGAAGCGGGTGAGGAGGGAGGGGGGAGCCCAGACAACAGAGAAGTACGGGGGACATATTTTTCAATATGTTGCAAAGGCTGTGTTCCCTTTAGTCATTACTTCGCTTTGCGTTAATGCTACTTACGAGGAGAATTCGGCAAGTTTCGTAACCTGAATTCCCACAAACTTCGCTTAATGGAAAAGGAGTCAAAATAAACTAACAAACAAGTGTATCGGCTTCTCTGTAGATACTCGACCGTTTCAGAAAAAATGACGGCAAAGTTTCTAAGTACTTTCCAGGTACTTTATTTGCCTTTTACCGAGCAGTGTTCTCCGACGATATGGTGGCTTAGTGGTGCGTTTTGCGATTTCTTAATTTTGTTGCATTTTATCCACACACTGTGTTTTAGGAACTCACTGATCAGTAGCCGCTTGCGGTTGAAGAAAAGGTCATCATCACTTTGCCGCAGCTGGCGTGCCTATCGTTTCCACAACGCTGCGTAAGTTTCGCTGGGAAGCCATTACAAATCCTCTACAGAGTCCCAATCTCTTCCCATGCGATTTCCGTATCTTTGGAGCCCAGAAGAAAGACATTCGTGACCGACGATTTGCTGCGGACGAAGAGGTACTGGCCAGGGCGCACTGTCAGTTTCGTAGGCAACTGCAAAAATTTTTTCAGGAAGGCACTGACCGTCTCGCCTTACAGTGGGGCAAATGATTTAAGAGTTATGGCATTACTTGTGAAATAATAAACGATTTACATACTTTTTCCATCTTTCACCCTTTCATCTGACTGCCCGTTACATACTACTTGTTCTGTTCATGGGGTACCATTGTATGGAAGGTAGTCATAATGTTTTATTTATCACCTTGAAGGAAAATAAAGCTACGGAAATAATGTATTGTGTTGCTGTAGGTCTTAAACCTTCAATGTGACACAATTTTCGCTGATGAGGAAACATTGTGCCTCGAAAATCACTTCGTCATTCTTGCATAAATGTCTCGCAAGCAATGTTTACTTTATCCGAGAGAAGAGGAAGAAGTCACTGGGCGCTATACCAAAACCTGACAGCCCAGAGAGACAATAGGTGTGACTGTGCCCTGTGCAGCAAGTACACTCCACCCTCACAGCTCCGCTGTGAGCTTTTTCTAACATAGTCTCAGCATTTGTGGTGACGCCTCTTAATCGGCATGTTTCCACTGCCTGCCTTACTCCCTTGTCTCGGTACTCCCACCATAGTCCGTGGTGAACAGGCAGTTGACGAAGTCATCCGATACAATTATAGCATTTCCGCTGCTCTCTCGATATGGTGGGCTTTTAGAACGGAGGCGGATCAGCCGTGGAAGGCTGCGGGCTACGATCTTTGTTGCGTTCAAAACGTCTTGCGAGATGTTTAGTACTGATCTACGTCAAATTTCCACTTTTCCAGTTTCGCCTCAGTTGTGAGAAGCCGGTCTACGAGCAACGATGCCTCCATTTCCGTTCGGACTCCCCCTTATTCACAGAGAGAGGGTCTGCCACTTCCCTCTTCGTCTTTGGACCCCACTGCATTCGTTTGCGACATCTGACCATTGCCATACAACAGTACATTGTTTAGTAAATTTTCATCAACTCAGCATGGATAGTTGCATATCTGTTTCCCTTCAAATGCAGAAAGCGAATTATTACACGATATTCAGTTATACACTCCTGGAAATGGAAAAAAGAACACATTGACACCGGTGTGTCAGACCCACCATACTTGCTCCGGACACTGCGACAGGGCTGTACAAGCAATGATCACACGCACGGCACAGCGGACACACCAGGAACCGCGGTGTTGGCCGTCGAATGGCGCTAGCTGCGCAGCATTTGTGCACCGCCACCGTCAGTGTCAGCCAGTTTGCCGTGGCATACGGAGGTCCATCGCAGTCTTTAACACTGGTAGCATGCCGCGACAGCGTGGACGTGAACCGTATGTGCAGTTGACGGACTTTGAGTGAGGGCGTATAATGGGCATGCGGAAGGCCGGGTGGACGTACCGCCGAATTGCTCAACACGTGGGGCGTGAGGTCTCCATAGTACATCGATGTTATCGCCAGTGGTCGGCGGAAGGTGCACGTGCCCGTCGACCTGGGACCGGACCGCAGCGACGCACGGATGCACGCCAAGACCGTAGGATCCTACGCTGTGCGGTAGGGGACCGCGCCGCCACTTCCCAGCAAATTAGGGACACTGTTGCTCCTGGGGTATCGGCGAGGACCATTCGCAACCGTCTCCATGAAGCTGGGCTACGGTCCCGCACACCGTTAAGCCGTCTTCCGCTCACGCCCAAACATCGTGCAGCCCGCCTCCAGTGGTGTCGCGACAGGCGTGAATGGAGGGACGAATGGAGACGTGTCGTCTTCAGCGATGAGAGTCGCTTCTGCCTTGGTGCCAATGATGGTCGTATGCGTGGTTGGCGCCGTGCAGGTGAGCGCCACAATCAGGACTGCATACGACCGAGGCACACAGGGCCAACACCCGGCATCATGGTGTGGGGAGCGATCTCCTACACTGGCCGTACACCTCTGGTGATCGTCGAGGGGACACTGAATAGTGCACGGTACATCCAAACCGTCATCGAACCCATCGTTCTACCATTCCTAGACCGGCAAGGGAACTTGCTGTTCCAACAGGACAATGCACGTCCGCATGTATCCCGTGCCACCCAACGTGCTCTATAAGGTGTAAGTCAACTACCCTGGCCAGCAAGATCTCCGGATCTGTCCCCCATTGAGCATGTTTGGGACTGGATGAAGCGTCGTCTCACGCGGTCTGCACGTCCAGCACGAACGCTGGTCCAACTGAGGCGCCAGGTGGAAATGGCATGGCAAGCCGTTCCACAGGACTACATCCAGCATCTCTACGATCGTCTCCATGGGAGAATAGCAGCCAGCATTGCTGCGAAAGGTGGATATACACTGTACTAGTGCCGACATTGTGCATGCTCTGTTGCCTGTGTCTATGTGCCTGTGGTTCTGTCAGTGTGATCATGTGATGTATCTGACCCCAGGAATGTGTCAATAAAGTTTCCCCTTCCTGGGACAATGAATTCACGGTGTTCTTATTTCAATTTCCAGGAGTATATAAAAGGGCTGTGCCATTCTGTTTTGGCTCTCTAGCAGGATGCTACGTTACTGTGATGTGGGGATTTCAACTTTTCAACATAATTTCCTCAATATTGAGGCACTTGTCATAACGTTGTACCACTTTTTGAATACCCTCCTCACAGAAGTTTGCCGCCTGACTCGTTAAACACTGCATCACCACTGTTTTGACTTCGTGATCGTCTCGAAGTCGCTGAGGGCCCAGGTGTTTCTTCAAATTCAGAAACAGATGGTAGTAACTGGGCGCAAGATCGAGTCTGTACGGAGGATGATCTAGAGTTTCCCATTGAAAAGATGTGATGAGATCTTTGGTCTGATTCGCCGCATGCGGACGGGCATTGTCTTGCAGCAAAACGAATGCCTTGCTCAACTTCCATGGCTGTTGCTTTGATTCTGGTGTGACGTAGGCCACCCATGTTTCATCGTCCCAAACAATTTGGCTTAAGAAATCATCACCGTCGTTGTGGTACCGCTCAAGGAAAGTCAATGCACTGCCTAAACGTTTGGTTTTCTGCACGTCCGTCAACATTTTCGTTACCCATCGTGAGCACAATTTTTGGTAATTCAAGTGCTCGGTCACAATGCCATACAAACACTACAAGAAACATTAGGAAAGTCATTCCACAAGGCGGAAATCGTAAAGCGTCTGTTTTCTCTCACCTTATTGTCCACTTCCTGCACCAAACTTTCAAACCTAGCGACAGAAGGACGCCCACTCCGTTGTTCATCATGCACATTTGTGCCGCCATCTTTAAATGCCCTCACCCACTTTCTTACCATGCCGTCCTCATAATGTTTTCTCTGTAAACTGCACAGATCTCACGATGAATATCGATCGCTTTTAGGCCTTTAGCACTAAGAAATTTTATAACAGGCCGTATTTCACAGTCGGCGGGACTCACGATTATTGGAGGCATCTTAAACACCGAGTACACAACGTAAACAAGGAAGAATCAGACTGCAATGGCGTCAGTGCGTAGATTAAGGTACAGACTTTCATGTAAAAATAGAATTATTGAGATATCTTAGCACATCTTTTTTAATTTCAAAACTGTACTTACTCAATAAACATGACTCGTATGTTCTAAGGAAAGAGGTGTCATGCTTTCTTTTGAAAGAAAAACGGTTCAAAATGGTTCAAATAGCTCTGAGCACTATGCGACGTAACTTCTGAGGTCATCAGTCGCCTAGACCTTAGAACTAGTTAAACCTAATTAAGCTAAGGACATCACACACATCCATGCCCGAGGCAGGATTCGAACCTGCGACCGTAGCGGTCGCTCGGCTCCAGACTGTAGCGCCTACAACCGCACGGCCACTCCGGCAAGAAAAACGGACCATCGGAGATATCCATAGGCGCTTGCAGCATGTCTACGGAAATCTGGCAATGAACAAAAGCATAGTGACTCATTGGGTGAGGCGTACGTCATCATCGCAAGAAGGTTACACAGGACTGTCCGCTCTCTCGCGTGTCGGGCGGCCGCACACAGCTGTGGCTCCTGCAGTGTTGAAACGTGCGAACACTCTCATTCGAGGCGATCAACGCATGCAAACAAACTTGTCCGTGACAACACGAGGCCTCACACTCGTCTGCGAACCCGAGAGCAGCTCACAAAGCTCATTGGACTATTCTTCCTTATCCACTCTACGGCGCGGATTTCGAACCTTCCATCTGATTGCCCCATTCTGCAGGAAGCAGTACGTGGATGGTAGGGAGATTATTGATCCAGCAAGACGTTGCCTCCGATGTATACCAATAGCCTGGCACCACGCGGGTATACAGTGTAAGGCTGCCGCACTGAACGGAGATTATTTGAAAAATATTGTTTTGTAGCCAAAAGAATGGCGATCAATATGGTATATTGGAATCCAGAAAGAAAGCAATCTCCATTCAGAAAAAATTATTGCATTACTTAGTGTATACCCCTCGTAACTAGATGTCTGCAAGGTACAGGCTTTCGTGTAAAAATAAAATTATTGAGATATCTTAGCACGTCTTTTTTTAATTTCAAAATGGTACTTACTTAAAAAACACGCCTCGTAATTCCGTTACAGACACCATTTTGAAGACCGCCACATGTCGGAGCTTCGTGAAAGTATGGGGGCTGAAACGGGAGTATTCCACGGTGTCCCACAACAACTTCCGTATTTTTTCAACCGAAATTGGCCCAAAATATGTCGCCACCCCATAAACCGCCCCCCCCCTTCCCCGGACGGAATTAGTGTACCCCCAGCTGTCTGCGTCTAGTGTGACCCATGGATTAGCGCGAACGTGTTCAGATGTCTGCGAGGGACGTGGGGACCAGCCCGGTATTCACTTATTGAACGCCCCTCGTACAAACAAACAAAAAAGTAACTTCGTAGGCTTTCCCGGCGTAATAAGTCATGAAAATCTCTTCGGGTTTGCTGCCGGATCCTAAAATCAACTTGACTCGATATTTCGGCGATCCAACTGGTCGCCATCTTCAGGAGAATGCTGCTTGCTGATGAGTCCCGCTGAGAACTAACGCCTGGCTGCAAAACGACGTCCTATATAGCCCACCGTGCAGTACACGGCGCGTGCGCCGCCCGTCACAGTTGCTGCCCTCCAAGACAGGGAAGGGGCGCCGCCACTGGTAGAACTTTGCGGCAACGATATATCGCACTCATGGTCGCACCGAAGAACGTTCAATTTTGATGCGGGATAGTACCGGATTCCACGTCCTGCTAATAGGAAACCCATTGTCTCTATTGATTAAATTATCCGCCAACCTAATTTCAATTGCCTCTTTATAAACACTATTCCAAAAACTGGAAATGTTGGCAACTACCACCGTTTCGTCATATTTCATGCCGTGTCCCTCATTTAAACAGTGTTCTGCTACTGCCGATTTTTCCGGCTGTTGTAGCCTCGTATGGCGTCGGTGTTCCACACACCTGACATGAACTGTGCGAATCGAACGACCAACGTAAGTTTTCCCACACTGACACGGAATTTTGTATACACCGGGTTTCCTAAGCCCCAGATCATCTTTTACAGAGCCAAGTAGTGCCCTAATCTTAGAAGGCGGTCGGAACACACTTTTGATGTTAAAATTCCTTAAAATTCGTCCAATCTTAAACGATATACCTCCTGCATAGGGAAGAAAGGCCACCGATCCATGTTCCTCTTCATGCACCTCCAGAGATGGTCCATAGCCCGCCGAATCTGCTTCTCGGAGTATCCATTATCCTTAAAAACAGCCATCAAATGCGCAAGTTCTTGGGTTAAGCTGTCCGCGTCGGAAATGGCATATGCTCTCCGTACCAAAGTCCTGAGGACGCCACTGCGTTGGTAGGGTGGATGACAACTTGTAGAATGCAGATACCGATCTGTGTGCGTCGGCTTTCGGTGAACACTGTGTCCTAAAGTACCATCTGTTTTTTTATAAACAATAACGTCTAAAAATGGAAGCATCCCATCACTTTCGACCTCCATGGTGAATTTGATGCGGGGATGAAGACAGTTGAAATGGTCCAAAAATCTATTAAGAGAGTCATGTCCATGCGGCCACACGAAAAACGTATCATCCACGTATCTCCAGAAGCACGTTGGTTGCAAAGCTGAAGTCTTTAGTGCCATATCCTCGAAGTCCTCCATAAATAAATTGGCGACTATAGGTGATAAAGGACTACCCATAGCCACTCCGTCATTCTGTTCAAAAAAGTTGCCGTTGAATAAAAAATATGTGGATGTCAGCACATGACGACAAAGCTTCACCAACTCTTCATCCAGTTTTTCACTAATCAAATTAAGCGACTCTTCTAGAGGAACTTGCGTAAACAGAGATACCACATCAAAACTCACTAATAGATCTGAAGGACTCAACTTCAAAGATTTCAATCGACTAATAAAATCCACCGAATTGGAAATATGGTGTTCACACTTACGTGGATGATACGTTTTTCGTGTGGCCACATGGACGTGACTCTCTTAATAGATTTTTGGACCATTTCAACTGTCTTCATCCCCGCATCAAATTCACCATGGAGGTCGAAAGTGATGGGATGCTTCCATTTTTAGACGTTATTGTTTATAAAAAAACAGATGGTACTTTGGGACACAGTGTTCACCGAAAGCCGACGCACACAGATCGGTATCTGCATTCTACAAGTTGTCATCCACCCTACCAACGCAGTGGCGTCCTCAGGACTTTGGTACGGAGAGCATATGCCATTTCCGACGCGGACAGCTTAACCCAAGAACTTGCGCATTTGATGGCTGTTTTTAAGGATAATGGATACTCCGAGAAGCAGATTCGGCGGGCTATGGACCATCTCTGGAGGTGCATGAAGAGGAACATGGATCGGTGGCCTTTCTTCCCTATGCAGGAGGTATATCGTTTAAGATTGGACGAATTTTAAGGAATTTTAACATCAAAAGTGTGTTCCGACCGCCTTCTAAGATTAGGGCACTACTTGGCTTTGTAAAAGATGATCTGGGGCTTAGGAAACCCGGTGTATACAAAATTCCGTGTCAGTGTGGGAAAACTTACGTTGGTCGTTCGATTCGCACAGTTCATGTCAGGTGTGTGGAACACCGACGCCATACGAGGCTACAACAGCCGGAAAAATCGGCAGTAGCAGAACACTGTTTAAATGAGGGACACGGCATGAAATATGACGAAACGGTGGTAGTTGCCAACATTTCCAGTTTTTGGAATAGTGTTTATAAAGAGGCAATTGAAATTAGGTTGGCGGATAATTTAATCAATAGAGACAATGGGTTTCCTATTAGCAGGACGTGGAATCCGGTACTATCCCGCATCAAAATTGAACGTTCTTCGGTGCGACCATGAGTGCGATATATCGTTGCCGCAAAGTTCTACCAGTGGCGGCGCCCCTTCCCTGTCTTGGAGGGCAGCAACTGTGACGGGCGGCGCACGCGCTGTGTACTGCACGGTGGGCTATATAGGACGTCGTTTTGCAGCCAGGCGTTAGTTCTCAGCGGGACTCATCAGCAAGCAGCATTCTCCTGAAGATGGCGACCAGTTGGATCGCCGAAATATCGAGTCAAGTTGATTTTAGGATCCGGCAGCAAACCCGAAGAGATTTTCAAAACAAAAAAGTAATTGGGCGGCATTATTTTTGAAAGTGTAGTACTTACCAGGAGGTAGAGCACGAGCGGGCCGAGCACGAAGAGGCGCAGGTGCGCGGGGTCCTGGTTGCCGACGGAGCAGACGCCGGCCACGGGGTCGCCGTCGACGGCGGCCAGCAGCAGCGCGGCCACGCACTTGAGCGTCGGCACCAGCCACGCCGCCAGGTGGAAGTAGTGTGCGTAGCCCGCGATCGCCTCGTTCCCCCACTTGAGGCCCGCCGCCAGGAACCACGTCAGCGACAGCACCACCCACCTGCGCACGCCCACCACTCAGCTGCCGCACTCGCTTCCTCCAGCACTCATCCTCTGCACAAGCTGACTCGTGACAGTGACGTCAGGGAGGGCTCCCGAGAGCTACTGTACGGAGTAGCCGGAGGGACTGCATGGGCACCCGGCAGGCGTATTTGTCTGTCGATCGAGATAACTGTTATAGGGACCTGACAATGCTTACGAGTCCACTGTAAGTACGAACAAATTAATCCTCTCTCGAGATTGTGCTTTTAACACGAATCAAAACCTGCCAATCAGAAGTAAGGAAAAATTAGAATGCTTTGGGAAGGTTTCACTCTTTTTGTGAACCAGTTTGAACCGTGGTAAAAAGTGCTGTTTTGAAGAGGGCGCCGCAGCGCGTTGTGTGAAGCAGCCGCCCTTCGTTTCTGGCAGTGGCGCCGCTGTGGCGCCCCTCTGATGGAGAAGGGAAAAGGTTGCCTGTCACGTGTATTTAAGGGGCGCTATAAGCTCGCCAGGGCGCATCCATCACCAGCTCCGCCAAAACCACCTCCTCCCCAACACCCACTGTGCCTTTCGAACTTCCTTCTCTGCTGATGACCAACTCCTCCGCCTCACTCATCTCCTCTCCCTCCAGCTTAACACCCCTCGCTCCGCCATTTTTGTCTCCCTTGACCCCGAAAAGGCTTACGACCGTGTCTGGCATCCCGGTCTCCTGCTTAAACTCCAAACCTACGCCCTTCCTATCAACTATATCCGTCTGATGACTTCCCTCCTCTCCCACTGCCCCCCCCCCCCCCTTATGTTACCATCCATAATACCAATCAATTCCCACACCTTCTACCCCTCTGCAGGTGTGCCCCAGGGCTCTGTCCTCTCCCCTCTCCTCTACCTCCTGTACACGGCAGATATGCCCCAACCCCCCCCCCCCCTCCAGTAGACCTCTTGCAATACGCTGATGACACCGCATTCCTTGCCCTCGCTCCTACCCTCCAATTGTCCCAACACCTTCTCCAGAATCACCTTGACCTTTTTGCTGCATGGTGTAAGCAGTGGCTCCTGAAAACCAATCCTTCCAAGACCCAGGCAATCATCGTAGGTCGTACCACTCGCTCCTTCCGACTCCTGGATTTCTCCCTTACTGTCTGCGCACATCCTGTCCGCCTCACCCCCACCCTCAGCTACCTTGGCCTCACCATTGACCGTCATCTCAACTGGATCCCTCATCTCCGCTCCATCCAATCCAAAGTCCACAACCGCCTCCGACTCCTCAAACTCCTCTCTGGCCGCACATGGGGGTTCCTTAATCCGTCCCATCCTCTGTTATGCCAGTCCTGCCTAGATATCTGCCCCCCCCCCAAATTCTGTAAGTCCCTCCAGATTCTTGAGCATCATACACTCTGCCTCGCCGTCCGGATACGCCTCCCGTCCCCCACGCGGATCCTCTATGACATTCCTTTCCCCCATCTGCTCCTATTCCTCGAACATATCCGCATCCTCTACACCTCCCGCCGCCTTGATCCCCCTCACCCCCTGGTTGCTGCTCTCCTCTCCCATCCCCACCCCCTGCCACATCTTCACTGTTGTGTCACCCCTACCCTCCATCTCTACCCCTTCATCTCCTTTCCCAAGGTGGCTTCCATCAACTCCCCCTCCCGGATGATGCCCTCTCTCCCTCCATTTATCCCTCCTATCAACTCTGATCCTCACTCCCCCTCCTTTCCTCTGTCCTTTTCCCAGGCTCCCTCTCCCCCCTTCCATCCTCTTTATCCCCACCTCCCCTCTCTCTGCCCCCTACTCTCCCCCGAGTCCTTTTGCATTTCCCTCCTCTGCCTACTCTCATTCCCTCTCGCGTCTGCCCTGCCCCTCTCCCCCCTTTATTAGTCCTCTCCCTCCTTAGTCCCCCCTTTTCGTTTTTTTGCCTTCCTCCCTCCTTGTTCTTCCCCCTCCTCCGGGTCCCCCCCCCCCCCCCATCTGCCTTTGGCTCGGGAGTATCATCTTTGTGCCGCCCTTTTCGTGCAGTGTTTTACAGTGAGTGTTTTACAGTGAGTGTTTCGTGTTGTTAGGAAGTGTTGCGAACGGCCATCATACTATCGCTGGCTGTGCTTTTTATCTCTTGTGAACAGAAACCAGACTGTCGCGGTGTTTTTTAATTGTGTGTATACTATGTTACTTGCCTGATTCCTGTGTCTTTTATTAACATTGCCAACCCCTTTTGCTTTCTGTTTTAACTTTCCGCATTTTTCCGCCATTTTACACTTTATGTCACCGTTTTATCGCCTGTTTTCCTTGTTTCTTTTCTTTTTCAGTTTTTTAAAATAAAAGTCTGTAGGCTGTAGAGCACCGTACTAAGCTGCTGCCAGCCCAACCCCTTCGGGAGCAATTGAAAATCAATAAAGGAAAAAAAAACTCGCCGGGGTCAGTTGGTCAACCGGGTCAGTGTGGGGCAGTCAGTGTCTGTCTGTCGTCCGGAGTGCCAGTATGTGTTAGGCCGCCAGTCTGCTAGAGTTGCTCAGGCAATGGTCATTGGCGGTTGGATCGATCGCGCACTGAGACACAAGATGACTTGTCCGCCTTGAGCGTCGGCGCATGTGACGTCGCCACGTGAGTCCAGTGGGCCGCGCCGTATAGCGAGGGGTAGTGGCTACGCGGCCGACACGAGAGCAACAGGAGTCAACCCACGACATAAGTCAGGCCGGCGCGAGCTGCGACGCCGTGAGACGGGAGATCGGCGCACCTTCCCGCGTCCGTTGAAGCGGCTGGCACTGGACGGTTCGGGAGAGCGTTTTGGAGGTGCTGCGCCAGGTCTTAGTCAGAAATCGCAGTTTGTTAGAAGTTAAGTGACTGGAGATATCTTGTGTCATTTACTTGTTAAATTCTACTTGTTTACTTGGTGAGGTCACCAGCCGCTTTGTTTTGGGGTCGTCCGACCATTCTTCTCCGTTTGCCCACCCGCGGGAAGGTGGTTATTTACGAATTGGGTGGTCCGTTTTTACCTTGTGGAGTAGGAGCGGATTAGAGCAATCTGCGGATCGGGTTGTTCAGTAATCTACCTGTCAATCTGCCACACGTTAGTAGCTGCCTTGCTCTTGTTTGTCGGATCGGTGTTAACGAATTCCTGAAATAGGTTTTTATCTTGCCTATCATCTTGAGAGGCGGTATGTGTGTAATGTAGAGCATGTTTTGCCAACTTTGTATATTTTATGTAAGATTGTATTTTATGGGTTTTTATTTAAATGGTCATTTTAGTATATAAAGTTGCTACCCTTCCACCGTAAATTTTTTTTTAAAATCAAGTTGCACTTTCGGTGGCAAGTTAATATTTTAATTGTTAGTGTTTCGTACCATTTCCATCCCTCCTACGGGGGTTGCATAATCTGTGTGCTTGTGTAAATTGTTGAAACTCTTAGTTTTAGTAATCTGTTGTGTTGCAGATTTGCACCAGTGTAGTCTTTCAGAGGCTGTTGTGAGCTGTCATAACTACGGCCGTGTCAAAAGAGAGCGGCAAGGTTCTCTGCCCGAAAGCTCATACAGTCAAAATTTTGTTCTTTCTGCCTCTGAATAAATTGTAACTTGATATTTAGAGGGTGCTTTCTGATTATAATTTTAAATCTGTTGCTAAAAAAGGGTTTTTAGGAATAAAATTTCCATTAGTTGAAAGACGTTTGATTTGTTTTCATCACCCACTGGCAACTGCTTCCACTCTCACACAGTGTGATTAAATGTGTTAATGTTCTTGATGAATTGCTAGTAGATAAAGTAAATTCTTAAGAAAAGTTTTGAAAGTAAATTCACGGTTCACACTTGGCTGCCAGGTTTGAGGGCGACGCTCAATAAGATCGCCGTGTAAATCCACGACGACACCTATCCACACCACGACCATCCCTATCGTTTTACCTTTACTGACATTCCTCTTCTCCCATTTCAACACTCTCCCTTCCAACGTGGGCTTTAACCCTTTAATTGGGAATTCAAGTATCAGGAGTTTATCTCGTGGGCAGACCTCACCAAGTCCTATCCAATTTTTACCTGCTGAGACAGGAAAGAGATAACTGACGAAGCGGTCAAGTTTTGTTGGCAGAAAAATAACTGACAATAGTCCTTGTATTAATAGTGAGATACGGTTCAAGAGCTGCCACATATTTTGACAACTTGTGAACCGAAGTTGTTCCACAGGGAGTTAAAAGCCTTCTTAGTAAATAAATGTTTATAATCACTCAGTGAATTCTAGTCTACTTGCCCTATGTTGTAACATATAATTAGAATAAAGATGAATGTATTAACCGCCACTGTATGTAATTGTTATCTATATTAATCTACTCAACCAATGTATGACGTTTGCAAAAGTCATCAGCTTGATGGTCTACACGCAGAAAATGTAAATAAATGACTAAACATGCCACCATAGCATCTCTGATGTTAATTTAATCAAGCTGCAAAAGAAAAAGAAGAAGAAGGTTGGGGGGGGGGGGGGGGGGCAGGGGATAAGAGCTAAATCAACCGGCCAAAGCCCTACATCGAATCATCACTAAAGCCAGCTTAATTGGACCTAGATTTCTTTATGTTGTTCAGTTCACCGTCAAGTCGATCCACTACGAGAGGTGCACATCATCATCATCATCATCATCATCATCATCATCTCGTCAGGAACATAGCGGTCAGCACTCTGGTGCTGAAATTGCACTCATATCGCATCAACGAAATGTCCTTCAGTTAAGTGTCAAGTGTCAAGTTAAGTCTGATGAGAGGCGTGCTCACCGTAATTATTACAGTGAGATGCGGCAGACCCGACAGGGGCAACAGTAGTGTACATCGCAGCCCCCACCACTCGCAAATACATGCACTGAGAGGTGCTCATCGGTAGCACAATGTCGGTGAAGTGTCTAGTAATGAAATACACTGCAACACTCTTGTGAATGTTTATGTGCAACGCTCCCTTTGTCTCAAAGTAATAATTAACCCCCAAGAAAGGGTCCTGAGGTATTTACTACTTCAGTGAGCTTACTATTGTTGGCTTTGTTTCTAGGAATGTAAATAGGAAGAGAATAAGAGTACGGAAAAAAAGAAAAAGAGGAGAGTCGAAGCATTTTACATGTTATGTTATAGAAGTGATCTGAAAATCAAGTTGACTGACAAGATAAGAAACGAATAGACTCTACACAGAATCGCCAGGGGAAGATGTGGAAAGTACTAAGTGTAACAGCGACAAGATGAGAAGGCATGTGTTGAGACATCAGGGAACAGCTTTCATGATACTGGACGGAGCCATATAGAGGGTAAACAATGTAGGGAAGGGCAGAGATTAGAATATATAAAGTAACTTTGTCATGCGTATGGAAACGCCTGCAGAAAGTTGAGAAAATTTGCAGACGATAGTGTGATGTTTCAACTAGTTAAATACTTTTGCACTGTGAAAATATACTTTCACAACCGTGGAGGCAGCCGCATAGCTCAGTTGCACGCTATAAGCGGAAAGCTAACACAAATATTGCGAGTAATCTGCCGCCTTCATGAAACTGTTCACTCCTGTAATACGTACGATATCTCAATATGCAACCCCATTCTTTGTATTGCGCTGAATTTGTGGAAGTCTGCTGTGTGTGACTGTTTCCTCGTATAGTCGAGTCACATAACGTTACTATCGTTTTGGGTATTACATATTTCTTTTCTGCATATCATCGAAGTATCAGAGCTTATTTATCACTATCTTTGAAACTAGTCCATAATATTAAAATGTACAGCAACCTTACAAATGTATTATATTGATGTAGGTTAATAACGATGATGGCATTTCCTGTTATGAGACGATAAACAAGCAGCGAGTATATAAGAATTACTCATAAAGAAAGTGTTTTATAAAGGAGTTGTTTTATTTACGAAGAATTTTATTCATTTTACGAACTTAATTGGAAAGAATGAAGCAAAAAACATAAAGAGTTACCCAAACGAATTGTGGGATAATGGTATTCAGAAAGTGTTATACAATAGTTTTCCTACAGCAATCAGTGATGAACTCGTTTGAACGATTACGAAACATTTTGGTAAATACGTCTTTGAGAAATCTTCTGTTTTATGCAGTGAGACGTGAAAACGAAAGTAGAAAACACTTATACATCGTCCCAGTCTATGGCCGTGGCGCAGCAACATTAATGTACAGAGGGGTCCAAAAAAATGTATCCACTGTTTAAAAGTCCATAACTTGCAAACTAGTCGACGGAGTTGTCTCATTTTTGTGAAAGTGTAGCTTAAAGTCCAACTTATGACAGTAGGTGTTCGAAATGGTCACCATTAACATCCACACACAAACGATGCCGTCGAACTGCAGTCACTGTGAAACGTCCCCTTAGAAAAATTAATGGATTACTGTGCTGATAAACCCCTTACATTATTTGATTTTCAAACAGCTGAGCAGAACCGAACGTACTCAGACATTTCGCTCTTTACCTATTCAGATCAACACTAAACTGACACACAATATTTTTAGCGCAACGGAATCTGACTTTCAATAATCCCTACAAAAGAATGCCCCTGACTAACAATAACCTATACCTTTCACGAATCACTTACCTCATAAAAATCTTAGTCACTGGAACTACTGCAATACAGCGAGCGCCACTACTGCCAGCTAAATAAAAGATTCAAACTGCTCAAGGCACTCACTACTGATAGGCATAGTTAGCAAATGAAAGATTTTGATAGAGAACAAACAATGTATTTACCTTAATAGTGTTCAAAAGTCATAATATATTATATCAGTTCATGACATCCAGTCTCACAAATTTACTGTCTCTGTCCAAAACTGAGCCATGTCACTCCCCACATCCACCACTGCTGGCTGCTCACCTCCAACTGTGCAACGCTAAGCGCTGTTCACATCCAGCTGCCCAACACTAGAATGGCAGACAACAATGCAAACTAGCCACAGACTGCACACAGCACAGCCAGTGATTTTCATACAGAGCGCTACGTGGCGTTACCAATAAGAAAAACAGCCTATTTACAACTGTAACGCGTTCAGTTGGATATTTGCACTTGAATGTACAGATGGATTCTCGAAGTTCATCCAATATGCGTGGCTTTTGTCGATAAACGACGTCCTTTTGTGTTCCCCACAGGTAGAAGTCCAGAGGAGTTAGGTCTGGCGAACGTGGTGGATACTCATCGAACGTAAGCCTTGTGCTAGCTATGTTTACTCGAGTAACTGGGTGCAACTAACAACAGAAGACTGACTATCTGGCGACTGTCATCTGACAAAACAAAACAACGCAATACAACGATTGTGTGGCGATTGCCGGAACTACAAACTGTTACACTACATAAGATGAGACAACTCCGTCAGTTAGTTTGCCAGTTATGCATTGTGGCTGCATTTTTTTGGACCCCTCTGTATTGTCAGTAGGAAAAACAATCTAGGTTGCAAAGACATAAGCTTTATTGACGCGTTTCGCCTTTGAGCTTTGATGCGTCTGCAGAATTCGTACGGGAACGGCAGGTAAGGCATTAGTCATAAGTGGTCGAAATTTTGTTGCGCACCTTCGCCGAAGGTACGAATCTATGCTTAGATAGGGCGGCAGATATGAATAATGTGTTACCCAGAGTTACTGTACGAATTCTGAAGATGATAAAAAAAAAAAAAAAAGAAAAAGAAACGCGTCAGTAAAGCTTACGCTGTTTTTGCAACCTAGCTTGTTTTTTGTTAGTAAAAATTGTCAAAATAATGTGAAAGGGGTGGTACTGACCAGATGGAGGAGGCCATGCCGAAGAAGTAGATGAGCAGGAAGACGAGCGCGCACAGCCCGGGCGGCGACGCCTGTCCGTGGCGCAGCAGCGGGCCGTCGCAGGCCGCCGCCTCGGGCCCGAGCAGCGCGCGCGCTAGGTAGCCGGCGCTCACCACGCAGTAGCAGCCCGACAGGAAGACGATCGGCCGCTCCGGGTAGCGGAAGCGCTCCGGCTCGATCAGGAACGTCGTCAGCGTCATCAGCGTCGACACGAAGCACAGCCCCGACCACAGGCTGATCCACACCGCCGCGAACTCCTTCTCCTCCTGTGCCACACCACACAGCGCGTTACTAGACGACTGCAGAGGGGAAAAATGTTGACGTTCCAGCAGTCGCAGAACTGGAGTCGGCGAAATGCTCACACACAGGGGGGTCAGGATCCCACGCACAGCAATACCGGCTACTGATTTTACCACATCTTAGGAAATACCATTGCAACTAAACTATTTAATAGACGAAATCGATCTACACTACTGGCCATTAAAATTGCTACACCAAGAAAATGACGTGCTACAGACGCGAAATTTAACCGACAGGAAGAAGATGCTGTGATTTGCAAATGATTAGCCTTTCAGAGCATTCACACAAGGTTGGCGCGGGTAGCGACACCTACAACGTGGTGACATGAGAAAAGATTCGAACCGGTTTCTCATACACAAACAGCAGTTGACCGGCGTTTGCCTGGTGAAACGTTGTTGTAATGCGTCGTGTAAGGAGGAGAAATGCGTACCATCACGTTTCTGAGTTTCTGACCTTGAGAAAGGTCGGATTGTAGCCTATCGCCATTGCAGTTTATCGTATCGTGACATTGCTGCTCGCGTTGGTCGAGATCCAACAACTGTTAGCAGAATATGGAATCGGTGGGTTCGGGAGGGTAATACGGAACGCCGTGATGTATCCCAACAGCCTCGTATCACTAGCAGTCGAGGACAGGCATCTTATTCGATGGCTGTAACGGATCGTGCAGCCACGTCTCGATCCCTGATCAACAGATGGGGACGTTTGCAAGACAACAACCATCTGCACGAACAGTTCGACGACGTTTGCAGCAGCATGGACTATCAGCTCTGAGACCATGGCTGCGGTTTCCCTTGACGCTGCATCACAGACAGGAGCGCCTGCGGTGGTGTACTCAACGACGAACCTGGGTGCACGAATGGCAAAACGGTTGAATCGATGTTCTGTTTACAGCATCGTGACGGTCGGATCCGTGTTTTGGAAGCGTGTACTCGTCATCGCACATACTGGCGTATCACCCGGCGTGATGGTATGGGATGCCATTGGTTACACGTTTCGCTCACCTCTTGTTCGCATTGACGGTACTCTGAACAGTGGACGTTACATTTCAGATTTGTTACGACCCGTGGCTCTACCCTTCATTCGATCCCTGTGAAAGCCTACATTTCAGCAGGATAATGCACGACCGCATGTTGCAGGTCCTGTACGGGCATTTCTGGATACAGAAAATGTTCGACTGCTGCCCTGTCCAGCACATTGTCCAGATCTCTCACCAACTGAAAACGTCAGGTCAATGGTGGCCGAGCAACTGGCTCGTCACAATACGCCAGTCACTACTCTTCATGAACTGTGGTATCGTGTTGAAGCTGCATGGCCAGCTGTACCTGTACACGCCACCCAAGCTCTGTTTGACTCAATTCCCAGGCGTATCAAGGCCGTTATTACGGCCAGAGGTGGTTGTTCTGGGTACTGATTTCTCGTCATCTATACACCCAAATTCCGTGAAAATGTCAGTTCCAGTATAATATATTTGCCCAATGAATACCCGTTTATCATCTGAATTTCTTCTTGTGTAGCAATATTAATGGTCAGTAGTGTAAATAAAACTCATTAATTTTTTTTTACCTTAATGCAAAATTACACTTCACAAGTCAGCAAAAAATCTGCATAAATATTCAGGCATATGATAATCAAATGAAGCTATATTATTCCCGAGATATATCCCAGTCTCAAGTTCGAGTCTGCGGGGAATACCAGTGGGCTGAGTCATGGTTGGGAATTTGGGTCGAGGAGGGAGGCGTGCTAGGCTGTAGTCTGGGCAGTTGTGCTAAGTCACTGTGCCAGGGTGGCGTAGTGGTTAGCACAGTTGCCTAGCCAGCACGAGTCCCCGGTTCGAATCCTGGCCTCGGTACAAATTTCCATTCGTCAGTTCAGTCTGTATATATACATCGTATCATTTAGAGGTGCAAAAATTGACAACTTGCCTTAAATCTTCATCAATGTACAATTGTGCCTTTCGCAAAGCAAGAACTCATAGTATCCTATGATTACAACACCGAGGAGTTACAATTCTAATCGGTCAACTCACACTTTTCTGTAACAATTTTGATGGCCATGATATGGAATGGTTATATAGGCCACCTGCTTTACTGTAGATAATTTACGGGAAAGAAGGTGGCAGAGTTAAGTTTATTGGTAAAATACTAGAGAAACGAGGTCAGTCTGCAAAAGAGATGTCCAACAAGAGTATTGCAGAACTCATTAAGACAGCCGACCGGAGTGGCCGAGCGGTTCTAGGCGTATCAGTCTGGAACTCCGCGATCGCTACGGTCGCTGGTTCGAATCGTGCCTCGGGCATGCATGAGTGTGATGTCCTTAGGTTAGTTAGGTTTATGTAGTTCTAAGTTCTAGGGGACTGATGACCTCAGCTGTTAAGTCCCATAGTGCTCGGAGCCATTTGAACCCTTTTTTTTAAAATTAAGACACATGCCAAATAGAACTAGCAGGTGATATTGGAAGGAAGACAGCACGAATGTTTTCAGGTTTCTTTGGTCCTTGGGAGAGTGTCATGGATAAGCCAAAAAAACAAAAGTGGCAGACGGTTGAAGATAAATGCAAACGATCGCAAGAAAGTGTTCTCCGAATTTACTGCAACCAACTATGTACCACTTCCAAGGGATCGCGAGATAAAGTTAGACTAATTAATCTTCCATGGACAGAATTATGAAGTGATGAAGTCGAAAAAAATCCTATACTTGTGTTATATAAAGGTCATAATATACATATACAGGGTGTATCATAATTAATGGCGTAAACGCATGCAGTTGAAAGTACACGACACAAGAAGCAAAAAAGTCTCAGTAGCTTATGAGCTACGACCAAATTTGCCATTAATTATGATATACCCCGTACTGATAAAAAATACATTGTCATGTTCATATAAAATATTTTGTAGCGTTAAAAACTTGTTACATTATGTACTTAAAGATTCCGATGACTTAAATGTTGGCTGTGTGTGTGTGTGTGTGTGTGTGTGTGTGTGTGTGTGTGTGTGTGTGTGTTCATTCGGACATGTCAGAAAGGTCGGATACCAAATACCGGTATATCACTGAGGCAAGGTTGCCCAATAATCCCTTCACTGCAACGCATACCACTGAGGCAAGATTGCCCAATAATCCCTTCACTGCAACGCCCGAACTCGTACAGAAATCGGCGAAACGACGGTGACCACTGTGTCCAGATGGCGTCATGGTCACAGAATCTGCTTACTGAGCAGGAATCTCAAGATTTGAATCCTGGTTCGGCCCAAATTTTCAACTTCCCCTATTGATGTAAAAAATGCGCACTAGCAGCTACATGTCGTAATTCCTTCATTTCTTGAGTTACGTATATACTTTTCTGATACATGAAAATATTTAAGAATTTAAAACTTTTGACGCTCATAATTTTTATTCTGTATTAAAGCCCCTTTTCTTCTCGGTGCACAAATAAACGTTACATTTCTGGCAGATAACTGATATTTTGTAATTTGGCATCTTGCATTCAAGTTCTAAGGCCTCCGATTTTTTTTCTCCTGATTGGAAAGAGATAGAAACATGCGCATTGTTTTAAATGAGGCCGCATTCATTGTCAATACGTCCCAGAGATGGCAGCACCGTACGGCAGATGGAATTTTACCGCCAGTGGCGAAAATGAGAACTGTTTTAAATACTTACAATGGCGACGTTTTCCTTACTTGAACAGCGTGCAGTCATTCGTTTTCTGAATTTGCGTGGTGTGAAACCAATTGAAATTCATCGACAGTTGAAGGAGACATGTGGTGATGGAGTTATGGATGTGTCGAAAGTGTGTTCGTGGGTGCGACAGTTTAATGAAGGCAGAACATTGTGTGACAACAAACCGAAACAACTTCAAGCTCGCTCAAGCCGGTGTGACGACATGATCGAGAAAGTGGAGAGAATTGTTTTGGGGGATCGCCGAATGACTGTTGAACAGATCGCCTCCAGAGTTGGCATTTCTGTGGGTTCTGTGCACACAATCCTGCATGATGACCTGAAAAAGCGAAAAGTGTCATCCAAGTGGGTGCCACGAATGCTGACGGACGACCACATGGCTGCCCGTGTGGCATGTTGCCAAGCAATGTTGACGCGCAACGACAGCATGAATGGGTTATGACAATGGATGAAACGTGGATGCCATTTTTCAATCCAGAAACAAAGCACCAGTCAGCTCAATCGAAGCACACAGATTCACCGCCACCAAAACAATTTCGGGTAACCGCCAGTGCTGAAAAAATGATGGTGTCCATGTTCTGGGACAGAGAGGGTGTAATCCTTACCCATTGCTTTGCAAAGGGCACTACGGTAACAGGTGTATCCTACGAAAATGTTTTGAAGAACAAATTCCTTCGTGCACTGCAACAAAAAATTCCGGGAAGGGCTGCGCGTGTGCTGTTTCACCAAGAGAACGCACCCGCACATCGAGCTAACGTTACGCAACAGTTTCTTCGTGATAACAACTTTGAAGTGATCCCTCATGCTCCCTACTCACCTGACCTGGCTCCTAGTGACTTTTGGCTTTTTCCAACAATGAAAGACACTCTCCGTGGCCGCACATTCACCAGCTGTGCTGCTATTGCCTCAGCGATTTTCCAGTGGTCAAAACAGACTCTTTGGGTGAGTAGTTAATTAGAAAAAAAATCGGAGGCCTTAGAACTTGAATGTACCTCGTACATCTCTTCTCAGATACAATTGGCAATGTTCAACATCGTCCTGGCGGGCAGCCTTAGTGAGGAATGGCTTTGAAGGAAGCCTTATTTTCTTCTTGTTTGCACATTCAGTATCTACACTTGAAGGAGGTCTGCCCCTCTTCCTCCCACTGACATCCTTGTTTATTTTGCACAGGGCATCAGCTGGTTCAGCTCTGAACTGAAAGTGGCGTCTGCTTATTTTTGGATACATCAAGAGAGGCACAGTCCGTTACGTACAATAACCACGTATTTGCTACCACCATATCAAGAAAGTGAAAAAATAGGCGGTAGCAGTGCTTTTTCAATCTAACGTCGAGTGTGTATAGTGCAATTACCGAATCTAAAAGATCCGCTCGTCGTATAAAAGGATAACTGATGGACAGTCAACTTTCTTTGGCCTTCTTATCCAGTCGGTTCAGCTTACATAGCGGTATCACTAAAGGAGGCCCTCAAGCAGACGTCGTCATTCTCTCCACCAACCTCTCGAGTGACAAAACTCTTTTTCTCCTTTAAATACAGCAGGCTTCATAATTTAAAAGAAAAAAAAAAATGAACAGTTTGCTTGCGAATGCCTAAGTTAACGAAGATGTAACGTTTGAAAAATACGCCCATAAATACTAGCTGTAGTGTCTACCATAATCCATTTTTTATCGATATATACTTCAAAACTGCCTGTATAACGTAATGTATATATAAACTCGATAACTTGCGTTTGTCAAGATCAGTAGAACAGTTGAACTACATGCGTTCACACTACACAGAACTCCCAAGATGCAACTGTTCAAGTAGTTGAAGAAAATCTCACAGTGCAGCACAAGTTCCGACACTTAGTGTGAAGCGTTACTAATCTGCAAGAAAATGCTTCTCGCTGTGCAAAAACAGTAATTTATTGTTACCGTTACAAATTTCACGACCTCCTCCATAAAGTGTCAAGCGCATATAGAGGTGTTCGAACAATCATTCTTTCCGCTCTCTATACATGAATGGAATGGGAAGCAGCCCTGATCACTGTTACAGGGGAAATTCCCTCTGTCGTGGTTTTCAGAGTATGGATGAAGATTTTGTATCAGACCCTGTGTTGCTGCAAGACACAGCACGCTCTTCAATGTTGGAGCGTGAAGTTACGACCTTTCCGCTGTTTTCATCATTTTCGTCACAGAAATGTTGACCCGTAGACTCTGCAATGGAACTGCGACATTGTTCTACATGTACGTTACGAAACCATCATAAAAAAATCGTGCTGCCGTAATACTTGTACCGGGACAGCCTGCAGTTTTGTAAATCAGTCACTTCCAATATTGTATTTCGTAAGTATATGCTACAAGTGAAAACGGAGTCGTAAATAATATTGATTTACTTCATAGACTACACAGGTGCAGAATCGCCACAATGCTCTGCCAAAGCAGCATAATGATGATAAAGCACGAAGCAAGAGTCTAGTGGTAATTGTAGCGATGAAAGACAATCGAAAAAAGTTTCCGCTACCAAGTTGCCTTTAAAATAATGCATTTCGATTAACTTGCGACATAAAGCTGCACAGGAGGCCTACGACCGTTAGATGAATACTGAGTGCGATTGTACAGGGTGCTTATAATTAAAGTCCAACTACTCACGGAGTAATTATCATATGGCAGTGAAGCTTGGTAGATATTATAATGCATTAATGTGGAGTCGATTTACTTTGGAAAAAAATTAGTTCCAATTTTGACCAACAGAAGCAAATCTGGCGCTGTACACTGTTTGTATGATGCTATGATATCCAAGCTGTCATGTGACGAGCCATGCTGTGACCGAACAGTATGGCTATCGAGAAGAGAGAACGCTGTTAGTGAACTGCATTACGTGGACGGCAGCAGAGAGTATCGCCGACTGAGAGGTCTGCGGAGAGGCCCGATGTCATTAAATGATTCAAGATGATGATTCTGAAATTCGAAAACACGGGTGATCTTGGTGTGGCACCTGTAATAAGAAAGCATCCTTTCCCGGCTGTAACTGACCACGCAGCACTTTCCCTGGGTAATGCTAGTGCTCGTGTATTGTCACGAAACTTGTCCAACCCATGGTCAGTAATATGTAAAGTTTTGAGTTCTATATTACACTGGCACCCGTACATGGGTGCAGCAGCTGGAAGCACATGAATCGCTGCAAAGTTCTGAATTTACTCTTCGGTTTCTTCCCACAGTCGATGATTCACATCCATGTAATGTTGTGTTCCAAACGGACATTCTCAGAGATTTGTCCCTCAAATAGAGGCCAATGGTTGATACTGGTGGATTTATATTGTCTAGGGCTGTGCTCCTTGCCTGTGCTAGTCTGCTTTTTATGCCGTCCTAGCTTCGTCCTTCGTGTGTTATTTTGCTTCCAAGGTACCGGAATTCCTTCACTTCGTTTACATCGTGGCCTCCAGTTTTAAGTTTACTGTTAATCTCACATCTGCCACTCATTGCATAGTATGTCCTCAGTATTTCGATCATTCCATTCAAGACTTAACACACTTAAAACTATTGTACTGTGGTGGGTTTCTTAGTGGCAAGCATGGACAGTTCCATTCACTTAACACCTTTCAGTCAGTTGCTTCATTCTTTAATTTATGACTTTACTACACAAGTCTCACAACCACATCCGGTGGGCGGGGGCGAGGGCCGTCGAATCCTAGGTCGTCAAAGGGCTATTGTTCATCATGTCCAGGGCAGCTGAGTAGCATGGCGACCTTGCGCGGTCGGCATTCGAGGGCAGCGGCGACAGAGCTGTGTCACGTGCTGCCGCGTCGGTCTCGCGTGGCTACGCCGCCACGAAGGCGGGCTGGTGGTTTACTGTGGTGTGCGTCAGCACTGATGTATCCGAGTGCGAAACCCAGCCTCGCGTGTGGCTGGGGGCGTCTGGCATTGGCCGCCCGGAGGATCAGTAGCTCGGAGGACCCGAGTTCGATCCTCAGCCCGTTGGTGTTCTTGTTGGCCTCCCAATTAGTCTGTCCCATAGAATGATAAACAGAGCTATTTGCTCCAGCAGAAGGTGGGTGAGGACGATGGCCTCACTGTAGTAGCCCGACCTACAATCGTCGCCGATTCGATGCCACACGGCGGTTACACTGCTAGGTTTTATAAGCGTTCGGCTCGGCTTCTTGACGAGCAGTTGCCCCAGCTACCGTGTAGTCCACTTGTCTCAATGCCATCAAAGTGCTCTGGGTTTCGGTCACTGACTAAGCGGTTGTGCTATTGTATCTAGATGGGCGGGTTGGTGAAACACAGTGGTAAGTGGTTATTGCAAGCAGCATTATTATAGCAACGAGCACTTACACAAACCCAATCCACTCCGCTGTCAAATGTCGTCTCACCCCCATATTCTTGTGATATGACACCCAGTGATTCGTTACGTTTCATCGACAAAGCAATCATTGCGCAGCTGGCATTTTCACAATGATGAGGCTTTTTTCGTTGTGCACTATTCCTGAACAGCCAGAATACAGACTCATACAACCAATGTCTCTCCCAGACCACCTATGAAGAGCCATCGACACATTATTCGGACGGCCATTACGGCACATACTGGAGTTACACAGATGGCGGTCAGCGACCCTTCAGCCGAGAGACGGCTACTACTACCACTTCACAGCCGCCCATGAGATGAAACCAGAAAGTACTGGAGCTCGGCCCGCTGCTAATTACATCAGGTCATTGCCTTCATTCCAGATAATTCCTGAACACCGTACCTCCCTCAAAGTCAGCGAGCTTTAGTGGCATTTAAGCCCTTCCAAACCAGCCTGTCCCCACTTGACCAGCTGGGCAGCGATGAGATGCTCAGTCGCTATCATCCGGAGGCCCCGACATCGGCGATGCTGTCATCTCGTGGCGACCCACGAGATAGCGTCCGTTTTGCTCAGCCCAGGCAGCCAACAGTGCACCAGCGACTCGCCACTGTTCTTCAGCGTCGGTCCAGACTTCGATTCTAGGCAATGCCATTGCCACATAGCTGGTCACCACAACCCTTCCGCAACGCCAGTCGATCCTGCCAGCTGCAAAAAGCCACGAGCAGGACCCGACCGCAGCTGTCAACTCAGCATACCAGAGAGGCAGGGCTGCTGCCTCCAGAGCAGCACATGTTCACTGTACGCAAGTCCACCTTGCCTGCCACTGCAGCGCCAGAACATTATGTGAAACGGAAACGCACTCAACCGTATGTATGAGTTGTCTGGATTAATTAAGGACTTGTGTTCATCTTCATACCTATCCACAGCCACTTCGAACCAGTTGCATTCTAGAGTCCAAGCTGTACAAAGAAGCAATAAAGAAGTTATTTTATCCTCTCTGGGACCTCCTCCTGCTGTACACGTGCATCCCATCTTTGGGAGAAGTACACCTTCACTCCACCATCCATTTTTTCCGCATCATAACATTGGGAAAATGTGCTGCATTGAAGAATAAATTGTAGCTTGATTTTTTCGAGGTGATGAAAGATATACACGGTGACGCCGCAAGTAGAAGATGAAGAGACAGTGAAAATCGATGAAGGTATTGAAGAGACAATTAAGCACTTAACGGGAGATGAAAATCTAATAGTCATGGGGGACTGGAATGCGGTTGTAGGGGAAGAAATAGAAGGAAGGGCTACGGCAGAATACGGCTTGGTATTAGGAGAAAGACCAAGTTCAAATCAAATGGCTCTAAGCACGATGGGACTCAACATCTGACGTCATCAGTCCCCTAGACTTAGAACTACTTAAACATAACTAACCTAAGAACATCACACACATCCATGCCCGAGGCAGGATTAGAACCTGCGACCGCAGAAGCAGCGCTGTTCCGGACTGAAGCGCCCAGAACCGCTCGGCCACAAAGGGCGGCACTAAGTCCTGAAATAAATTTCAGCTAGTAATAGCGACTACTCTGTCAGAAGAGGAGGAAGTATACTTGGAAAAGGCAGGAAGATATGGGAAGATTTCAGTTATATATTACATTATTATCAGGCAAGATTCCCAAATCAGATATTCGATTTAAGGGACCCCAGGAGCAGATATAGATCCAGGTCACAATTTAATAGTGATGTAGAGTAGGATGAAGTTTAAGGAGACTAGTCAGGAATAATCAATGCGCAGAGAAGTGGGAAATAGAAGTACTAAGGAATGAAGAGATACGCTTGAAGTTCTCTGAGGTTATAGATACTGCGATGAGGAAGAGCTCAGCAGGCAGTTCGGTTGAACAGAATTGGACAACTCTAAAAAGGGCAATCACCGGAGTTGCAGAGAAAAACATAGGTATAAAGAAGGTAACTGAGAAGAAACCATGGGTAACAGAAGACAGACTTCGGCTGATCGATGAAAGAAGCCGGTCGTTGTGACCGAGCGGTTCTAGGCGCTTCGGTCCGGAATCGCGCTGCTGCTATGGTCGCAAGTTCGGATCCTGCCTCGGACATGGATGTTTGTGATGTCCTTTGTAGGTTTAAGTAGTTCTAAGTTCTAGGGGACTGATGACCTCAGTTGTTAAGTCCCATAGTGCTTAGAGCCATTTGAATCTGATGAAAGAAGGAAGTACAAAAGTGTTTAGGGAGTTGCAGGAATACAGAAATACAAGTCACTTAGGAACGAAATAAATAGGAAGTATAGGGAAGCAAAGACGAGATGCCTACACGAAAAATGAGATAAAAAGCAATGATTGTCAGAAGGACTGACTCAGCACATAGAAAAGTCAAAACAATCTTCGGTGAAATTAAAAGCATTGTCGGTAACTTTAAGAGCGCGATGGGAATGGTACTGCTAAATACAGAGGAGAGGCCATAATTTTAAGAAGAAATTTCTGAGAATGTATGTTTGGAGCAGAGCATTGCAGGGTAGTGAAACATGGACTGTGAGAAAACCGGAACAGAAGAGAACCGAAGCATTTGAGATGTGGTGCTATAGAAGAATGCTAAAAATTAGGTGTACTGATGATGTAAGGAATGAGGTGATTCTCCGGATAATCGTCGAGGAAAGGAATACAGTATATGGAAAACAATGACAAGAGGAAGGGGCGGCATCTACATCTACATCCAGACTCCGCAAGCCACCTGAAAGTGTCTGGCGGAGGGTACCTTGAGTACCTCTATCGGTTCTCCCTTCTATTCCAGTCTCATATTGTTCGTGTTAAGAAGGATTGCCGGTATGCCTCTGTGTGGGCTCTAATCTCTCTGATTTTACCCTCATGGTCTCTTCGCGAGATATACGTAGCACGGAGCAATATACTGCTTGACTCCTCGGTGAAGGTATGTTCTCGAAACTTCAACAAAAGCCCGTACCGAGCTACTGAGCGTCTCTCCTGCAGAGTCTTCCACTGGAGTTTATCTATCATCTCCGTAACGATTTCGCGGTTACTAAATGATCCTGTAACGAAGCGCGCTGCTCTCTGTTGGATCTTCTCTATCTCTTCTATCAACCCTATATAGTACGGATCCCACACTGTTGAGCAGTATTCAAGCAGTGGGCGAACAAGCGTACTGTAACCTACTTCCTTTGTTTTCGGATTGCATTTCCTTAGGATTCTTCCAATGAATCTCAGTCTAGCATCTACTTTACCGACGATCAACTTTATATGATCATTCCACTTTAAATCACTCCTAATACGTACTCCCAGATACTTTATGGAATTAACTGCTTTTAGTTGCTGACCTGCTATTTTGTAGCTAAATGATAAGGGATCTATCTTTCTATGTATCCGCAGCACATTACACTTGTCTACATTGAGATTCAATTGCCATTTCGTGCACAATGCGTCAATTCGCTGCAGATCCTCCTGCATTTCAGTACAATTTTCCAGTGGTACAACCTCTCGATATACCACAGCATCATTCGCAAAAAGCCTCAGTGAACTTTCAATGTCATCCACAAGGTCATTTATGTATATTGTGAATAGCAACTGTCCTATGACACTCCCCTGCGGCACACCTGAAATCACTCTTACTTCGGAAGACTTCTCTCCATTGAGAATGACATGCTGCGTTCTGTTATCTAGGAACTCCTCAATCCAATCACACAATTTATCTGATAGTCCCTATGCTCTTACTTTGTTCATTAAACGACTGTGGGGAACTTTGTCAAACGCCTTGCGGAAGTCAAGAAACACGGCATCTACCTGTGAACCCGTGTCTAAGGCCCTCTGAGTCTCGTGGACGAATAGCGCGAGCTGGGTTTCACACGATTGTCTTTTTCGAAACCCATGCTGATTCCTACCGAGTAGATTTCTAGTCTCCAGAAAAGACTTTATACTCGAACATAATACGTGTTCCAAAATTCTACAACAGATCGACGTTAGAGATATAGGTCTATAGTTCTGCACATCTGTTCGACGTCCCATCTTGAAAACGGGGACGACCTGTGCCCTTTTCCAATCTTTTAGAACGCTACGCTCTTCTAGAGACCTACAGTACACCGCTGCAAGAAGGGGGGCAAGTTACTTCTCGTACTCTGTGTAAAATCGAACTGGTATCCCATCAGGACCAGCGGCCTTTCCTCTTTTGAGCGATTTTAATTGTTTCTCTATCCGTCTGTCGTCTATTTCGATATCTACCATTTTGTCATCTGTGCGACAATATAGAGAAGGAACTACAGTGCAGTCTTCCTCTGTGAAATAGCTATGGAAAAAGACATTTAGTATTTCGGTCTGTAGTCTGTCAACCTCTGTTTCAGTACCATTTTGGTCACAGAGTGTCTGGACACATTGTTTTGATCCACCTACCGCTTTGACATAAGACATCTGTTAAGACATCGTGGAACACCTTCCACTGTACCACAGGCAGCTGTGGAGATAAAAACTGTAGAGGAAAACAGAGACTGAAACACACCTAGGAGATATTTGAGGAGACAGGCTGCAAGTGCTACTCTGAGATGAAGAGGTTTGACACAGGAGAGGAATTCTTGACGGGCAGCATCAAACCACTCAGACGACTGATAACTCAAAGATCAAAATAAATAAATAAAAAAATGAAATAAGAAAATAGAGTTTTGTAGCTATTGTTTATATTGGTTAGCGAACAGAGACGTAGGGCAGGACGGGTGTGAGTGCGTTACCTGCGTGAAGAAGACGCCGCGGCAGGGCATGGCGCAGTCGTGCACGCCGGCCACCTGGACGGACGCGTTGAACCAGGGAGAGCCGGGCTGCAGCTGCAGCAGCGGCGGCCGGCAGCGGCACGTGCAGTCGGGCGGCGCAGACCCGCGGCAGCCCTGCAACGTCAAGGCGCATCTGCTCTACGTTCACGAACATCTCACACCGTGGCTATCAAACTGATACTGCAGCATTCCCATGCCTATGGGCTATAATACAAGGTGCGTTCCATAAGTAAGGCGACCAAATTCATAAAAAATCATTCATTGAATATATTCGTACAAATAACCAAAAATTTTCAGAATTGCACCCTCTTGCGTCGATACACTTCTGGAGGCGGCGTTACCATGCCAGGAAGGCATCCTCGAATGCCTTTTCCGGAATGTCCTCTAGAGCTGATGTAACATGCGCCTGGATGCTTTCAATCGCGGCCCAGTGTTTTCCTTTCATGACTCCTTTGAACCGAGGAAAAAGTCAGCGGGAGCCAGGTCAGGACTGTAGGGAGGTTGGGGAACCAATGGGGTGCTGGCCAGGAAGTCGTTGACAATGAAGGCGCTGAAATTCAGGACGTTGTCGTGGTGAACTTTCCACGTGTCTTAGATCTCGCTTCGGCAGCGCGAGACCCTCCATTCCAGTCCAGTAGAAAGCTGAGTTCACTGTATTCCCGGTAGGTACGAATTCGTGGTGCACAATGCCTCTGACGTCAATGAAGACATTGAGCACGGTTTTGGTCCTGGACTTGCTCATGCGTGTCTTCTTGGGACGGGGCGTCGATGGGGTGTGCCACTCTGAACTCTGCCTTTTTGTCTCAGGATCGTACTCAAAAATCCACGACTCATCACCAGTGATAACTGAGTTTAAAAAATGAGCATCATTTTCACACATTTCCTACATTTTTCGGCACCGAAGCACTCACATGTGCTTGTGTTCGGCGGTCAACACTTCTGGGACGAGTTTGGCACACACCTTTCTCACGTTCAAATCTTGAGTCAGAAAGCGGAAGACGGTTGTTTTTCACATGTTCAGAGTTCGTGCTATTAACTGAAGGCTCAGCCGTCTGCCAGAGTTCCAACAGTCGCGCACACGCGTCACATTTTCGTCGGCTCGTGCGGCAGATGGCCGTCCACTGCGAGGTTCGTCGGCGATCTCCTCTCGGCCCTCCGTCAACGACTTGTCCCACCGGAAAACTACTGACTGGGACAAGCAATCAGACCCAAAGGCATGCTGAAGTAATGGAAACGCTTCCGTGGCAGACTTAACAAGTTAACGCAACATTTGATACCGTACCGTCGCTCTATTGTATGATCCATTCTGCCGTGTTGCATAAACTGAAAACGGGGTTGATGGAAACAGCTGACTGAGACAAAGAGCGTTTTGAAACTAACACCCCGCTCCACTTAGCCCGACCGGGTACAACACGGTTTGGTGTACCGTTGCGTCAGAAAAAAATGGGTCGCATTACTTACGGAACGCACTCTCTATATAAGGGACAGTCAAATGAAACCGGAACATACACCACAATGGGACCTTGGAATGGTTCCATTTAAACGTAATCGCCTGTCGCGTTAAGACATTCAGCCACTGGGACATGAGACGATTAACTCCTGTTACGTAGAACGTGGTCCGGCCGCTGACGGATCTACAACCCCACCCACTATTGCACTTCCTCATCCGACAGACCTTGAGGTTGCCCAAGATGTGAAAATCACATGTGGAAACATCCGGGCTGTAAGGAGGATGCTGCTGTGTTTTCCAACCAAATCGCTGAAGCGTAGCCTTCATCCAATTGGCAGTGTCGGAGCGCTTGTTATCGTGCAACAGGATGATTCCGTCCGATAGTATTCCTGGACGTTTTAACTTTAGGGCGCATGGCAGTTTCTGCAAAGTGTCTTCATAGCACTGGCATTAACTGTGGTTTCTCGCTCGAATAATTCGGTGGGCAGAGTGCAGTCTAAGAAGAATCTCATCGTGACCTCACCGGAAGTTGTGTGAACAGCTTTCGATTTCTCTGGGATGGAGATGTGGGATCTTTCCGCTGCTAACTTTCCGTTTGCCCTCGGGCTGTCGGAATGCTGTCGAACGGAATCATCCTACTGCACGATAAGTCCCGCTTCCACATTGCCAATCAGACAAAGGCTTCGCTTCAGCGCTTTGGTTGACAAACACTGTAACATCCTCGGCACGGCCCAGATCTTTCACCGTGTGATTTTCCCATCTTTGTCAAGCTATTAAAAGACCTCCGTGGACGACAGTTCTAGTTGGACGAGGAAGTACAGCAACTGGTGTACTTGTGGATTCGTCAGCAGCCGACCGCGTTCTATGAAACAGGAGCCGATCGTGTCGTCCCCCAGAGGGGTAAATGTCTTAACGCGTGTGGTGATTATTTCTGAATCGAACCATTCACGCGCCCATTGTGGCGGATGTTCGGCTGTCATTCGACTGCGCTTCATACAATTTAATTCTCGTGCAAGTGTGTTTTAAGTATTTTCCGTACAGAAAAGGCTATTTCTACAGTTAAAGAAAGGTGTTGGTAACGTTACGTGTATAGCAATACAGTACACCCTGAGAGTGTGCACGTGCTGCTTATCGTCACCCTTCAGACTTTGACAACGGTCCCATGAATGGCAGGAGACACATGGGAGTATGATGCTAACAGATTCCAAATCCACACAGAGTTGCCTGTAGAGGAATGACTGCAGGACTAATGACGCCGAGAAGGACTCAGGATAACTGTGCGCAGGACTACCAGGTCCAAAAATAGGAAAGCGGCACTCGCCGTTACATTTAGCCTCACTTTTGCACTAAAATATAAATAAAGCCATTTCGGTATTTTCAGTCGTTTATTAATAATCAATTAGTCAGTTTTTGCGAGACTAGCCTTGAACCTGCTTAAACTAAAAAAATACTGTCAGTAAACAGCCTTACGGTTTGGGAGCTACGACAGCAAATAAACGCTCAGTCTCCTTAAATGCTCAGCCTTCTTCCTAGAATAATCTTGCATCAAAATAAATCAAATGTTCTTCGTTAAAAAATAAACAATTATGTTTCTTCTGAGATGGGAAACGAAAAGATACTCAGTAAGTTTGGTCATTTCAAATATGCTTATAAAGATATAACTGTAATCTGTAATTAAGTATTAATATTTTTCGTTTGAACCCAATTTATGACGAATGTAATCTTTTCGGGAACTATTTCGTGAAAATCTTGGAAGGATAATTTTAAATTACACTGCATCAACTTCATTAGTTTGGACTGGGCCTTGGTTGTGCGTTCTGTACCTCATCGCTAAAAAGCCTAACAAAAGCTGGACACGCTGGACTTGCATGTATTTGACCGAACACGACTGTAAAAAGTCGGACAACTCTGACTGCATGGCGCGCAGACCTACACCACAAGTAGACTGCAGGATTGTTCGACTGGCTCGGACTGATAGAAGGATGACAGCAGCTGAAACCTGGGCAGAGATGACAAGCAGAGTGTTACCAGATAACTGGAATCTGAGATGAGATCTCGATTCGTTGTTTACCGCTGACGCCGTACTACAAACAACAGAGACCTGTATGGTGTGGAGCCACAACCAGCTGCGACACTGAGTGGCATGCTGGGGTGTCCACGACGAGTCTCGCTTCTCTTTCTGCCGCGTCCCTGGACGATCCAGTGCAAAGTCACACAAGTTGTGATTCTCGAGAGGCTTGACTCTCCTGCTCCTGTGATCTTGGTGTGCGGAGCCAGGCGTAATGCTCGTTGGTATATCTCAAGAATGGCAAATAAACCTTTTGACATACCTTTAACGACCAGGGTATCTAACGGCATGTTCGATCTTGATAATGCAAAACTCTACACAATACCTTGAGGAATGTACAGTCGCCGCATTCGTTACCCACCAGAGCATAATTGCGATGCGACGGGAAGAAATACACACTGCCTAGCAAACAAAGTGAAACACCCAGGAGCGGAAGAGGAAACGAAATGAAAATTCGGAGACTGAGAGAATATGGGAAGTTATTTCGATGATTACAATATCGAGTCAAAATGACAAAGAATTCAGCAGTAAGAGCCCACTTGTTAGTATGAAGTTGCGCTCCCTGTGGCCTGGATGAGAGCACTCCATAGGTAGGGAAGGACGTCATAAACCCATTACATCCTCTCCTAAGCCTACTGGCCTACAACTGTTGTAACTGGTCCTCGATATCCTGAATAACGGCAATGTGTCAGAGTTGAAGTCCAACCTGGTCCCATACATTTTCTATACGGGACAGACCAGGGGATCTTTCTGACCATGGGAGTAGCTCAAAATCACGCAAGCTGTTCATAGAACACATGCCATATGTAGACGAGCATTGCCCTGTCGAAAAATGACACCACGATGCTGTCGCTTGAGAGTTAATAGATGAGGACACTTGATGTCCATGACGTACTGTTGTGCCGTCAATCCCCCCTCAGTCGCTATCAGCCGTGACCTGTCCGCTCCCTCGGCTGAGTGGTGAGCGCGTCTGACTGCCATACAGTGGGCCCAGGTTATTCCCGGCCGGCTCGGAGATGTTCTCCCCTCGGGAACTGGGTGTTGTGTTGATCATCGTCACACAAGTCACCCAATATGGCCTCAACTTCCCCAGGCCATCAATGCCATACGATCACTTCATTTCATTTCAGCTGTGATCTGTAGTCGTGCCCAACGACTGCCCACATCATGACGCTGTACCACTCCATAAACATTGGAAGAACAGGACCTCTCCTCTAGCTGCCATTATACTCATCGACATAGTCATTCAGGGTGGTGCAGAACTGCGATTGATCGATCAGTACAATACGACGCCATTCATCGGCAGTCCACGCTTGCCGGCCACGCCACCGAGGGCCCAGTTCGGCAGCCGCTAGTGTGCAGCCAATGGTACAGGATGACACAGGTGTACGTGTGAAGGGCTTGACGGCGATCTTCTCTAGTGGTTGTCAGATTTGGTCGCCCGGAACTCTGACGTGGAGTACGCCTGCGCCCTTGTTCCCATGTCACAACCTAACGCCCCCATACCCGGATATTGAACGATTCGACTAGCCGGCCGAATGGATACCCACAATGGGATCTTTCAAACTCTGTCAGGTGCCGATAACGCTGTTCCGCGTCCTTGACAGCCATCACTCAATATCTGACGCTGCTGACCCTTGTTATACAACCTACCAGTCCTGGTGACGACACTAACACACCTCTCTAACGCACCATTGTGTCCATTCTACCTGCCACAGAGAACTGCAGTTCTAGCCATTTACATACCAGCCGATAGTACGTACTCTGCCACTGGACAACTTCTTCCGGGTACTTCATTTTTTGTCGGGTAGCATATATATTTAATAGTAGTGACACGTAGTTTTTATCTATCGTTCGCTTACCTAGTAAATAAACAAAGCCTAGCCCCTGTGACATGTTGCATTGCTGTTGCGCACTAAAAAATGAAATAATAAAGAGAGCACCCAACACTTTTCTGCCGTCCAAATTAACTTACTTCCAGTTTGTAGGGGAATCTAGTAAGACACTGATTGCATACGTAAACAAAGCGATCGATATGAGGTAAAACCTGATAGGTCTGCAACAAATGGCTCTGAGCACTATGGGACTTAACATCTTAGGTCATCAGTCCCCTAGAACTTAGAACTACTTAAACCTAACCAACCTAAGGACATAACACACACCCAAGCCCGAGGCAGGATTTGAACCTGCGACCGCAGCAGTCGCGCGGTTCTGGACTGCGCGCCTAGAACCGCTAGACCACCGCGGCCGGCTGGTCTGCATCTCACCTAATACGTAGGTAATGTGGGTACGATTGTAACTGACCATGGCTACTAGGAAGACTACCGTAGCCTCCAGGGAGTGGCGAAAAGCAACCAGCAGAGTCTGCGCAGAGTGCGATGACCGATGCGCGTCCAAAGCGCTGGGCTATCTCATTCGTTCGTTCGGACGTAGATGCCAGAACTGTTTGCTCGCTTTTGAGCTTCATGATGACGTGCCAATCATTTCGTTAATGGTCATACTCATTGCGATATTTGCATTTAAGTAAGAGACAGCGCCAAATTCGCAAAAGTTTGCAATAAAAAATAGGGGGCGCTATAATTTTGCGTTTGGTGCATATTACATACTATGTTGGTGTGTACGAAATTTGGCTAACATAATGAAGTTTTCCTTAGATTTTGGTGCAGGCCTCTGTCACTAATCTAATGAAAATCAATCTGAAGTAGCACACTCATTTGCAAGCGTCTACGACAGTGATGAAGCCATAAAAAAAACTATAACAGTCCTCATATTTCATAAGTGGTTTGAGATGTCGAAATGAAATTTACAAATTTTGACTAATGGTAGCATGCAAATAGGCGAGAGCTTTGCCATATGGTTGTTACGCAAAACTTCATTATCAATGGTGTTATTCCAGTAACTGCAGACATTTTCGCTAAATAAACTGTAATTTTTAAGGGCCATCGATGACTGGTACAACGAGAACTACTGTGGGTTTCAGAACAGCGAAAGTGAAGACATTACAAATTTATTTTTATTGATTGGCGGCTCCATGGAGTGCTGTGTGCACAACGACCAAGTATGTTAAATTAAAAGGAAGGTCAGCGTTGGCCGTAGTATTCATGTTTTATTGATAGCAGGATCGATTTTCGATCACACAGCCATCATCTTCAGTGCTGTGGTGTACAAAGTAAACTCAGACACTGCTATCAAGTTATCAATAACCAAAACTGAGAAGTGAGAAAGAGTTATTGTGACGGCTTCTCAGTTTTGGTTATTGATAAGTTGATAGCAGTGTCTGAGTTTAATTTGTACACCACAGCACTGAAGATGATCGCTGTGTGATCGAAAATCGATTCTGCTATCAATAAAACATCAATATTACGGCCTGCTGACCTTCCTTTTAATTATAAATTTATTTTTGTACCGAGTATGTGCTTTTTCATAAGCTATTGTCCTTATTTTCCCCATTTCCTAACTTAATAAACCACTGTTCAGAACTCTCTTACAGTTGACTCTAAACAACATGTTATTGAGATGAAATTGTGTACACTCCGCTGTGTTTACTCACAAGAAGCCAGTTTTAACATGGCAAGAAAATAAATGGAGGTTTTACTCAAAATTCGCCACTGATGACACTTCTACGAAAGTTACAAGTTTAACAAGCCAGGAGAAAATAGATCACTGCTCTTGCTGCATTTTCAATGGAATTATTTTTACTTACTAAGCAAAGCAGAGGTGACAGTCAATCATCTTGAATGGTCATTGTGCAAGTGTGGGCGTGGAGGGGTCCACTTAATATTTACAAAAGGCTTCCGTTTACAACAGCACTATCCCTCCGGCGCTCGTCATTTCCCCTACAGCGCCTGTCCGTAACCCCCACCATCACCGCTCTCCTCGAGCGTGCCCTGCCGCTTGTATTGTGTGGTATTCAACTGGTGACGCAGAAACGACGGAGAGGCTTCGTCCCAGCCGTAGCCCTCAGTGGTTCACAACTTCACAACAGGCTACAGCAATCCACCCACTCCACCACCGCCCAACACCGAACCCAGGGTTATTGTGCGGCTCGGCCCGCAGTGGACCCTTTGCGAACGTCTCACACCAGACGAGTGTAACCCCAAATGTTTGCGTGTTAGAGTAATTATGGTGTACGCGTATGTGGAGACAGACTTCGTGCAGCAAGCGCCAACATAGTGAAACAGAGGTGGAATAAGGGGAATCAGCACGCATTCGCCGAGGCAGATGGAAAACCGCCTTAAAAACCATCCACAGAGTGGCCGGCACATCGGACCTCGACACTAATCCGCCGGGTGGATTCGTACCGGCGACCGGCCCGCCTTCCCGCCCGGAAAGCAGTGCGTTACACCGCACGGCTAAGGCCGGTATTACACTATCAAATTTCTTTGTCAAAGATTTGATGAAATATTCCGTCCAATATATTTGACAAATATCTTTGACGTAGCGCTAGAAGTGGTATTACACTGTCATCAAATTTTTTGTCAAAGTTCAAGATGGCTGACAGCACGTACCGCTCTTGCATTGTGTGCACATGCGGAAAAAAATGGAGGAAAAAAAGGAACCATATATACGAGGTTGACAGTATTAAATTCCTGGGATTACAACTTGATAATAAATTCAGTTGGGAGGAGCACACCACAGAACTGCAGAAACGCCTTAACAAATCTGTATTTGCAATTCGAGTGTTAGGAGACATAGGCAAATTAAAAATGAAAAAGCTTGCATACTTTGCCTACTTTCATTCCATAATGTCATATGATATAATATTTTGGGGTAACTCTTCAAGTCAAACAAAAGTTCTCAGAGTCCAAAAGCCGGTAATACGTATTATTTGTGGAGTAAATTCACGGACGTCCTGCAGAAACCTCTTCAAAGATCTAGGTATACTAACTACTGCCTCTCAGTATATTTACTCCTTAATGAAATTTGTCCTAAATAATATATATATTTTTCCAACAAACAACTCAGTTCATACATACAATATCAGGAACAAGGACTTAAAAGCACTTACTTTAGTTCAAAAAGGAATCCACTACTCAGGAACACTCATCTTCAATAATTTGCCAGAAAACATAAAAAAATTAGTTACAAATAAAGATCAGTTTAAAAGGAGCCAGAAAGACTTACTAGTGGCCAACTCCTTCTACTCCATTGACGAAATTTTTAATAGAAACAAATGATGTATTTATTCATACTATTAGTATTGCTATTTCAGCTTAAAAAAATTGACATGTTCCACATCCACGAGGATCTCCTCAGCACGGATCTATGGAACGAAAAACTAATCTAATCTGGGTGAAGCCGTGGGTTTTACGACGACACGATAAAAGCATTCAACAAAACTTGTTACGTGAGCTTACAGTGGAAGACGTCAAGTCGTACATGAATTACTTAAGAATGGATGAGCATACATTTCTGTATATGCTCAGTGAAGTGTATCCTCATATCACAAAGTACAATATTCACTTAAGAACTACTACATCTTCAGAAGACAGGCTCACTGTAACACTCCGATTCCTTGCTACAGGAGAGGGTTATGTTATGTTAGGTTAGGTTAGGTAAGGTCTCCAATCTTCTTAATCTATTTTTGTATTTAGGGTCCTCACGTTGTAAAGCGCCTCATCAACTCCATACATCTCTATTAATTTTGCAGTTGTCGGCACACACCAATTGTATTTACCAGCAATGTTTATAAAAACACTACAGTCGACAGAACGCAGCGATGCTAGCGCTCCATGTGGTAACGTTTCACATTGCAGTGAACAGAAGACAAGCGACTTCTGCGCGCTGCTGGCCTACCTTCTTGCCGGGCCGGCAGTCGGCGTGCTGGCCGCTGCCCGCGCCGCGGCGCGGTGGCCTGGCGGTGGAGGCGGCGCCGGGGGCGGCGTCGTGGCCGGGTGGCGCGGCGCGGCTGCTGTTGCGGTCGAGGCAGAGCTTCTCGGAGGCGGGCGCCGCGACGGGCAGCCTCTCGCACGCCATGCGCTCCGGCCAGGGGAAGCCGTACTGCGCCATGATGGGCTCGCACCCGGCGCGGGCGCGCTCGCACAGCCCGCGGCACGGCGGCAGCGGCTGCTCGTACTCCTCCAGGCAGATGGGCGTGTACACGGAGCACAGGAAGAGCCGCAAGTCCTCCGAGCACCGGATCTCCACCAGCGGGTAGAACTGGTGCACCTGCCGAAACCACATCTCACGTCACTCCTCCACCGCACGCTTAGAGGTACAGACAGTAGTATTACGGAACATACAGAGGAGATGTCGATTCACAGACAGACAAAAAAAGAAAACTGCTGAACACGTGAGCTTTTTGCCAGAAGACCTTCTTCTAAAGTAGACAACGCACATACGAGGGTGAGCGACCTATCGACAGGGGATCTCAAGTTGATTTCCGGAAAGCTTTTGACACCGTTCCTCACAAGCCACTTCCAATTAAGCTGCGGGCCTATGGGGTATCGTCTCGGCTGTGCGACTGGATTCGTGATTTCCTGTCAAGAAGGTCGCAGTTCGTAGTAATAAACGGCAAATCATCGAGTAAAACTGAAGTGATTAGGTGTTCCCCAGGGAAGCGTCCTGGGACCTCTGCCGTTCCTGATCTATGTAAATGACGTGGGTGACAATCTGAGCAGTTCTCTTAGGTTGTTCGCAGATGATGCTGTAATTTACCGTCTAGTAAGGTCATCCGAAGACCAGTATCAGTTGCAAAGCGATTTAGAAAAGATTGCTGTATGGTATGGCAGGTGGCAGTTGACGCTAAATAACGAAAAGTGTGAGGTGATCCACATGACTTCCAAAAGAAATCCGTTGGAATTCGATTACTCGATAAATAGTACAATTCTCAAGGCTGTCAATTCAATTAAGTACCTGGGTGTTAAAATTACGAACAACTTCAGTTGGAAAGACCACATAGATAATATTGTGGGGAAGGCGACCCAAAGGTTGCGTTTCATTGGCAGAACACTTAGAAGATGCAACAAGGCCACTAAAGAGACAACTTACACTACAATCGTTCGTCCTCTGTTAGAATATTGCTGCGCGGTGTGGGATCCTTACCAGGTGGGATTGACGGAGGACATCGAAAGGGTGCAAAAAAGGGCAGCTCGTTTTATATTATCACGTAATAGGGGAGAGGGTGTGGCAGATATGATACGCGAGTTGGGATGGAAGTCATTAAAGCAAAGACGTCTTTCGCCGCGGCGAGATCTATTTACGAAATTTCAGTCACCAACTTTCTCTTCCGAATTCGAAAATATTTTGTTGAGCCCAACTTACATAGGTAGGAATGATCATCAAAATAAAATAAGAGAAATCAGAGCTCAAACAGCAGAGCTCAAACAGAAAGGTTTAGGTGTTCGTTTTTCCCGCGCGCTGTTCGGGAGCGGAATGGTAGAGAGATAGTATGATTGTGGTTCGATGAACCCTCTGTCAAGCGTTTAACTGTGAATTGCAGAGTAATCATGTAGATGTAGTCAAATGAAAACCTCAAATATTTTTTAAATATTATTTATTGTGCAGAAGTGGGACAAAGCTGTATCACTTGTCAACATAATCGCCCTCACACTCAATGCAAGTCCTCCAGCGCTTAAAAGGTCCATAAATTCCTTTAGAAAGGAACTCTTTTGGTAGCCCGCGCAACCACTCATGCACCGCGTGGCGTACCTCAGCATCAGAACGGAACTTCTTTCCTCCCATTGCGTCTTTGAGTGGTCCAAACATATGGAAATCACTTGGGGCAAGGTCTGGTGAGTGTGGTCGATGAGGAAGACACTCAATGTCCAGGTCTGTGATTTTTGCAACTGTTGTACGGTCAGTGTGGGGCTTTGCATTATCATGTTGCAAAAGGACACCTGCTGACAGCAATCCATATCGCTTTGATTTGATTCTAGGCCAGAGATGATTTTTTAGGAGATCTGTGTATGATTCACTGGTGACAGTGGTCCCTCTAGGCATAAATGCTCCAAAAATGACGCCTTTTTCGTCCCAAGAGAGAATCAGCATAACCTTCCCTGCTGGTGGTTCTGTTAGAAACTTCGTTGGTTATGGTGATGAGGAATGGCGCCATTCCTTGCTCGCTCTCTTCGTATCCGGTTGGTGGAAGTGAACCCAGGTTTCATCTCCAGTAACTATTCTGGCAAGGAAACCATCACATTCTCGTTCAAAGCGCCGAAGAAGTTCTTCACAAGCATCAACACGTCGCTTTCTCATTTCAGGAGTCAGCTGCCGTGGCACCCATCTTGCAGACACTTTGTGGTACTGGAGCACATCATCCATAATGTGGTGTGCTGACCTGTAACTAATCTGTAAACATGTTTCAATGTCATTCAGTGTCACTCGGGGTTTTCCTTAACTATGGCTTCAACTGCTGAAATGGTCTGTGGAGTCACAAATCGTTGTGCCTAACCTGGACGAGGAGTACCTTTCACTGACATCACACCATTTGCGAACTTTCTACGCCATTCGTAGACTTGCTGCTGTGACAAACATGAATCACCGTACTGAACCTTCATTCGTCGATGAATTTCAATAGGTTTCACACCTTCACTACGTAAAAAATGAATAACAGAACGCTGTTCTTCCCTGGTGCAAGTCGCAAGTGGGGCGGCCATCTTTATACGGATACTTCGACGGTATGTTTGCATCTACACTATGCTGCCACCTACAGGCCATTCTGCACGCTGTTTGTAGCACGCTTACCAACTTACAGGATAACGGTGAGAAATTTCAATTTATTACAAATTTTAAGGTTTTCATTTGACTCACCCTCGTACATTCATTCACGCAAACGTAAGTCACACACACTTGACCACTGTAATTGGGCACTGGGGTCTGGCTCATCAAGTTTCAAAGAGATAAAATACCATAAGGAGGCAACATCGCGACCAGAGCTGAGCAAACTGAACAATCCTCTGTCACGTTTTCCTCATTCAAGAAACGGGCATGGTACATAATAGGGCGTAAGGAAATCACGAATTATTAAATGTTACCGCTTAGCGATTGTAGCAAGAAATAATATTACCTCTCACTATAGCGCACTAACAATTTATGAGGAACGATCAAAAAGTTTCCGTTTGAAGGCTACACTAACCCCTCGCTTAAATGTCGGTGATTATATATCCGCAACGGAATCGTGCTGTTTTGAATATACGCTGCAGTAACGCCCGCAAAAGGAAACTTTTTGATCTCCCCTTACACATCGTCTCTCGACAGCTGCTTTCACACAAATACTGTAACCGCGGACGGCCAGTAAAACAGTATTCAACCATTTTACCTTGAAACTCTTTCATTGGTCAGTGTTTGCACACAAAACCAACAATGTGGGATTGCGGGCCCGCCTTCATGCAAAACACTTTTTGGGGGGAATAAATAAATAACAAGAGTGTTTTGCATAAAGGTGGAATCAGAACTCCATATTGTTGTAAAGCAGTGTTCACTTGAAATAAGAAATGCCGTAGTTCTATTCCTTCTATGCGTGCATTTTTACATTCCACAAACTTTAGGCGCAATTTGGAAAAGAAATTGAGGAACTGCTTATTTACAACTTCATATGCAAATGTATCTCGAGTTTAGAACAATCACAGATTGATTACGGAAAATATAGCGGCTAACAGCCCAGCGTGGTACCGCGGGGATCGCTAAACAACGTGTCACAGCGTCTCTGTGTGTCCTGTCTCTCTGGTGAGCTCCAGTTCTCTCCTGTAATTCTTAGCCTTACTAATGGCTGCTATCGTTAAGCAACAAGCCCGATCTTTCCTTTCTCAGACATTGTGTCTGGTTAAAAATGGAAAGTGATGCGGACCTTGATCAAGCGTGACTTCCTTTTAACTGTGCGGCATATGTTACATTGCACTTAGGAACTTTCGGGTAATTGAACATGTATCAATAATTACACATTTCTGTAGTTGTATATATACGTTTGGATGTAGCTGTATTGCGTTGATGTACTGGTGGATATTGTGTAGTATGACTCCTGTAGTTGATAGTATAATTGGTACAATGTCAACTTTATCCTGCTGCCACATGTCTTTGACTTCCTCAGCCAGTTGGATGTATTTTTCAATGTTTTCACCTGTTTTCTTCTGCATATTTGTTGTATTAGGTATGGATATTTCGATTAGTTGTGTTAATTTCTTCTTTTTATTGGTGAGTATGATGTCAGGTTTGTTATGTGGTGTTGTTTTATCTGTTATAATGGTTCTGTTCCAGTATAATTTGTATTCATCATTCTCCAGTACATTTTGTGGTGCATACTTGTATGTGGGAACGTGTTGTTTTATTAGTTTATGTTGTATGGCAAATTGTTGATGTATTATTTTTGCTGCATTGTCATGTCTTCTGGGGTATTCTGTATTTGCTAGTATTGTACATCCGCTTGTGATGTGATCTACTGTTTCTATTTGTTGTTTGCAAAGTATGCATGTATCTGTTTTGGTGTTGGGATCTTTAATAATATGCTTTTTGTAATATCTGGTGTTTATTGTTTGATCCTGTATTGCAATCATGAATCCTTCCGTCTCACTGTATACATTGCCTTTTCTTACCCATGTGTTGGATGCGTCTTGATCGATGTGTGGCTGTTTTAGATGATACGGGTGCTTGCCATGTAGTGTTTCCTTTTTCCAATTTACTTTCTTTGTATCTGTTGATGTTATGTGATCTAAAGGGTTGTAGAAGTGGTTATGAAATTGCAGTGGTGTAGCCGATGTATTTATATGAGTGATTGCTTTGTGTGTTTTGCTAGTTTCTGCTCGTTCTAGAAAGAATTTTCTTAAATTGTCTACCTGTCCATAATGTACGTTTTTTATGTCGATAAACCCCCTTCCTCCTTCCTTTCTGCTTAATGTGAATTTTTCTGTTGCTGAATGTATGTGATGTATTCTAGATTTGTGGCATTGTGATCGTGTAAGTGTATTGAGTGCTTCTAGATCTGTGTTACTCCATTTCACTACTCCAAATGAGTAGGTCAATATTGGTATAGCCTAAGTATTTATAGCTTTTGTCTTGTTTCTTGCTGTCAATTCTGTTTTCAGTATCTTTGTTAGTCTTTGTCTATATTTTTCTTTTAGTTCTTCTTTAATATTTGTATTATCTATTCCTATTTTTTGTCTGTATCCTAAATATTTACAGGCATCTGTTTTTTCCATCGCTTCTATGCAGTTGCTGTGGTTATCCAATATGTAATCCCCTCATTTAGTGTGTTTTCCCTTGACTATGCTATTTTTCTTACATTTGTCTGTTCCAAAAGCCATATTTATATCATTGCTTAATACTTCTGTTATCTTTAGTAATTGGTTGAGTTGATGATTTGTTGCTGCCAGTAGTTTCAGATCATCCTTGTATAGCAAATGGGTGATTTTGTGTTGGTATGTCCAGTAATATTGTATCCATAATTTGTATTATTTAGGATGTTGGATAGTGGGTTCAGAGCAAGGCACAACCAGAAAGGGCTTAATGAGTCTCCTTGGTATATTCCACACTTAATTTGTATTGGCTGTGATGTAATATTATTTGAATTTGTTTGGATATTAAGTGTGGTTTTCCAATTTTTCATTATTATGTTTAGGAAATGTATCAATTTAGGATCTACTTTGTATATTTCCAGTACTTGTAGTAACCATGAGTGGGGTACACTATCAAAAGCTTTTTGATAATCAATGTATGCGTAGTGTAGCGACCTTTGTTTAGTTTTAGCTTGATATGTCACCTCTGCAACTATTATGAGTTGCTCTTTACATCCTCGTTCTCCTTTGCAACAGCCTTTTTGTTCTTCATTTATAATTTTTTTCTGTGTTGTATGTGTCATTAATTTCTGTGCAATGACTGAAGTTAATATTTTGTATATTGTTGGTAAGCATGTTATGGGGCGATATTTAGATGGGTTTGCTGGGTCTACTTGATCTTTAGGTTTCAGATAAGTTATTCCAAGTGTAAGTGTATCAGGGAATGTGTATGAGTCTGCAGAGTAATTGTTAAATAATTTAGTTAGATGCAAATGTGTTGAGGCGAACTTCTTTAGTCAGAAATTTGCTATTTTTTCTTTTCCAGGGACTTTCCAATTGTGAGTAGGATTAATTGCTCGGGTGACTTCATATTGCAAAATTATCACTTCACGCATTTGTGGTATCATCTTGTATGTGTCTGTTTCTGCTTGTATCAACCGTGCATGCCTGTTATGTTGTACCGGGTTTGACCATATGTTGTTCCAGAAGTGTTCCATGTCTGCTATGTTTGGTGGGTTGTCTATTTTAATGAGTGGGTTATCTATTGTCTGATAAAAATTTTTTTGGTTTGTGTTGAATGTGTGGTTTTGTTTCCTTCTATTTTCACTTTTTTTGTATCTTCTAAGTCGTTTGGCCCTTGCTTGCAATTTCTGCTTCTTTTCATCTAATTGCTCTATCGCTTCTTGCTGTGAGATTTTACCTAACCTTTTTCGTTTTTTGTCTGATATTTCATTTCTTGTAAATTGTGTTAGCTGTCCGATGCCTTTTCTCAGTTTTTCTATTCTTATCTGTAGCCTGTGTTGCCATGCTGGTTTTGTGGGTTTCTTCTGTGCGTTGGTTGGTTCTGATTTCTACCTAGTTTGTATATTTAGTGTAGTGAGTGCTCCTATATAAACCAGTAGTTGTAACTCTTCCATAGTTGTATTTTCATTTATTTTGTTGTGTATGATTGTGTTGATAGTTGTTTCGACTTGTGGGTTATTTGGTGGTCTATGCAAAGAATGGTCTAATGTCTGTATTTGTGTCTTTGTATTCTATATATGTCAGCTGAAATTTTTCTTCTATATCTAACATGTGTGTCACTTCGTGTTCTATTTGTGCTTGTTCTGGTGACTGTCTTAAGATTTAGTTTTCCTCTGATTGTTTAATTGATGTGTGTTGTTCTTTGTTTGTTTGCGCTGAGATGTTTGAGTCCATTATTGTATTTTCTTCTTCTTCTGATTGCGCATTATTTTGTTCCAGTATTTGTAGTACTTGTTGTCTGATGTTTTCTAATTGTGACTAGGGTATCCTATTATTTTTGATTATTACACGGATCTGATCATCTAGTCATTGTCCTGTTAAAAATTTTAATTCTGGGTATCCGGTAATAAACGTTGGGTATACTTGTGATCTGTATCCAGTTGTGTTGGTTCCTACGTTTTGTTGCTTGGTAATAACAGAACATGAGGTGTCGGTTAACTTCATCTGACCATCTCATCCTCTGTCTTTGTTTCCCTTCTAGGGTGGTTGCAGTAAGCATATCCTGCAAAACACCTCTATTTGGATTTAAATCATTTTGCGTGTGGCTAGCAGTGTCGTTACCTTAGGGTTCAAGCGCTGTCCCCGACCACGACGGCGCTTGCCCGAGGCTTCTTTAGTTCTGTTCTGAAAGAACTAATCACACTAAAGGGGGGAGGGGGGGGCTAGCCCTATTAGTGGTTTGTTCTTTTCGATCGGCAGAACATACCGGAGGCCTATTCTTTTCCCGGGCCTCCACGGGGTTTATTATCCTTATTACTTTGAACACCAGGATCCGGCCGTGCCCATTGGTCATGCCGTGTCGGAGTCAGACCTTTACGTACCTCTAGCCCCGCCTCCTCCTGGGAGTCGTGGTTGAGCTCGTTGGGCATGGAGGTGAGGTTGTAGCCGACGCCGCGGCACATGGGGATGCGGATCTCCTCGCAGCGTCCCGACGCCACCGCCGCGCCCGCCCCCGCCGCCAGCCCTGGGGGTGGCGCCGCAGCCGCCGTGGCCGGCGCCTCGGCCCCCGCCGCCCCCGCCGCGCCCAGCAGCGCCAGCGCCGCCAGCGCCTCCGCCCCCACCGCCTCCGCCGCCCCCGCAAGCGCTAGCACCAGCAGCGCCGCCGCCCACGCCGCCTCCAGCCCAGCACTCGCCGCCATCTCAGCCCGCCATCCCCTGCAAAAGCGTCACTCCATGTCAATACAATTTTCCACTTTTCGGGATTTTGCCCTTTTTTAGGACGAAACGTCTTTTATTATGTGTAGTTGAGGATTATTTTATTTTCACAAGGATGTAGGAAAAATAGGGTGAAGTCGAAATTACGGTGTAAGTAGGCTGTTTAGGTTTTTTAATTGGTAACGCCACATGGCGCTCTGTATGAAAAATCACTGGCTGTGCTGTGTGCAGTCAGTGGCTAGTTGGCATTGTTGCTGGCTAGTTGGCATTGTTGCAATACTCGCCATTGTAGTGTTGAGCAGCTGGATGTTAACAGCGCGTAGCGTTGCGCAGTTGGAGGTGAGCCGCCAGCAGTCGTGGACGTGGGGAGAGAGATGACGGAGTTTTGTAATTTGTAAGACTGGATGTCATGAACTGCTATATATATTATGACTATTAAGGTAAATACATTGTTTGTTCTCTATCAAAATCCTTCATTTGCTAACTATGCCTGTGAGTAGTTAGTGCCTTCAGTAGTTTGAATCTTTTATTTAGCTGGCAGTAGTGGCGCACGCTGTATTGCAGTAGTTCGAGAAACCAAGATTTTTGTGAGGTAAGTGATTTGTGAAAGGTATAGGGCCATTCTTTTGTAGGGATTATTGAAAGTCAGATTGCGTTGCGCTAAAAAATATTGTGTGGCAGTTTAGGCACAATCTTGTATAATTTTTCTAAGGGGACGTTTCAACGGTGATAACCCTATTATTTATAGTAGACACCAATCGGCGCATTACTTTACTCTGTGGCCACACCGATTCATTGAACGCAATCCATCTAATTTTAATTGACTATATTAATTGCGTTACTATCGTTGTTAAGGGCAACATCGGAACTTACACCAACAGTAATCGCACGAAAAGTTAACCGATTACACCGGCTGTGTAAGGCCTATTTCAGACACGTGTGATTCCATTCGGTTCCGTTCGTTTTCGGATCTTTCTCGGTTGCTGCCGACAAGCGTGAAACGGTGCTTAGGTTTCTATTCGGTATATAACAGAGACAGTACACCACCGAATACTCCCACGACACAGACAGTTTCATCAGGTATCAATAAGGTGGGGGACAAAGCAATCAAGGCGTTCAAGCAAGTGCGCCCACAGACGCAAAAGAGAAACAGGAGAGTAACTATTTAGATCAAAAGTTTCGCTGGTAAGCTCTTTTACATTATCCACACAGTTTCTATCTCTCCCCACGTGGTTTTCATATTTTTGGTGCCTTGAGAAAGACATTCGTGGCTGTCGATTTGCTTCGTGCGAAGAGCTGCACACCTGGATACAAAAACATTTCCGTGGGCAACTGAAAACATTTTTCCATCAAGCTACTGGCCGTCTAGCCTCACAGTGGGATAAATATATCAGCGGTATATCAACGTTTATGGCGATTACTTTCTAAACAATGGTTTACTTATTTTTTTCCCATGTGTCTCGTTTTCATTTGACTGCCCCTTATATTCTCATTTCCACCATCCCTTAACATTTACAAATGGCGCGTGAGAAGATCGGTTCTCGATAGCTTCCAAACGAGCCTTAATCCCAGGCGAACTCCCAGGTTGCCAGATTTTATTGTTGTGTGGTTTGGATAGGTGCCTCAATCGGAGAATAAATGGGAGTATCAGAAAGGAGATTTTGACAGCGACGTACTATTGTTGCTGATAGCACCACGTTGTTGACATACCTACCTTACCTCCGAACAAATGTGCTCGTCCATCCCACGCTACCGGCGTGCGCGCAATCGAGGGAAACACTGTCACTTGTGAGCGAGCGGTCTAACGTAACGGTGTCACTATGTTTTCGAAACAGGACAACGGAGTTGGATCAAGATTGTATGTTCCAGAGGTCGTACAGCAGGACAGTGTCATCATGGTCTTCAAGAGGCAAGCAGGGAATCGGCATTGCCGTACGGAACAGTGGCACGTTGGGTAAAAGCCTTCAACGAAGGTCGGCAAACTGTGGCAGACATGCATCGAGCACGTCGTCCCAGCGTCTCTGAAGAAGAAGTGCGTGCTGTTGCCGCGTTAGTGGACAGTGATCGACGCCGTACGATTCGTAAGCTCGCCCACGAAACTGGATTAGCGCATTAGATTGTGCTTTGCATCCTGAAGAAAAGCCTGGGCAAGTGAAAAATTGCATCACGATGGGTTCCGCATGACTTGACGGAAATGCAGAAATGGATGCGTGACGACGCTGCTCAGACGCACTTGGAGCCGTATGAACGCGAAGGAGAGGCTTTCTTATTTCGTATCGTAACACTGGATAAGACATGGGCCACATCGTACGAGCCAAAACTGAAACGCCAATACAACGAATGGCGTCATTATGGGTCCCCGTGAAAGTCGAAAGTGCGTCAGAGCCCTGTATTGTGACAATTATGGTGATTCTCGTATGCGACTGTGCTGATGTTCTCGTAACGCATTACGTTCCTCCACGGCAGATCGTCTATTCACAATATTACTGTTCGTTTTTGGAGCATCACTTGCGACCAGCATTGCGAAAGAAGCGGCGACACTTTCTGTGCAGCCTGCCCATCGTTTTGCTCGACAATGCGCGGGCGCATACAGCGCAAGTTGTGACTGCTCTGTTTGATCGATGGGACTGGGAAGTACTGTACCATCCACCATACTCCCCGGACGTACGTCTTTGTGACTTTGATTTGATTGCGAAGATGAAGGAACTACTTCGTGGCATTCGCTTCAGAACTGTTCTAGAGATTCGACAGGCAGTAGACCGCTCCATTCACACCATCAACAGAACAGGCTCTGCTAAAGGTGCAAACATGTAACTCTTTTGTATCGGTTGTGAATAAATAGTTGCCGCTATTTAAGTTCCAACTCTTGTATAATCTATACCTATGAAAAATGCAAAATAATAATTAATTGTCCACTATTTAAAAACTTCACGAAGAGAGAGAGAGAGAGTCCGAAATAAACTGAAGTAAACGGTGCTGAAGCAAGCTAAAACGTTAACATTTCTGTTTATGTGATGTTCAAATAGTTCAAATGGCTCTGAGCACTATGGGACTTAACATCTGAGGTCATCAGTCCCCTTGAACTTAGAACTACTTAAACCTAACTAACCTAAGGACGTCACACACATCCATGCCCGAGGCAGGATTGGAACCTGCGACCGTAGCGGTCACGCGGTTCCAGACTGAAGCGCCTAGAACCGCTCGGCCACACCGGCCGGCTTATGTGATGTCTGACGAGAATATCTGACGGCTGTTGGAGCACAGTAACGACAGAATGGCTGGTCCTGGGGGATGAATGGAAATGGTAGAAACAAAGATGATGATGCGAGACGTGCTGTTGCTATATGGAGGACCAGCATGAGTACTGGGACTACTGAAAAGAGGCTTTGCCCATCGGTAACACACTAATGGCCAATAAAAATAATAATAATAATAATAATAATAATAATAATAATAATAATAATAATGGTACTGCGCGGACACAGTTTTAGGTGGAGAATGGTTTGTACTATGGTTGCATAGATACCGATAGAGGTCGGGCCTGAACCATCACTGCCAACCGCAGCAAACAATTGCACCGTAGTCTACTTTGTGTTCTAAAATTTACTTTGTGTTGTGGAGTGTTTGTTTTTGTTTCTTATTCTTAAATGATTGAATATACTAATCCGGTGCATAATGGGATTCGAATGCAACTCTCGCCACAACAAAAGGAATCAGAGCGATCCTTACGACCGTTATGTCAGTTTTGGTTTCGTGGGAGCACAGAACGCAGACATAGGATGACAGCCTTCCGCAGCGTTTCTCTACTCGTGGTCAGTCTAAGTTCGTTTTCGGTCGCGGCCGACTGCCACGACATACTGTCCGCATAATACGGAACAATCAGCGACAGTCGAAAGAATATAAAACCTCTGAAGACGTCAGAGGCAGCGCAAGGCGACATAGAGTGAGGACCTACAGGATAGTGTCACACTAGGCCGGATCGTTTTATTAGGTATGACTGCAGCCTGCCCTGAAAGCCTCAGCACACACTTTAGCAATATGCTCCGGCACATCTGCACCTTCGACAGATTAGAGCTGCGACGACGGGTGTGGGCGCAGCTGTCCACCAGCCTGCCTCACCAGGCCTCACGCCCTCACAACACTACCACACATCACCTCACATCCTCGCCACCCCAGCTTCCCTTGGCACATTTTATAAATATGCAAACCGCGCACGATCAAAGCACGGAGGGCCTTGCTGCGTCTTGCGTGCCGGTGTGGGCTGAAGTGGAGGTTGCCTTCTCGAGAGCTGGGCTGACAGGCGGTCGTTTTCCAGCGCTCGTTTCTCCAGCAGGAGCTCACAGGCGGCGTGTGTCATCACGCATCGTTTTGTTTTATGTGAAGCCTAGAACATCCCGCAAGCCGTGTATTGTAATGTTTCTGTACGAGGGGACCTGGAAGCACTTGGAGACAGGAGAAAACAATTGTGCAGGCTGTGACATTCCAGGCAGTTGCAGCGTGTGGACAGGATACGGGACGATGAAATAACGTTGCATCCGAATACTCGACTGACTTACTTTCAATTATTACACGAACTATAATAAACATGTGGATACATATCGACTACATATTTTTAATACATAGAGCAGAGATGGCTGTGAGAAGATGTCAGCCAATAGCATGCTGACCTACCCCTCTCCAGGACGAAAACGCGACAATAGCGGCCCCTATATGAAGAGGACATAAGCGCCAGTAGTACGGATCGATAAACCCTGTACAATTATCGTCATTGCTGCAGTTATAAATCTGTCCTCATAAGTGTTGCCACCGTGCCCTTGACCCGAGAAAGGGTGTTAAAGTTGTCAGTACTACAAACCTCTGATAAATTTCTTGTTGCTATGTAACTGCCTTCAGAAAGGCAGAAAGGTGGGTGTGATCCGAGCGCTGGACTGGACAACGTACGCCACCTCCAACGGTTCCTCGCAACCTCCGCATAAATCTCCACAGACACAAAACAGGATAACAGTTCAAAGCTAAGTTGTTCGAAATTCGCACCAAAAATAAAGTATGTTTCTTTCACCAAACATTACCTCCAGCTAGCTACAAGATCCACGACTGCCTATAAATCACGAGCACAGCCCAAAGCATCAAGGTTGCAACCATCTGTACACTTTCACATTGGAACCCCCTTGCACAACTTAACACGCTTTCGTACTCTAAAAATATCTTTCTTAGTCACTGTAAACATCTCTACCCTACGGTCTCAAGGGGCCACAACTACCCCCTACATTCGGAGAGCTGACGACCAACTCACACTTTTGTCCAGCTCCCAGCAACTCCCGAATATGTTAAGGGGACCACACCGTCGTTCAGGTCGAAAAAAATCAGTTTTCGGTTTTCATCATATTTCGATAGATTAAGGTTTTATTTAAGTACTCTGAAAAGGATTTTGCTGAAAAAAATGTTTCGAGCATTTAAAGAGCATTTTCCTACCATGTGTGTTTCTGTACCACGCCCACTTTTCTCTCATCCACTTTTCTGCATATATTTTAGATCTTAATATCCCCTAAATTGCACGTCATGGATTGTTTTTTAATTCCCGTGTGTGTTGGCTACCCTTGGAATGCAACGGTCGATATTCTTTTGTTTCTGCTGTTTGTAAAAAACACGGTTTCAAACACGCGGTCAGTTCTGTTCAAGTGTGATTGTGAGTAGTTCTTATAGAAAACTTGCAGGTATACTATGGGCAGGCAATTAGGAGAAATAAAGAAAATCTGGAAGCAATGAAGAGAGATGTTTGGGCCATATTCTTCTTTAAGTCCTCTACTGATAAGCCATGTCATGGATTGTGTCCAACAGGAGAAAATTCGTGGTGCAAATACAACAGGGCTCAGGCAACTGGAGAATCTTATTCTAACCAGCATTCTCTTCCTGCTGCTGTTATTACAGCAATTGGTTCAACTGGTTCAAATGGCTCTGAGCACTATGGGACTTAACATCTAAGGTCATCAGTCCCCTAGAAATTAGAACTACGTAAACCTAACTAAGCTAAGGATATCACACACATCCATGCCCGAGGCAGGATTCGAACCTGCGACGGTAGCGGTCGCGCGGTTCCAGACTATAGCGCCTAGAACCGCTCGGCTACTGGGCCGGCTAGGAACCGATGAGCTCAGCAGTTTGGTCTCTTAGGAATTCACACGCATTTGAACATTTTGAATGTTAGTTGATTCTTCTTTATTACCACAGCGAACTACTCCGGTTTCACGTATGTAGGTGTTATATGTAAGTCTTCTCTCTCTCTCAAGTCGATTCCTGATTGGCGAGGGGTCTGCATAACACATTCCAATCGACAAGGTCAAAAGCTTTCTCTAGATCTACAATTGCTATGAATGTATTCTTGCTCTTCTTGAGCTTTTTCTATGCCACCTCAGTGCACTATTGCTTCTCTAGTTTCCACACCTTATCTAAAACTGTACTCGTCTTTAGATAACTGTCCCTCTATTTGTCTTTCCATTCTTCTGAGAATAATTTTGGTGGCTATTTCCGATGCATGGCACACTAGACTCCATGTTCGGTGTTGTTCACATGTCCTTACATCTAGTTACCAATATGATGGTACTCTTATCGATTTAACAAAGTCTTCTGTTTACTCTCCAAACCTGTAAATATCACATACGAAGTTACTAATTGCCATCTTCACTTTATTATCCAACTTTTTAAATAGTTCTATCATCACCTCCGGGAGCCCTCATTTCTATAAAGTCATGTAGTGCTTTCTCATACTCTTCTCTCATCACAGGAGCTCTATTTCTTCTTCCATTTAGATACTCTGATTGCTGTTCTGTCCTCTGTATAACTGTTTTACATATTTCTTCCATCGTTTCGCTATAATTTCTTCATCATATATTAATACTCGTTGTTCTTGCCTTTCGTGTTTTGAGGAAATCATTTATTTCTCTGTAAGCCATGCCAATTTGTCTTGCCTCCATGCTATTATCTATATGTTCGCAAATTTCTTTTAAATTATGTTCTTCATCTTTTTTTCCCCCGTTATTAATATTGTTTCTGAAGCTCTTGTACACTCCTGGAAATTGAAATAAGAACACCGTGAATTCATTGTCCCAGGAAGGGGAAACTTTATTGACACATTCCTGGGGTCAGATACATCACATGATCACACTGACAGAACCACAGGCACATAGACACAGGCAACAGAGCATGCACAATGTCGGCACTAGTACAGTGTATATCCACCTTTCGCAGCAATGCAGGCTGCTATTCTCCCATGGAGACGATCGTAGAGATGCTGGATGTAGTCCTGTGGAACGGCTTGCCATGCCATTTCCACCTGGCGCCTCAGTTGGACCAGCGTTCGTGCTGGACGTGCAGACTGCGTGAGACGACGCTTCATCCAGTCCCAAACATGCTCAATGGGGGACAGATCCGGAGATCTTGCTGGCCAGGGTAGTTGACTTACACCTTCTAGAGCACGTTGGGTGGCACGGGATTCATGCGGACGTGCATTGTCCTGTCGGAACAGCAAGTTCCCTTGCCGGTCTAGGAATGGTAGAACGATGGGTTCGATGACGGTTTGGATGTACCGTGCACTATTCAGTGTTCCCTCGACGATCACCAGAGGGGTACGGCCAGTGTAGGAGATCGCTCCCCACACCATGATGTCTGGTGTTGGCCCTGTGTGCCTCGGTCGTATGCAGTCCTGATTGTGGCGCTCACCTGCACGGCGCCAAACACGCATACGACAATCATTGGCACCAAGGCAGAAGCGACTCTCATCGCTGAAGACGACACGTCTCCATTCGTCCCTCCATTCACGCCTGTCGCGACACCACTGGAGGCGGGCTGCACGATGTTGGGGCGTGAGCGGAAGACGGCCTAACGGCGTGCGGGACCGTAGCCCAGCTTCATGGAGACGGTTGCGAATGGTCCTCGCCGATACCCCAGGAGCAACAGTGTCCCTCATTTGCTGGGAAGTGGCGGTGCGGTCCCCTACGGCACTGCGTAGGATCCTACGGTCTTGGCGTGCATCCGTGCGTCGCTGCGGTCCGGTCCCAGGTCGACGGGCACGTGCACCTTCCGCCAACCACTGGCGACAACATCGATGTACTGTGGAGACCTCACGCCCCACGTGTTGAGCAATTCGGCGGTACGTCCACCCGGCCTCCCGCATGCCCACTATACGCCCTCGCTCAAAGTCCGTCAACTGCACATACGGTTCACGTCCACGCTGTCGCGGCATGCTACCAGTGTTGAAGACTGCGATGGAGCTCCGTATGCCACGGCAAACTGGCTGACACTGACGGCGGCGGTGCACAAATGCTGCGGAGTTAGCGCCATTCGACGGCCAACACCGCGGTTCCTGGTGTGTCCGCTGTGCCGTGCGTGTGATCATTGCTTGTACAGCCCTCTCGCAGTGTACGGAGCAAGTATGGTGGGTCTGACACACCGGTGTCAATGTGTTCTTTTTTCCATTTCCAGGAGTGTATTTTACATTCATTCTTTATCCTTAATCCTTGTAGTATCTGCTTTCCTTTATCATATTCAGGACTTCCTGATTTTTCATTCTTTCCTATTTTCCTGCTTCTTTTTCCCTAATAATACTTTTGCTGAGTTTAGAATGTATATCTTTATATGTATATCTTTATTTTACTCCATTTCTCTTCTACCCCCATACGTTCTCTGGTATTCTAATGCTACTGTTTGTCTGTGCCTTGTACTGGCTTTGGTAGACTCCACATTAAGTTTAGATACCTCTAACAGTTATCTTTCTTTCACTTTTAATCTTTCTAACTTTAGTTCACAGCGCATCATAACTAGATTATGGTCGCTGGTAACATTAACTCGAGGATAGCTTCTGCTATCCGTCTGATTGCAGGATCTTTCTCTTACCAGTACGTAGTCTATTTGTGCTCTTCGTATGTCTCCTGGGGCTTTCCACTTATTTCCTCTCCTTGGATGATGCTGGAGTATAGTATTCGTTATGACTAATTTACGTTGTAACGCCACGAATCTCTGTCGTGTTTCATTTCTCTTTCCCAATCCGTATACATCAACTGTATTTCTTTCGGTTCCTTCTCCTACTATTGCATTCCAATGTCCAACTAAAATAAGGTTTTCTTTGCCCTTCATTTTCTTTATCAGTTCAGAAAACTCCTCATTACCTTTTCCCACCACTTCTTTTCCTTCCTCTGCTGTTGGCTTGTAGTCTTTAACTACTACACCATCCTTTGGTTTAGTTTCAATTCTTACTATAATTAGTCATTCCTTGTCCTGCACGAATCCGTTGACTCTGCTTCCCAGTTTCTTACGTAAGATTACGCCCAATCCACCATATCCTGGTTTGTTGTATGCTATTCCAGAATGGATTACTCGATAATTTCCACTCCAGAAGTCTCCAGGTTGTGGCCACATCACTTCTGCTAAACCCGGTATATCTAAATTTGAACTTTCCATCTCAGTTATTAAGACCTGTAATTTCCCAGACTGGAATAAGGTTCTCGCATTCCTACCAGTCGTCCATTTGTTGTACTTTCATAATGTATCTTACCGATATTTAATGAAATTTAATTTGGGCATAATACGCACCAAAGCAAGAAATGGCGTTATCGCACTCGTTGGAGACGCTAACTGACAACCAAATTCTCACCTTTCAGAAGGCAGGCTACAGATCAGTCTACCACCACAGTCTAGTATACCAGAAAATAAATATTGTTGTCTTTCGTTTTATCTGTTGACACATTAGAGCTACCCGCCACAGCACAAAGCCGTTATCCGGTACGACTGGGTTCAGTCTACCTAGGAAAATCACTGACTGAAAGCCAGTCGTGTAGGTCAAAAGTAGGGTGACCAGACATCCGGATTAATCCGGACATGTCCTCCTAAGCTCTTTGTCAGGGGTCCGGGCGGATTTTTACAGTGTCCGGCTTTTTCGCAAAGTTGAGCGTAATGCGATTCGTCCCGTTCTATTTGCTCTTTTCTTATATACTTAAACTATTGTCACAGCCTTCGTGATACACACGCACGAAGGCGGTGTTAGTAGGTGGCACCAGAATCGTCGATGTCATCGTTGATCGACCTATAAGCGAATGCAATTATAGATTATTTAAAATATTCTTTTCGTATCTTTGCTTTGTATTGGCTTGGCTTCCTATAGTGCACGTATGAGTTGTGAGTGTAATTTTTAACCGAGTGAGTTACGTAAAATATTTGGCTATGCATAAACGAAAGTGTACATTTTCTGATGAAGAAAGGGAGAAATAGATTTGAAGAGGAATGTAGGATATATGGAGTTGGAACGTACGTCGCAGTGGTCAATAAAGGTAAGAAATAACTCGACAGATTAAGTGTCATGGTTTTATTTCATTGTTTCATAGTCATTCAGTTTATTTGTATTAGGAAGGCTGAAGTACAGTTTACATGTCGTCAGCTGCTTCTTGAATTGTAGATTTTTGTAGCGGTGCATCGAATGAAGGGAGGTGAATGGTCTTACGTTTTTCGTTTTGTAAACAATTCCGTATTGTTGACATAACAAAACAATTGACGCCACACTGTCACCACAATCAAAAATTTTGTTTATATTTCCCAGTTAATCATACGTAATAATTAACTACTAGTTTTACCAGGAATTCCCGGCAGTCACGTGACTTGTCCAAAGCTGACGGGTGGTATCCTCATCTGCAGTTGACCCGTTTGATGTGTCCTCTTTTCTTCTTCCTTTGTCCTCCTTTTTGAAGCTATTTGTACTCCTCTTTAAACAATTGCATCTGGTCACCCTAATCAAGGGACTAGAGGAATTCCACCGTACGCGGGATCTTGCTCCGCAAATAGTAAAGATCCCGTCTCCAAGATGCGTTCGTGTATTAGGAGAGGGTCAGAAGGAATTAAAATCCATATTCCAATTAAAATCCCAATCAGTTCTCTCTGGAATCGACGTGCAGCGCAGCTCAGTGCAGGCCACTTCTCATTGTGTCAATCGAGAGGGCGCTGGGCGCGCCCCATTTGACCGGCTCATTGGCGCTTCCGCTGCGGGCACGGGAAGCGGCGCGTCCCGACGCCACTCAGCGCGGTGACGGCCCGTCAGCTGTCACCTGTCAGCGTCAGGCGTCAGGCGTCAGCAGTCAGCAGCGGCGGGCCGGCCGCCGGCCATTACCACCGGATGTGGGCGACGCCTCATTAGGAGGAGACCACCACCTCAGCTGGGCAATGGCGGGCAGGAAATCGTTCCGGCCTCGCAGAAGACTTACACCGCCGCACCACATCGATCATTTTTTCTCTCGGCCAATTTCAGCTGAAAACGTGCGGGATTTGTTGTGAAATATCGTGGACTATTCCAGTTTTAGCCCCTATAGTTTCTCGAAGTTCCGAAAAGTGGCGGCGCTATACGTAGCCTTCATAATTGTCTGCAAATAGTGGTGCGTTCCAAGCAAAAAGCTGTTACTGATTTTCTTTTGGGGGCAATCCATATGTAGGAGGATAAGAGTGGAGAAACTTCAGGATAAGGAAATCAGGCACAAGTAAATAACAGTGATCTCAGAAAGATACCAGTTAGTTGAATGTAGTCAATTACAGTCATTGGAAAATGAATGGACAAGGTACAGGCACACAGTACTAGAAGTGGCTAAAGAACGTCTTCGAACAGTAGTGTGTAAAGGTAGGATGAAGGAAACAGCTTGGTAGAATGACACAGTCAAGGCAGCCTGCAAAAGGAAAAAGAAGGCGTATCAAAAATGGCTACATACTAGAACTCAGGTAGACAGGGAAAGTTAATGTTGAAGAAAGAAACGCAGTCAAACAGATCACTGCAGCACCCAAGAAGGAATGTTGGGAAGACTTTGGAAACAGATTGGAGACTTTGGATCAAGCTGCTGGAACCCATTCTGGAGTGTAATTAGCAGTCTTCGAAAGGGAGGTAAGAAGGAAATGACAAGTAGTTTGGACAGGTCAGAAAAACTGCTGGTGAATCCTGTGGATGCCTTGGGTAGATGGAGGGAATATTTTGAAGAGTTACTCAATGTAGGTGAAAATACGATCAGCAATGTTTCAGATTTCGATGTTCAATGGGATAGTAATGATGATGGAATTAGGATCACATTTGAGGAAGTGGAGAAAATGGTCAATAGATTACAGTGCAATAAAGTGGCTGGGGTGGATGAAATTAAGTCGGAACTCATCAAATACAGTGGAATGTCAGGTCTTAAATGGCTACACAGGATAATAGAAATGGCGTGAGAGTCGGGACATGTTCCATCAGACTGAACTAAAGCAGTAATCACACCAATCTTTAAACATGGAAACAGAAAAGATTGTAACAACTACAGCGGTATCTCCTTAATCAGCATTGTGGTAAAATCTTCTCAGGTATTGTTGAAAGGAAAGTGCGAGTATTAGTGGAGGACAAATTGGAGAAAGTGTGGATTTAGGCCTTTTAGAGTTTTTCAGGACCAGATCTTTAGCTTACGGCAAATAATAGCGAAGTGTTACGAGTGGAACAGGGAACTGTATCTATGCTTTATAGATCTAGAAAAGGCACATGACCGGGTTCCTAGGAGTAAGTTATTGCCTGAAACTTCCTGGCAGATTAAAACTGTGTGCCTGACCGAGACTCGAACTGGGGACCTTTGCCTTTCGCGGGCAAGTGCTCTACCAACTGAGCTACCGAAGCACGACTCACGCCCGGTACTCATAGCTTTACTTCTGCCAGTACCTCGTCTCCTACCTTCCAAACTTTACAGAAGCTCTCCTGCGAACCATGCAGAACTAGCACTCCTGAAAGAAAGGATATTGCGGAGACATGGCTTAGCCACAGTCTGGGGGATGTTTCCAGAATGAGATTTTCACTCTGCAGCGGAGTGTGCGCTGATATGAAACTTTCTGGCAGATTAAAACTGTGTGCCCGACCGAGACTCGAACTCGGGACCTTTGCCTTTCGCAGGCAAGTGCTCTACCAACTGAGCTACCGAAGCACGACTCACGCCCGGTACTCACAGCTTTACTTCTGCCAGTACCTCGTCTCCTACCTTCCAAACTTTACAGAAGCCCTCCTGCGAACCATGCAGAACTAGCACTCCTGAAAGAAAGGATATTGCGGAGACATGGCTTAGCCACAGCCTAGGGGATGTTTCCAGAATGAGATTTTCACTCTGCAGCGGAGTGTGCGCTGATATGAAACTTCCTGGCAGATTAAAACTGTGTGCCCGACCGAGACTCGAACTCGGGACCTTTGCCTTTCGCGGGCAAGTGCTCTACAAACTGAGCTACCGAAGCACGACTCACAGTTTTAATCTCCTTGAGTGACGTCACGTTGATGAATAATTTGCAATTGCCTTACCAACGGCTGATCCCGGCGGATGTTCGAGTCCTGCCTCGGTCATGGGTGTGTGAGTTTGTCCTTAGGATAATTTAGGTTAATTAGTGTGTAATCTTAGGGATTGATGAGCTTAGCAGTTAAGTCCCACAAGATTTCACACACATTTGAACTTTTGCCATACCAAAAGCCCGTAGGTCCTGCTGTCTATACAGGATATACTGCCATTTAAATTGTGATGTCTTTTATTTTTACTGAAAAACGGAAACAGACTTAATTTGTTGCTGATAATTATTTTTCTGAAAGTTGATCTGAAGAGGTAACACGTCTTTTTAGGATAGTACAAAATTAGAAATTATGAAACCGAAGGTGAAACTGAATTTCACCAACACTACAGTTATCTTTCTCATAATTACAGATACAGGTTACTGCAAGCCATTTGTCATCTATCAGTAGACCTCTAGTGACGGGTGATGGGTGGTTATTCACACAGATTTTACAGTACATTTGTTTTATTTACCTGTATTTTGCCGTCAGTTACATCAATGAATGATCTTCAACGACGAGTGCCTCGGTGTTTCCTATGTTGCTCGCTGGAGATCCTAATTCGACAATATCAGTTTGAGTGATCTCGTAGGAAACCGGCCAGGTCATTAATTACATGTGTGGTCTGATTGTAAACCGAAGAGCAGCAAGTGTTCTTGGCGAGGAAGAGGCTCTTCACAGGAACAAGCTTCGACAGCCGTACAGTCACGCAGAGAATTTGTTTGCGTGTTGTAGTGTCTGGTATCGGCCAATGAGGAACAGGAAAACTGAGTGCCGCAGTATTTAACTCGTGCGGTCCCCACACCGTGCTTTATGTTATGAGGCTTGGGCCGCTATGTTTATTGACGGGCAACCACCCCTCGCGAGCGCTGCAGCTCCGTAAGCCGGTTGCTGCCGGCGGCCAAGGCGACGGGAGCCTGTATGTATCCTTCGCTACCGTTCGTGTTGGTGGGCTCTCCCACAAACATAGAAGCCTCTCGTGTCTTCCTAGCTTGAATGCGAGCTTCCCGAACTCTATACGCAGCTTCGCCGCATTCATTACGATGATGCGCCACCGGCGACTTGCTGTGTTGTCCGAACCTCTCTGTTCCGTTCGGCGTTTGATAATAGGAACTCACCGACTCTCCATCTATAGTTGTTATTTCCTGTTTACATGTGAGACCTAACGAAGAAAACAAATTAGGATTTAGCGTCCCGTCGACATCAAGGTCATCAGAGATGGAGCACAAGCTCGAAACGTTTCGAGTATGGGAAAGAAAATCAGGCATGCCCTTTCAAAGGGACCTACCAGGCATTTGTCTGGAAAAAATTACAGTAATCACGGAAAATCTCAGTCAAGATGGCCGGACGTGGATGTGAACCGTCGTCCTCCCGAATGCAAGTCGAGTGAGCTAACTACTAGGTCGCCCCACTCGGTCCACGTGAGGCCGATAAATAATGGAATGCATGTTTTTACCGCTATTCGAACAAAATCAGATGCACCTTTAAAACATGTCAACCAACTATATCAATTTTCTCACAAACAGGATGTGTTTTAATCTTATAAATTCCTTGGAACTTGGAACGTCCTCGTAAATTCCGAGACAAAGGCTCCTTGAACGAAGAGAGGCTGTCAGCAAATCTAAGGCTCCGTTGCGATTCACCCATTTTAAGAAATATGACCAACAACCGTTTGCAAACAGCTATGCTATATAGTGTAGAAAATCTCATCGAAGCCTGTATACTGAGTCTCGGTACATCCTACAAGCAAAAAATTTCGAAAAGTCGTGACAACTGCTTTCCAATGTATTCATTTAGGAATGGAATCTTGTACTACTCAACCGATTAAATGTGGGAAAACCATAAATCGTGTGGACTAAATGTATTACACCGTTCCTAAAACCTTTCTGAAATCTACCCACTTGTTTAGGAGGAAAGCATTCACACGGATAGGACTGGCGTTCCATAAATTTGGTAGTTACGTAAATCTAAATTGAAAAGAATATTTATTTATTTATTTATTTATAGTACGGTATATTTGATAAAATAAAATATTTGATAAAATAGTTAGGCACGGCAGATGAAAACAGAAATACTTTCAGGTTTTCTTTATTCTGTCTGACAGGTCTAAATGTTCGTTTCATAGTTACATGTTCATACAGCCAAATTTTTATGTATAACTTACGACAGTTATATAATCTAAATCTCAGTGTGGTTTCAGTTCCCTGAGACTGCACACGTGTGTGCAAGTTGCATTTGTGTGTGTGTGTTTGTGTATCCACTGCTGACAAAGGCCGTAATGGCCGAAAGCTATAACTGTGTGAATCTTTTTGTTGTGCCTATCGCGACTCAGCATCTCCGCTATATGGTATCAACTTTCCTTCTCTGGTATTGTTAAATCTCGAATAAAGTCATTTTGACTGTTAGGTCGCATCATTTTGAAATACTAAAGCCATTTCATAGAGCAACGAAGTGGACTGCTGAAACACGAGCGAAACGTCTGGTGCAGAGTTCTGTGTTTCATGGCGACACGGTTTGACACTCAAGAGGATTTTATTCAAACTAATACTGCTTAAGGAAGCGTGCGATCTTAAACAAAAACCTTGTTTCAAGCTCGGCCAGTCTTGTGATTCAGCTTGGTGTTGTAGCATGAAGTACTCTGACATATTCTTCTTTGAAACGAGGCAAGCACCTACTGCATTCCGCATGCCTTAACGCGTTTGATATAAAATAAATAGTGCCGGCCGTCTTCTGTCTGCGCATACTGCGGAAGGGTCAGCATAACGCCTTGCCAAACCGCCTGTTCCTGTCACCGAGTGTGGGCGGTACAGCCCTCCAACGGGCTATAAGGGTGCTCCATGAGAAATAGTGAATATTTGGGAATTGGCAGGCTCGATCATTTGAAGAGAAAACTTGACATGGACATGTGTTTATTCCAAGACAGCACACATTTAATGTGCGTTTGTTTTTGGGCTAGTGGCGGACACGTGTGTGTCTTATCCACCAAACCGCTTTGACGCTTTCCTCTAGTTCAACCTACTTCTTTGCTTTCACTGTCTTTACTCGGTACATCTTTTTTACCATAAAACTCGCCCGCCGTACGTACTGAGTAGTGCGAGTGGCTGAGAGCGTATCAGAGAGAAGCGTCGGTCGACTGTGCCTTGGTGTGTGTTAAAGGCTTATGCGATGTTAGTACTGCTGCTGCTGTCGAAGTATACCGTCAGCGCTTACAGGCACCTCGAATTTCTAATAGTAGAGAGTTTACTGAAGCTTTCAGTACGTTGCGAAAAACAGGTACTTTTCCAAGCTCCTATTTTTCTCTGAACGTGTAGTTCAAAAAACTGTTCAGGAACAGCAACACATTGTGAACTGTACAACAGCTGTAATGTGACGTGCAGAATTCTTAGAGGTGAATGTGTTACGAATATGCAATATTCAATAGATACTTCGTAAAATGCATGCCACAGTGTTTAATGTTGTACATGTCTAAACCTGAAACGTATCGAATAATCCAAAAACACAAAATATATTAAGTATACGTCCATATGAACTTCTTTGCTTCAAATATAGTTCGTGTCATATCCCTGAATGCTGACATTTCCTCCTGTGACACACTGTTTATCCCGCCTGTCAACGCCTGCTGTACGCTTGAAGAATAACTATCGGCAAGCTATCGTATGATTTCTGTATTCTATAATTTTTCCGTCAGCCGTCATTGTAGGAAATGGGTGTGGAAGGAAGTAATACATTACCTGAAAATGTACGCTTTCGGAATTTTATCAGTAAACCTCTCCTTGAAGTATAGTGCCTCTCTTGTAGCATCTGTCCTGATGGGACAGTTACGAGAACGATAGAGATGAACTGGAGTGATTAAATAAGAAATGAGGAGATTCTTCTCGGAGTACATAAAGGAAGGAATTTGTGAAAAACACTGCCTGGAAGAAGGGACAGGAAGATGGGAAATGTGATAACAGATAGGGGGATAGCTTCTGTGGTTCTAGAGAGAACCTCAGATGGTAAAATTTGTAAGGAAGGACAGATACTGGAATATAGAGGAGGAATCATAATTAACAGTGTAAACCGAGAAGGGCTAAAACATAAGCTACCATAAAAATTTTCAGTGAATATGAGATTTTTGCAAGTCCAGTGTGATACATTGCCCTGGTTAGTACAAACGCAATTAAAATGTAATTTTTTTGATGGAGTCGCCGTCTAATGGGGCTCAAATATCGCCTGTGCCCATGGTCCAACGCGCCAATATGGTCCAAGGTGGATACGTCGTGCACTGCCTCAATGCTGACTTCCGGCATCACCCGACCTCAATTTTCTGGATAATTCTGTTTGGAGACGTAACAGAATTCAAGAGTTCAGCATTTCCGTTGATGAGATTGAAGAGCTGTACCAGCAGCATGTACAGTCCGGTAAAGAATTGCGAGAAAGTGTTTGAAAGGATTCGTATCGGTTAGCGGAGTGAGTACAGTATTGCGAGAACGACATGTGGAACACCACCTGCAAGAGGTACGAGTCTACACTAAATTGTAAAGCGTAACGCGCTGAAGCAGTACTGAATGTATTTGGTAAGGTAAACCATAGGTGACAGTTGAGCCCTTATGAGATGGGAACTTAATCGAGAAGCTTACATTTAAACTAGGACAATACTAACTAGAACCATATTTCATCCTGAAGTAAGTGAGGGCAAATAGAAAGACTCGTTGCGGGCCCATATTTACTGTACCGTTTTTGCTTCTATTGGCATGTGCTTTCTCCCGCATCAGTTTTCGCTTTTGTGATACCCACTGAATATAATACATATCTGAAGACGTTTGATTGAAATCTTTATCTGTGGCTGCCACGAGAGGCGAAATCGTGGCGATGTGCATTAAAAGATCACACAGTTGCCCGGCCCGAGGAAAGGCTGAACCCTAGACAGGTCTGCCCTGATGAGGCAAAGTCCCAGTCCCACCGTGATGTAGTAGAGTGAAGCGTGCCCGATGGTGTCCGGCTGGTTTACGACTGCCGGGCAGGGCGTGGCCCTACAGAGGGAGCGCACGCACACACACACACACACACACAGGGTCCGCTCCCTCGCGCTGCCGCCCCCCTATCCCAGCGCCGGGCGCACCCCAGCTGCCAGTTTGCTGTGCAGCGGAGGTGGCGAATGCTCTCAAAAACCCTGCAGCTCCACGGCTAATACAGCGCGCCCAATCTCACTCTGCAACCACTATAATACACGTCCGAATTCACACGTCTGCAATAACACAGGCACGCTAACTTCGAATAGTACAGCACTTAGTGTTAGAACACTACTGGCCATTAAAATTGCTACACCACGAAGATGACGTGGTACAGACGCGAAATTTAACCGACAGGAAGAAGATGCTGTGATATGCAAATGATTAGCTTTTCAGAGCATTCACACAAGGTTGGCGCAGGTGGAGACACCTACAACGTGATGAAATAAGGAAAGTTTCCAAACGATTTCTCATACATAAACAGCAGTTGACTGCCGTTGCCTGGTGAAACGTTGTTGTGATGCCTCGTGTAAGGAGGAGAAACGTGTACCATCATGTTTCCGTTTTGATAAAGGTCGGATTGTAGCCTATCGCGATTGGGGTTTATCGTATCGCGACATTGCTGCTTGCGTTGGTCGAGATCCAATGACCGTTAGCAGAATATGGAATCGGTGAGTTCCCAACGGCATTGTATCACTAGCAGTAAAGATGACAGGCATCTTATCCGCATGGCTGTAACGGATCGTGTAGACACGTCTAGAACCCTTACTCAACAGATGGGGACGTTTGCAAGAGAACAACCATCTGCACGAACAGTTCGACGACGTTTGCAGCAGCATGGACTATCAGCTCGGAGACCACGGCTGCGGTTACACCTTGATGCTGCATCACAGACAGGAGCGCCTGCGATGGTGTATTCAACGACGAACCTGGTTGCACGAATGACGAAACGTAATTTTTCCGGATGAATCCAGGTTCTGTTTACAGCATCATGATGGTCGCATCGGTGTTTGGCGACATCGCGGTGAACGCACATTGGAAGCTCGTATTCGTCATCGCCATATTGGCATATCACCCGGCGTGATGGTATGGGGTGCCTTTGGTTACACGTCTCGGTCACCTCTTGTTCGCATTGACGGAACTTAGAACAGTGGACGCTACATTTCAGATGTGTTACGATCCGTGGCTCTACCCTTCATTTGATCCGTGCGAAACCCCACATTTCAACAGGATAACGCACGACCGCATGTTGCAGGTCCTGTACGGGCCTTTCTGCATACAGAAGGTATTCGACTGCTGCCCTCCAGCACATTCTCCAGATCTTTCACCAATTGAAAACGTCTGGTCAATGGTGGCCGAGCAACTGGCTCGTCACAATACGCCAGTTACTACTCTTGATGAACTGTGGTATCGTGTTGATGCTGCATGGGCAGCTGTACCTGTACTCGCCATCCAAGCTCTGTTTGACTCAATGCCCAGGCATATGAAGGCCGTTATTACGGCCAGAGGTGGTTGTTCTGGGCACTGATTTCTCAGGAGCTATGCACCCAAATTGCGTGAAAATGTAATCACATGTCAGTTGTATTGTAATATATTTGTCCAATGAATTCCCATTTGTCATCTGCATTTCTTCTTGGTGTAGCAATTTTAATGGACAGTAGTGTAATTTTACTATTTCTTTATAATTTGTCAAGGCAGAGCAGGAGGCGAAAAAATTACTTTTCTCGAAAAAGTAGTAAGAATCAACAAATTTCTCAAGTACATATCTTTCCAGATTAGAAATGCCTATTGAAGATTGTAAAACATTACCAGAACATGTGTGAGCGTTACGGAAATTCGAGAAAGGCTGCAGTTTTTTTCTGAACATTATCAGTTCTGATACCAAATGAAAGGTCTCACTGCTCATAAAATAAGGGGGAAACCATATTCCTCTTACTGACTGTCTAATCTCCGTACACCTCCTGCGTTTACCGCCGCACATAAGGTCAGTTACCAAAGCATGCTACGTCACGAGAGGCGTCATCCAGAAAAAAAAGGAGAGGGAGAGAGAGAGAGAGAGAGAGAGAGAGAGAGAGAGAGAGAGAGAGAATGTTGAAATGTGTGTGAAATCTTATGGGACTTAACTGCTAAGATCATTAGTCCCTAAGCTTACACACTACTTAACCTAAATTATCCTAAGGACAAACACACACACCCATGCCCGAGGGAGGACTCGAACCTCCGCCGGGACCAGCCGCACATTTCATGACTGCAGCGCCCAAGACCGCTCGTCTAATCCTGCGCGGCCATCGAGCCAAATTTCGGTCGGTTCATCCTACAAGTGACGTCACTGTCCCAGGCTCATAGACCACGTTTTATCGGACAGCTAATATTTCATTTATAAACAAACAGGAACGAACAGTATTATTCTGCAATAGTCAACTGTCGTCGTCATTGATATTTTTGTCAGTCTAGTCTGACGCAACTCTGCACTGTGCAAGTTTCTTAACCTCTGCGGGACTACTGAAACCTTCATCCGCTTGGTCCTGTTCACTATAGTCAAACCTTCGCCTCTCTCCACAGTAATTTTAACTCCTCGTTCTTCCCTCTATTACAAAATGACTACTCATTTTGCAATCATCCCGCATGTCTCCGCAGTATTGTCTCTTTGAGAAGGGCTAGTCCTCCGAGTTTTGCAGAAGAACTGATGAACCTGGAAGGTAGGAGATGAGGTACTGACCGAAGTATAGACGGACCGTCAGACCTGTTTGGGTAGCTCACAAGGGGATCGCCCTTACTCCCCATCACCGATTTCTTCCGTATTTACGGTATATGCAGAGCGAGGCCAGACATGAAAGTGACAGATGGCCAAGCGTTTAGGAATACAGCGTTTCTGGCGCGAGTCGGGCCAGGCACGAGTCATCTGCGAGTATTCCGACGTACTCGTACTTTCCAGGCAGCGATGGACGAAGTGGAGTATCACGGGATCAAAGCTTCTCAGTTTTTACGTCACGTACATTCTAAACAGAATTAATGTTCAATATATTGGATTTGATTAATATTTTCATAAAATGCATGGAAAGAAATGGCAAAGGGAAATTTGGGATTGTAAATAAATTTCCAGGAAGGGCTTATAATGCGTTCAGATGAACTTCTTATACAAAATTAAGTTACTCCACATCTACATCGATACTCTGCAAATCATATTTAAGTGCCTGGCAGACGGTTCATCGAGCCACCTTCACAATTCTCTATTATTTCAATCTCGTACAGCACGCGGAATAAACGAACACCTATATTTTTCAGTGCGAGCTCTGATTTTCTTTATGTAATTATCATGATCGTTTCTTCCTTTGTAGGACGGCGTAAACAAAATATTTTCACCTTCGGAGGAGAAAGGTGGTGACTGGAACTTCGCGAGAAGGTTCCTCCTCAAAGAAAAACGCCTTTGTTTTAATGATGTCCATCCTAAATCCTTTATCTTTTCAGTGACACTCTCTCCCCTGTTTCGCAATAATACAAAACGTGCTGCTCTTCTTTGGACTTTTTCAATGTCACCCGTCAGTTCCACTCGAGGATCCCACACCACACAGCAATACTTCAGAATAAGGCTTGGTTTGCTCTACCAACAACACAACTATGTGATCGTTCCAATGTACGTTATTTGTAATTGTAGTCCCTAAGTACTTAGTTGAATTCACGGCCTTTAGATTTGACTGATTTATCGTGTAACCGACGTTTAAGGGATTCCTTTTAGCACTCATGCATTAGGTGTTCACCCGTACGTGGGCCAGTCCACTATTGACTTTTTACAGCAGTGATGCCTTCTTGCGGCCGCTTCGCCGTCTGCCTTCTATTCTCTCTTGAATGATCAGTTGGATTAATTGGTACTTTAACTTTCTCATTAGACGACATAAAAAGCGGTTTTTTTGTTTTCGCTTCTTTTAACAAATCCTGATTTTTGTTTAATCGCCGAACAGCTTTGTCATTTATCATTGAATGATGAGGAGACGACAGCAGTATAAGTTTTCATACACTTCTACTTCATGAACCCGAACTTAACCCCTAAAAATTTCGCAGATTGTTCAGGGATACCGTGCGAGTATTTTGACGTAAGGGACTTGGGCTCTCCAGTGGATCCTTGAAGTGCAACGATGATCTGTCTAAGTTCGTTACCCTATTGACCTTTCGTTCATTTTTTTCTGTTTTCCGTCTTGCCTTTGTTGTTCTTCAGTAGCGCTACAGCCCTTGGTGAGCCTTGGTTTCTTCAACAATCTTCCTCCACACTTCTCGGTTATTTGCTGCTCTTTTCCACTCCCGGACTCCTCTACTGGTGATATCCATTATTACCTCGTCGACCCATCTTCTTCTAGGTCTCCCTTTTCGCCTAACTGAACGGATAAACCTTTCATCATTTTCTTTGGAATTCTATCCTCTGCCATTCTCTCCAAGTGCCCTAGCCATCGTATTCACTGTGATTTCACAAATTTTACTATGTCCCTGTCTTCAGTAGCTTTAAATTCTTGGAGGTCGCGGGGTTCCAGACTGTAGCGCCTAGAACCGCTCGGCCACGTCAGCCGGCTCCATGTGTGTGGTCCTGGAGGTGTAGTTGTTAGATTTCCATACTACAGTTTCCGAATTCTGGCTTCCAATATAAATGAAGCGAAACGCGTATGGCAACAAGTAAACTGCCTTCTATGGATCTCTGTTTCTACGAAAATACTTTCCCAAAGTGAAAAAGCCTGTAATATTCAATCTTTGTAACACTGTAGGCTCGAGTTTCTCGTAGTCGGCTATGTACAGTTGCGGAAGTACTGTGATGTTGTCTTCGGAGCAGGAACAGGTCAACATAGCGTCGCCGTGCCATTGTTCCATTGCATTCAGTGAACCATATGCGAGCCACCTGAGGCCACGGATCACTTTTATCTCTATAGTCAATAAATAGCCATGTCAGCCTTCCTGGTATTCAGCCTCCGTAATGTAAAATAGAAGGAAGGCTTTTAATAACTTTCCATTCTGTACCGTAGCGCCGAACGGACAGACCGTTTTAGCAATCGAATTCTGAGATTTAAATAGCGTATCCGAGTGCGAATGTTGTCTTTTCTGTGAGAGGTTGGAGCGGTCTGCGTCCGCGGTTCGCTGCCGGGCAGGTGGCAGCGACCGCACAAGCGGCGCAGCGCGTGCCGCGGGGGCGGCGGGGCGGCGCCTTTGAGGCGGTCCTCGAGCCAGGCTGAGGGCTGTCGACGCGACGCGAGCGCCGCGCGCGGCAGCGGCGGCCGGCCCAATTACGCGGCCCTCGGCCGCAAAGCGACAACAAAGGCGCCGACGTCACAGGGGGCGTGGCGGGCGCCCGGTCGCAGCCCGGCCGCAGTCGCAGGCGCATCTGGCTGCTGTTTACCTTCCCTGCCCGGCCGGGCTGAGGACTCCAGATCCTCGCGTTATTGTTTTCCGAGATGCCGAGTACACACTAGAGCCGAGACGAGCATTTGTTCCGCGGGCTTTGTCGGCGCCGCGTCAAAGCCCGCACCACTCTGCGAGGCACGGCTGCCCGCAACGCACTCGCCTTCCAGAACAATCCGCGGCCTTTCTGTTTCAGCAGCGAGAAGCCGGGCCCTCTTCTCTAATGAGCTGCCTTCTGGACTAAAAGAGGGACGCTGAAGTTACGCCCAACAAAATCTCCAAGTCACCTGCTCTTATCGAAAATTGTATTTATTCCTAGTAAGTCGTGCGATACTTTACAACACGATCCTCTCCTCAAGTTACTAAGCTGAGCATGGAGAGCCCCAAAATCCCATTTATCTCATGCCAATGCCCCTCCCCGCCCCCCCCCCCCCCTAACGATACTTCCTACTTCCTCCTACCGACCCATCAGAATTCCCTCCGTCTTTATCAGTGTCTCTGGATCCATCCTATCTAAATGCATCCATAAACCAATCCACTTAATCAGTGTGGCTTCCATCTCAACTTCCGATTTATGTTCTGTACCTCAGCCATCTTCTATCCAACCCAATCAACGAAACAATAGAAAAATCACTAATTTTTACATCTCTTGACCTGGATAAATCATTATTCTTCCAGAACTTCCAGTTAACTCCGTCCACCGTATTGAAGTCTTCTAATCCAATCGTCCATGCTTTGTCACTATTCGTTGCCACAAGGCTCTCTTCCCTCTCTATGTGCTGCGTACGGGCCGTTCGCCCGACAGACAGATCTGCAACTCCTCTCACACTTGAGGCATGCAGATAGCCTACCTGAAAGGGGCTACGTCAGCAGACGGCAGTGCACACTGAGCAGTCTGAGTGCCACACCTGTTTGCTTCCACAGGCCACATGATTCCAGAGTTCCTCCAGTATTACTACACAGCCAGGGTATTTAAGCCAGCACAAAGCCACTCTCTGGGACAGGTGCTGACAGCACCCGCACTTCTTCAGTCAGTCTCGTTGTAAACTTTGCATCCTGTGATGCTGTACCGTGCTTGAGCCATGCGGATTGAGAAAGCCGCCGGTGTCCGTCACCACCATCATCGGGACGTGGCCTCTGCATCGGGGAATGAACTGACTTTTGATATCGGCCTTCGACTTCCACGTTGCATTATTCCGCTATTCAGTGATTCTCGTACTTGGCTTACTCATCCCAGGTTCAGACTTGTGTAAATTCAGTGTACATTACGAACCTTCAAAAACAGTTGCAATGATATACATTTTCTCCCAGGCGGAGTTTGTTAGTTTATGTATTTCTTAAGGAAACTGTTCTACATTGTTTACTGGACCTCAATTGGCGCAAGATATATCACTATATCGTCTATACTGCTGATATGCCTTAACTGCTGCTCCTATTCTTCTCCTTCAGTGCACTGATAAAGAAAACATGTAAAACTAAATGTCGTTGTGCACGGATGTCCCTCTATACTTTATCCAAGCAACTGTCCCTCTGTTTCCCCAGGTTAACCTCACGGCTGCTGCGGTAGTACGAAAGATGGGGCGAAAATATGACAATTGCATGGGGAGATGTCGGGACTTAATGGAGGATGTGTAAAATGCTTTCCAGTGAAACATCTGCAGCGTAGCCGCATCGTGTGGGCCCACACGCATGATGCCTAAGTCGTTTCGACTGCGCTGCAGAAATTTCACGTGTGATCCATACATTCCCGACAACTCCCCATGCGATACTCATATTTTTGGAGTCCTGAAGAAAGACGTTATCTGCCGTCGATTTGCTTCGGAAAAAGAGTAGCAGGCCTGTTCAAATGGCTCTGAGTACTATGGGACTTAACATCTGTGGTCATCAGTCCCCTAGAACTTAGAACTACTTAAACCTAACTAACCTAAGGACATCACACACATCCATGCCCAAGGCAGGATTCGAGCCTGCGACCGTAGCAGTCGCGCGGTTCCGGACTGAGCGCCTAGAACCGCTAGACCACCGCGGCCGGCAGTAGCAGGCCTGGGTACAATCTCAGTTCCGAAGGGAACCGCAACATTTCTCCAAGAGGGTATTGACCATTTTGTCTCATAGTTAACAGTTATGGCGATCAGTTTGGAAATGATGAGCAGTTTACTAATTTTTAATGCAGAATATTTTCCTTTAATGGCCGAGCGGTTCTAGGCGCTACAGTCTGGAACCGCGCGACCGCTACGGTCGCAGGTTCGAATCCTGCCTCGGGCATGGCTGTGTGTGATGTCCTTTGGTTGGTTAGGTTTAAGTAGTTCTATGTTCTAGGGGACTGATGACCTCAGAAGTTGTGCTCAGAGCCATTTGAACCATTTTTTCTTCCTTTAAAAAAATCTTGGATGGTCGAAAACGGAATTGCAAACCACAAACGCGTGTTTAGATATTCGTAATGATCGTGAGAATCTGTAACTGAGTACTTTGTTACGATACTCGTCAGAAACGAATCGTTGTACGCAACGTCGCGGGAAATTTTCAGGCAGCAGAAGTGCATCATCCCTAGCAGAACATACATGATTACTTCACCGTGCATTTGATCTTGTACTGGTAACTAACCAATTTGGAAAATATTTTTGTAGCTAAATCGGACCACTGAGCCTACATTATTTGTAGTAAATCCATTGTATCAACTGCTGCCGTAAGTGCAACGGAAGACCGATTTTCGTAGTTATAAAAGGAAGAGCCTGACTTTACAGGTTTCATTACACGTAAATCTATATTCTGCAAGCGACTTGACTCTTTCTGGGAGAGGATACTTAAAGTAGCACTCCTGCTGTAAGTAGCCTGTTTGTATTTTTGTATGCTGGCAGCGCTAAAGACAGTATTAATATCGCTGACAGCGCTCTGCGCCCTAGACAAGAGACTGTGGTTGGACGCACTAGCAGTTAGCGAGTGGACAGAGAAGTGTGTGGACATGATATGCTTAGTGGAGACTCTGTGTTGGGAGGACATGCATTGTAAAGTGAGACGCAAGGAAATCAGGATGAGGATGGATGTTGTTCGCAATGTTTACGTTGTGGAATTGTTGACAAGTATATAATTTTTAGAACTGGATGTCGTATTATGAACTGTAGTTCGTGTTACGAAAATTTTCTGTTAGGTAAGTTACTTATAAAAAAATGGGGTTCGTGACTGAAATGAGTTTAGGCAATTAACAGAGTTGGTGGTAGTTTCATATTTCTTTAAATTAATGTTTTTTGGATTATTATTATTAGGATTTCTTGCAATTCAGGGCCATTCTTTCGTGTTTATTATTGGAAGTCAGGTTGTCACTGTATAGCAGTCAGATTGCGTTGGGCTTGTGTATTGTGGGTAATAAATGGATAGGTTAAGTTTGAGTTGTCCTTTCAGGGAAAATTCAGTAGGTCGTGTTTAAATGATAAAAATAGAGGCATAGTTTCACTGCTTCCCCGCTTCCTGTTCCACTCGCGAATAGCTCCTGGGAAGAACGACAGTTATTAAGCCTCGGATCTTTCGAATTTTATCCACATGATTTGTTTCCGAGAGATGTGTCGGGGATCGCATTATGTTGGCTGAGTTTTGTAGGAACGTGACCTCTAATTAACAGCAAGCCACACATACGCAATACCTCTCTTGTAATGTCTGGAACTGTAGTCTGAAAAGAATCTCCATGACACTCCCGCGCTTACCGAACGAACCCGTAAAACAAACGCGCTGCTGTCATTTGTATCTTCTCAATTTTGTATTTGCTTTGGTGAGTGTTCCAGACTGAGGAGCAGTTCTCAGTTCCGGCCACGTGTTTGCCATGTTTTGCACCAAACGAGGGGAGTCGAGGCGCTGCGGGCTGTAGGGACCGAGTCCCATACTTTGTTATACGTAACGCTATAAGCTCACGGGACGAAATATTAATGAGCCCTTAAAAGAACACACTGACCGGTTTGGCGTGTGATCCTGCACGCACATCACGGCAGTGGAGTAGTGCGCATGTGTCAGAGGGTCGCATGGAATCAGCGCAAACAGGCCGACATACCGACATGGAGACAACACACAGTGGAGCTACTGTGTTTGGACGGCCCCATGAATACGACGTGAATGAAGGTAGCGCATCCATTGGTGCATCAAAGCAGACTGTCCAACAGGTTCATATGGAATACTGTGTCACTCGCAATCAGGTAACACTGCATAAGAACAGTGGTGATAAAAAGATCCTAACCGACAGAACCGAGGAAAATATGTTTAAAACACCGCAGTGGAGGTAAGTCCACCTCAAACAGTTTCTGAGCGACCGTTGCAAAGGCACCTTAAACATGCAACGGACATTCAGAATCGGAGGTCTCGGAATGTGCCACTGTTCACTGTGCCACATGAAGGTGCACACCGTCACTGGACCAAACATCACAGGAAACGGGCGCTAGCAGGGTGTAGGCGTATAGTTTGCTCTGACGGATTTGCTCAAATATCGTACATTTCTGGATTGAAGTAGACCTGGGTGTTCTATCGCACTTCCACTGGTCCGCTGAATCACCCGATCGTAACCCCACACAAGATCGTCGAACAGCTCCGGTTTCTAAACATCGTGTATTTCATTCCACGACCTATTTCAGTTTTTATACTGAAGCCAAGCAATTTAAAATTTTCGGACGGCAAGATATAATTCCTTTTACTGCTAAAGCGCGGCAATGGTTGTAATCTATCAAACTGTACATTTCTTATAATCGTGACATACCCATGTAACTGCTTTTTTTTTGCCATACCAGTTTAATTCTACCCGACTGTTACTTTCGTAACCATTTGACTTTCCTTTACTACAGTACAATGGAAACTAATTTCTGTTTTCTCTGTAACTTTACTATACATGTGTAAACTTGACATTTTCTTTCCGAAACTACTGCTTTCCTGTTATGTAAATTACTTATCTATTCATTATTATGCATGAGGGGCATTCGCAATACAAAACATTTTTCTGAAAGCACGTTGGTTTCATACAGGATATAAGCATATTACTTCCCACTCTTTTGGCTGCAAAACCGTAGTTTTCAACTTACTCTGCGTTCAGTGTGACGACCTTACACCACCTTACTGGCAGGGCACCACACTACTGGTCGACGGCAGAGCCAACGTCTTGCTACATCAGTAACCTCCCCATCATCTATCTATTGATTCCCGCACAGTGGATCCTTCATTGATCCAAACAGATGGAAGTCGGAAGGTCAAAGATACGAGCTTTCGGGTAGATGAGGAAGAACAGTCCAATGAAATTTTGTGAGCTCCTCTCGAATGAGCTGACTTGTGTGAGGCTTTGTGTTGTTGTGGAGATGTTCGTTTGCATTTTTGTGGTCACGAACACATTGAAGTCGGTTCTTCGAGTTCTTGGGGGGTATCACAATGCAGTTCGGGCTTGATTCTTGCACTGTGAGGAAGGACATCAGACAAGTAACCCATTCAAAGTACCAGAAGACTCACCGTGATTTTTACCAGATGAGGGGTATGGCTTTGGACTCTTTCTTCGGAGGAGAAGTAGAGTGACGCCACTTCATGCCGTTATGTTTCCGGGTAGAAGTGATGAACCCATCTTTCATCTCCTGTCACGATGTTCGACAAAAATTGTCAAGACCAGCCTCCTACGCGCAAGCGGTTCCGCGCTGACGGTACTTCGTTTCTCTTTATGGTCTTTTCTCAGGTGGCGAGGAACCTAGTGGACCTGCACCTTTGAGTACCCCAACTGGTGGACCAATGTGTCAGCACCACTAACAGAGCCGTCCAGTTGTGCACCAGGTGTCTGACTGTAATCTGTCCAGCACCTCGAATGAGAGTGTCCGCACGTTCCAACATTAGAGGGGTTACAGCTGTGTACGGCCGGCCAACACGCAGGAGACTGGATAGGTTTCCGCGACCTTGCTGTGATGATGACAGGCACCTCGTCCAACGATTCGCCGTGATATTATTCACTGCCAAGTCTCCATAGGCATTCTGTAGGCGCCTGTGAATATCTGCGATGCTCTGGCTGAAGCTCCGCTCGAGGCCCACTACCGTCACGGACGGCATTTTGAAAGCTACATACAGCGCCGCCACCTATCCGAACTCTACGAAACTATTGAAGCTGAAGCGGGAATATGCCACGAAGGCCCCCAAGAAATTCCGCATTTTTTCAGCCGAAATTTGATAGGAAAAAATGTGTTGTATTTTTATTGAACGCCCGTCGTTATACAACGTTCGGTAGCGTTTACCACTTTCCGATTCACTAGAAAATGGCTTCAGTATGAAAACGGAAACCAGTCGTGGAGTAAGCTAACGGATTTTTACCAGCTGGAGCGGTTATTCATAAGTTCAGTACACATGTGCGTTCTCCCAATGTTGTTCTTGTTGTGGTCTTCCGTCCTGAGACTGGTTTGATGCAGCTCTCCATGCTAATTTATCCTGCGTTCTCCCAATGTTGTTGTTGTTGTTGTTGTTGTTGTTGTGGTCTTCAGTCCTGAGACTGGTTTGATGCAGCTCTCCATGCTAATCTATCCTTTGCAAGCTTCTTCATCTCCCAGTACCTACTGCAACCTACATAATTCTGAATCTATTTAGTGTATTCATCTCTTGGTCTCCCTCTACGATTTTTACCCTCCACGATGCGCTCCAATACTAAACTGGTGATCCGTGGATGCCTCATAACATGTCCTACCAATCGATCCCTTCTTCTAGTAAAGTTGTGCCACAAACACCTCTTCTCCCCAATCCTATTCAATACTTCCTCATTAGTTATGTGATCTACCCATCTAACCTTCAGCATTCTTCTGTAGCACCACATTTCGAAAGCTTCTATTCTCTTCTTGTCTAAACTATTTATCGTCCATGTTTCACTTCCATACATTGCTACACTCCATACAAATACTTTCAGAAACGACTTCCTGACAGTTAAATCTGTACTCGATGTTAACAAATTTCTCTTATTCAGAAACGCTTTCCTTGCCATTGCCAGTCTACATTTTATATCCTCTCTACTTCGACCATCATCAGTTATTTTGCTCCCCAAATAGCAAAACTCGTTTACTACTTTAAGTGTTCCATTTCCTAATCTAATTCCCTCAGCATCACCCGACTTAATTCGACGACATTCCATTATTCTCGTTTTACATTTCTTGATGTTCATCTTATATCCTCCTTTGAAGACACTGTCCATTCCGTTCAACTGTTCTTCCAAGACCTTGGCTGTCTCTGACAGAATTACAATGTCATCGGCAAACATCAAAGTTTTTTTTCTTCTCCATTGATTTTAATACCTACTCCGAATTTTTCTTTTGTTTCCTTGACTGCTTGCTCAATACAGAGATTGAATAACATCGGGGAGAGGTTACAACCCTGTCTCGCTCTCTTCCCAACCACTGCTTCCCTTTCATGTCCCTCGACTCTTACAACTGCCATCTGGTTTCTGTACAAATTGTAAATAGCCTTTCGCTCCCTGTATTTTACCCCTGCCACCTTCAGAATTTGAAAGAGAGTATTCCAGTCAACATTGTGAAAAGCTTTCTCTAAGTCTACAAATGCTAGAAACGTAGATTTGACTTTCCTTAATCTAGCTTCTAAGATAAGTCGTACGGCCATTATTGCCTCACGTGTTCCAATATTTCTACGGAATCCAAACTGATCTTCCCCGATGTCGGCTTCTACCAGTTTTTCCATTCGTCTGTAAAGAATTCGCGCTAGTATTTTGCAGCTGTGACTTATTAAACTGATAGTTCAGTAATCTTCACATCTGTCAGCACCTGCTTTCTTTGGGATTGGAATTATTATATTCTTCTTGAAGTCTGAGGGTATTTCGCCTGTCTCATACATCTTGCTCACCAGATGGTAGAGTTTTTTCAGGACTGGCTCTCCCATGGCAGTAGTTCTAATGGAATGTTGTTCCAATGTAGGGAGACTAATAACACATAGAAAATGTCTGGGACTATCTGGAACAGTCCACGAAAGCAGTTGACAGCCCTGTAATTTGATCGCTCGGGGAATGAGCAACCTTGTGGAGCGTCTTCCTCACCGAATCGAGGCCATTCTCGAGGCTAAAGGCGGCCTTACAAGAAATCAACGTGGCGTACCCCGGGGCAGACGAGCTTTGTGTTCCCACGACGCCGGGCCTGCGACCCGGCGGCTTCGAGCCCCCGCCTGCCGCCGGCGTGTGCGCGCCTATACGTCAGCGCGGCGTGCGGCGTGCGGCGTGCGGCGGATGCCGCTCGTTACGTCCGCTCCTAGCACCTCGCGCTGGCGGCCGTCACAAGCCACGGCCGCTGCCAGCGCGCCAAACTTCCACCAACTGCGCACCCTCTACCTACACATCGCGCCCCCCGCTTCCGCATCGCCAAACACCTCGCGTCCTTCCCCAAAGCAATTTCACTCGCTGCCCTCTTCCCAGAGCCGAAATCTCCTGGGGCCGCCCTTTCCTACCAAATGCAGCACATTCCCCTTGCGCGTTACACAGCAGGGGTTCCGCATGCCGCGCCCAAGTCTGTCCCCCAAACACGCCGATTCTTTAACAGTAATACTTTCGTATTTCACCCCCTTGCGTGGTTCGTAAGTTGTTTCCCCGATTCACTACTGAATTTCGTAGTTTCTCTTCAGTCTTTTGCTTACGTTATGGTTTGCTACTTTATTTTTATTTTCCTAATTTGATCAAAATTTTTCATTCTTCCTTTGAATTTCATTTTCATTATGTACTACAACTCCGCTTTCCTGTGCTAAATGTACGCTGGCTGACCAAAAAAGTAAGGAGTCATAAGCTGAGGAGAAAACGAAATGAAACTTCACCAGTTCAGAGCATATCTGTTTTTAATTTAGTGATTACAAAATCGAGTCAAATTTACAAACAACTTCGCAGTGTGAGCCCACTTATCGACACGTTGTAAGTAGGCTGTTTAGGTTTTTATGTTGGTAACGCCACGTAGCGCTCTGTATGAAAAGCACTGGCTGTGCTGTGTGCAGTCTGTGGCTGGTTTGCATTGCTGGAATTCGCTATTGTAGTGTTGGGCAGTTGGCTGTTAACAGCGCGTAGCGTTGTGCAGTTGGAGGTGAGCCGCCAGCAGTGGTGGATGTGAGGAGAGAGATGGCGGAGTTTTGAGAGCGGATGATCTGGACGTGTGTCCATCAGAGACTAAATTTGTAAGACTGGATGTCATGAACTGATTATATAATGACTTTTGAACACTATTAAGGTAAATACATTGTTTGTTCGCTACCAAATTTTTCATTTGCTAACTATACCTATCAGTAGTTAGTGCCTTCAGTAGTTTGAACATTTTATTCAGCTGGCAGTATTGGCGCACGCTGTTATTGCAGTAGTTCGAGTAACGAAGATTTTTGTGAGGTAAGTGATTCATGAAAGGTATAGGTTATTGTTAGTCAGGGCCATTCTTTTGTAGGGATTTTTGAAAGTCAGATTGCGTTGCGGTAAAAAATATTGTGTGTCACTTTAAGCACAGTCATTTACAATTTTTATAAGGGGACGTTTCAACGTCGTTGCAACCCCTCTAGCGTGATTGGTTGAAAAGCGTGTCATGAATTCGGTTTATCGTCTCCCGAGGCAGCTGTCCCTGATATCCCGGGTACTGGTACTGCGAAGGAGCTGACGTCCGGACTGGACCCACATATGTTCTACTGGGTACAGATGTGTGGCTCTTGTTGCCCATGGGAGCACATCAACATCGTGCAGACACTTGATAGACACACGTGCCTTGTTTGTACAAGCATTGTCTCGTTGAAAAATGACAGCTCGATACAGTCACATGAGAGGTAACACACGAGGGCGCAGGATTTCCGCGACGTGCCATTGTGTAGTCAGCCTTTCCTCAACCATTACCAGCAGTCACCTGAGGTCTTACCCCGATGGCTCCCCACACCGAGACACCGAGACGCCAACAGTAACACCGCTGACCTCTCCCCAAGACACCACCATACTCGCCGACGATGGTGATCTGGGGTAGTGCAGAACCGCGATCATCTCGGAATACAACACTTCGCCATTCTTCAGTTTTCCATGCTTCCCGGTTAGACACCACCCTAAGCGTAGCCGTTTGTGGTGTTCACGGCAGCCAAGACATGGGGACGGCAATTACCTGCTAGAGCTAGTCTGTGACCAGTGGTGTGCCATGTCGCAGCGAGTTGCAGGAAGTCCGTGCACCCAGGGACAAGGGTACACGTGAAGGGGTTACGATGTCCGATACGGCGATCCTCCTTTGCAGACGACCGATTGGAACCTTGGCAAGTAAGCCTGCCCTCACATTCCCATGCAGTCCAACATGCTTCCCTGATCTGGATACTTCACGATTCGACCATCTGGCCAAAGACGATAACAATGAGACCCCTTTTAAACTCTGTTAGGTGCTGATAACGCTGTCTCACACGAGTGTTTTTCATAGTGATCACCCAGCACCTGATATCGTTCGTGTCCTTCGTATATCCTAACACGCCTGGTAACTACACTAAATATGAACAACAGTAATGTACTCTTGTGAATATTCTACCTGGCACAGAGAATGGCAACTCATCTACATTCTCGCCAGTAGTTTGTTATTTTACTGCTTTACAGTGACATTCGTGTATGTCTTGTGGGTAACTCAGTTTTTTTTTGTGTCAGGCAGTCTATTTAGCATTAATTCGCAACGCCTAGCTGTCTAAGCTTGGTGACTTGCCTAGCTATCCTAAGACTTCCGTATGTCAGTACGCAAACATTCAACTACTGCACAAACTATTTTACTCTATAGAACATGGAAAACAACTGAATGAGAGATACAAATGATAGCGGTGACAAATTAGAATTCTAAAGGGAGCTAGCAGGATACACGAAAATAGAATTTGTCTGTGGGAGACTGGTTAAGTGACCCCGTGCTATCAGCTTCAAGGCTGGACTTCCTGCGAGTTATTGAGGCTGTGTATTTGTTATTAGGTTGCTGTCTTTCCAGCTGTCCCAAGCGACATGACGCAGTAGAAAGAGTCTGGATTCGGATGGCAGGGGACGGCGGTTCAAATACCCAGTCCACATTTAAGTTTTCCGTGGTTTCCCTATATCAGTTAACAAAATGCCGAAATGGCTCCTTTCACATTTCATGTATTTCCCCAACGTTCCGCAAAACGAACTTGCGATCCGTCTTTACTAATTTTTGTTTTCATATACACAAACATTAAGAGAAAAACGTTTCCTATATGGACCAGACCCATGCGAAACACCTAAACGAGATACACAAATATTGGAGGTGGAAAACTGATTTCTTGAGGGGAAGCAGTGATATGCTGGGCGTTCCAGAAATGTTGTAACACACTTTTGTAGAAAATGAAGAACATCATAACGATTGAGAATTTCATAGCAACCCATGGCCGCAAACGACAGAGTAAGTGGTAGTAGAGGTTCTTGATCGGAAAAGAAACTAGAGAATGATTCACTTGAATCATTTATTGAACGTAACAAGTACACATGGTGTACGACATGAATACAGTTCTAATGTTACGTAGATGCTCCAAGTTTGAACCATCAGACTCCACGCCTGCCTCACACCGACGGAGCATTGACTGCCGGACACGCTCGAACACGTCAGGAGTTTCTTTCATCGTAGCAACTGTGCAAACGATCCGACATCCGTTTCAGACTCTTCACAGACAGAAATCAAGGCTCGACAAACCCAGCGTGCGTGAGGTCCGGCGAACCGGTCCACAACGCCCAAGCCATCAATGCGGGAATGGCCTGTTCTAATGCCTACGAACATCGAGTCCAATGAAACTTCGTGGCAAAGGTCCCAAGTTCGAGTCTCGGTCCGGCACACAGTTTTAATCTGCCAGGAAGTTTCATATGAGCGCACACTCCGCTGCAGAGTGAAAATCTCATTCTGGATCCAGTCCAATGCCTACGAACATCCAGTCCAATGCGAGTAAATATCTCCATGTGTAGTGATACTGTTGACTTTCGAATGGATGTTGTCGCAAGAACCGTCTGCGCAGTTGCTACAATCAAAGCAACTACCGATGTGATCGAGCATGACCGGCAGTCAATGCTCCGTCGGTGTGAGGCAGGCGTGGCGTCTGATGGTTCAGACTTCGAGCATCTACGTAACATTAGAACTGTATTCATGTCCTACGCCATGTGTACTTATTACGTTCAAAAAATGATACAAGTGAATCATTCTCTAGTTTTTTTCCCGATCTTCGTCCTCTGCTACCACTTACTCTGTCGTTTGCGGCCATGGGTTGCTATGCAATACTCAATCCTTACGATATGCCCCACCTCCCCTAGACGTCTTTTGCAATATTTCTGGGACACCCTGTATATCGGACGTAAGTCTGAGCGGATGGTTCGTGCCAGTTTTCCATGTTAGTGGAAATAGTAGCTTATTTAGAGACTATAATAACTTCCTGTAATTGCTACAGGTTTTAAAATTTGAATATTTGACGGTCGTTTTGTTATTTTAAAAAGGAACTCACCTCCTTCTACGTCCAAAACTCACATACTCTGAGTATTTATTTTTCTCATAACAAATTTTTCGTAATGGTTCAAATGGATCTGAGCACTAAGGGACTTAACGTCTGAAGTCATCAGTCCCCTAGAACTTAGAACAACTTAAACCTAACTAACCTAAGGACATTACACACACCCATGCCCGAGGCAGGATTCGAACTGGCGACCGTAGCGGTCGCGCGGTTCCAGACTATAGCGCCTAGAACCGCTCGTCCACCCCGGACGGCTTTTTCGTAATGTTTATCGTTTATAACATTATGCAATTTTGTCATATGATGACATGATGGAGACCATGGCTGTTATTTGAGGACAAATGTTGATGGTGTTAGGACAGCAACCAGCCACAAATTTCCTTTCAGTTCCTTTATTCAAAGGGTACCATTACCGGTTCGAATCGTTGTGATTCATATTCAGACGGTGTAAACGCTTTCCTTACGACGTGGTGTGTTTTTTTTACAGTTTAATTGTCCTAAAATATAAATAATACATAATTATAAGCACGGTATACACTGACGGTTGCGTTACAGATTTTCGTTGCATGTGACTTACGTGAAATGTCGGTTTGGAGTGTTTGTTTTCACAACATTCGTCCAACAGATGTGAATACATTTCCACTGCATTCTTAGTGTTGCAAACGTAAATTTTTCTCATTGAACACTTTAGATTTGTCACCGAGAAGATTTCTACCACATGTTTTGATACATGCAAAGAGCTTACAAACATATGAGTATCAAAGATGCTATGATATATCGTAACATTTGCCACCCCCCGCCAACAAAAAATGGCGTATTTCAGAACGATGCTACACCGAATTAAAAAAAGTACCAATGAGTGACACAAACCAACAAAATGAAATCAATATAATTAAAACAGTTGCACATAATAATGGATATAAACCCATAATAGAAAAACTCCACAACAAAATGCAGACAAAAACCACAGACGCACTTCACAACAGTCACTTCGAGCCAAATCAGTGTGCCACAGAAGCCAAGTCTAAATATGCCTCTCTCCCATACATAGGCCCACTATCATCCCAAATAGCAAACTTATTTAAAAAGAAAAATATCACGATCAGCTTTTACACAAATAATAAATTATAACAAGAAATAATCCACGATGTAAATACCTGCAAGAGTCCCTACTGCAAATCAGGAAAATAAAAACTCAAATGCGATACATGCCCAAAATTCTACATTGGACTGACAGGCAGAAGTTTTGAAATTAGATACAAAAACACATTGATGCTTTAAGACTTGGTAACTTGAACAAATCTGCATTTGCAGCCCATATCGCTGAAGAAAACCATTCAGTGGGAAACATTGAAAACAACTTAAAAATTTTACAACTACCAGAAAAAGGAGCCACAACACACACACACACACACACACACACACACACACACACACACGCACACACAAACAGCACCCCAGACTATATCCTTAATGAACAGAGTTAGCTAAGATCCCTTTGACGAAAACTTTCCAAAAATTATTTTCCGACCTCAAAAGCAAATTATATTAGTACGCCTATCTGCAGATGAAGCAGCCAATTTATATGTTACTGTAATTCTCATGATGCTAAATGTAATTAAATAATGTACTATTTTACCTATACAGTACTAAAAAAAAAACAACTTTATGATTAATGTAACAGTATCAACTCATAAAATCAATGTCTCTGTACTAGTGTAATAGGCATTTCAGTTGCATAAGTGAATATATGATCCTTTCCAAACGTAGGACATCTTCAAATGTTACGATATATCATAGCATCTTTGACACTCCTATGTTTGTAAGCTCTTTGTATGTATCAAAACATGTGGTGCGTAGTAGAAATCTTCTGTGACAAATCTAAAGCGTTCAGTGAGAAAAATTTACGTGTACAACAATAAGAATGCAGTGCGAATGTATTCACATCTATTGGACGAATGTTATGAAAACAAACACTCCAACCCGACATTTCACGTAAGTCACATGCAACAAAAAATCTGTAACGCAACCATCAGTGTATGCCGTGCTTATAATTATATATTATTTTTATTTTAGGACAATTAATCTGTAAGAAACATACCACATGTCATAAGGAAAGGGTGTAAACCGTCTGAAGATGAATGACAACGATTCGAAACCGGTAACGGTACCCTTTGAATAAAGGAACTGAAAGTAAATTTGTGGCTGGTTGCTGTCCTAACACCATCAACATTCATAACATTGGTCTTTCGTCCCTGTTAGCGTTCCAATAATTAAAGGGAAATTGCTCAAGTCTTGGAAGACACTGGGAAAGACTATACTGGCGTTGTTTGTAAGAAAAACATTCTTCGATCAGTTGACAAACCGCGTGCATTGCTTGCAGCGAGGCCTGTGGTAGCCGTGCCGATGAGCGCCCCTGAAGGACCATAGTCGTCACCTGAACGTGGGTTTTCAAGGCCGGAGTACATTTCAGTATAATTCTGTCGAGTCTGTGAGCGCGCCATCATGTAAATGGAACTACCAACGTATGCGCTGCAGCTACGGCCTACAGCATAACGACTACCTATAAGGTGGTGCTGGACATGTGTGTTTGATTCTGGGTTCCCATAGTCCAGTTCTCACACTGCACCAGCTTGGCTGCACGCATAGTTCGTGGTTTAAGGAACACACTGGCACCCTTGTAATCTCAACTGATTCGCTAATTCACAGATCTTAATCCCATAGGAAATGTTTCACACTATTCGGAACACCGGATGAAAGATAAGCATCAACATCTACGCATTCTGCTAGTTATACTAGTGAGCGGCTTCAGCTGGATAAGGCATAACTGGACTCTTTCCCACCGACGTGTAGCGTAGGGGCAGTGTTACACGGTATCACTGTCATGTCCGGTGTGCTTCTGCTGTAACACATTCACACAGTTCCCATGTCACACTACAGGTAAATGCACACTCCTGGAAATTGAAATAAGAACACCGTGAATTCATTGTCCCAGGAAGGGGCCAGAACCACAGGCACATAGACACAGGCAACAGAGCATGCACAATGTCGGCACTAGTACAGTGTATATCCACCTTTCGCGGCAATGCAGGCTGCTATTCTGCCATGGAGACGATCGTAGAGATGCTGGATGTAGTCCTGTGGAACGGCTTGCCATGCCATTTCCACCTGGCGCCTCAGTTGGACCAGCGTTCGTGCTGGACGTGGAGACCGCGTGAGACGACGCTTCATCCAGTCCCAAACATGCTCAATGGGGGACAGATCCGGAGATCTTGCTGGCCAGGGTAGTTGACTTACACCTTCTAGAGCACGTTTTGTGGCACGAGATACAAGCGGACGTGCATTGTCCTGTTGGAACAGCAAGTTCCCTTGCCGGTCTACGAATGGTAGAACGATGGGTTCGATGACGGTTTGGATGTACCGTGCACTATTCAGTGTCCCCTCGACGATCACCAGAGGTGTACGGCCAGTGTAGGAGATCGCTCCCCACACCATGATGCCGGGTGTTGGCCCTGTGTGCCTCGGTCTTATGCAGTCCTGATTGTGGCGCTCACCTGCACGGCGCCAAACACGCATACGACCATCATTGGCACCAAGGCAGAAGCGACTCTCATCGCTGAAGACGACACGTCTCCATTCGTCCCTCCATTCACGCCTGTCGCTACACCACTGGAGGCTGGCTGCACGATGTTGGGGCGTGAGCGGAAGACGGCCGAACGGTGTGCGGGACCGTAGCCCAGCTTCATGGAGACGGTTGCGAATGGTCCTCGCCGATACCCCAGGAGCAACAGTGTCCCTAATTTGCTGGGAAGTGGCGGTGCGGTCCCCTACGGCACTGCGTAGGATCCTACGGTCTTGGCGTGCATCCGTGCGTCGCTGGGTCCCAGGTCGACGGGCACTTGCACCTTCCGCCGACCACTGGCGACAACATCGATGTACTGTGGAGACCTCACACCCCACGTGTTGAGCAATTCGGCGGTACGTCCACCCGGCCTCCCGCATGCCCACTATACGCCCTCGCTCAAAGTCCGTCAACTGCACATACGGTTCACGTCCACGCTGTCGCGGCATGCTACCAGTATTAAAGACTGCGATGGAGCTCCGTTTGCCACGGCAAACTGGCTGACACTGACGGCGGCGGTGCACAAATGCTGCGCAGCTAGCGCCATTCGACGGCCAACACCGCGGTTCCTGGTGTGTCCGCTGTGCCGTGCGTGTGATCATTGCTTGTACAGCCCTCTCGCAGTGTCCGGAGCAAGTATGGTGGGTCTGACACACCGGTGTCAATGTGTTCTTTTTTCAATTTCCAGAAGTGTATAAGGGGGCAATCATAAACTTTTCGTTCGAAGGCAGTACAGTCCAGAAACGGTAGGCCAGTCAGGCAAAATCGCCGACGCAGCAGGTTGAATATACTCATTTCGTAAAACATCGTGTCCTACTGTGTGAAGAAATCCGTAACTGCCTGCTATACATCCTGGTCCGACAGCAATCGTCGACCCTTCGAAGGCTTTTTTAAGGCACTGAAGTGTGATAATTGCGTGGGGAGAGATCAGGGCTACATGGCGGGTGCTCGAGAGTCTCCCATTATAGTTGCCGTTTACGCCATTTGCAATACGGAGACGTACGTTGCCTTGAAGCTGCAGCACCCTCTTCTCGCAGTTGGTTTTTGCCCACTTTCTTCATTCTCCGATCGACGTGTACCGGTGTTCGTTCTTCGGTAGCCAAGAAAAGAACAACAGCACGTTGGTCTTGTTTGGACGCATTTGGTAGTAACGTCGTGAGGCGTAGCACCGTATAACGGCCCTGCCTTGGAGGCGTTTAAGTGGGAGATGTGTCTCAGAGCTGGAGAGTGAGAGATGGTGACGAGAGTAGATGCGCACGTAGTTTATGTATCAGCCGATAGAGGACAGTATTGGATAGGGGACTGATTTAGTTTCGATTGTGCCCAGTAGAGTGCACTAAAGTAATAGAATATTTTTCATAAGCTGTTATAGTATTTTCATATTATGTATTTTTGTGTCTGTAAAATGTTATAATCTTTTAGCAGTATGAATGATGCGTGAGTGTGGTTTAAGGTTAATATGAAGATAATTGTTTAACGAGTTATGTAGTAGGATTTAGTGTGGGAACATTTCGAAGTAGTATGGATATGGACAAAGGGGATTTTTGTAGAACAGATTTGTAAAGTAAGTTTATGATGAAGAGAAAGTTAATTCAGGTATAAATAACAATAGTAAATAACTTTATGCATAAGCAAAACTTCAGCATATTAGATAATTACGTCGGTAAAATGTGCAGTCGTTAGGTTTACTATTTTGCGATTGGCTATTGATGAAAAGCGCGGACTGACGCGGGAGAATGTTGTTTCGCTATTGGCTGTTGAGTAAACTGACCAATGGTAAAGCAATATTCTTCGCGCGCCTTTCTCTGCTGGTAGAGAAGACTTAAAGTATTCTAGGGAGGAGTGGGAGCCTAGCCATGAAAGAGATCGGACGTGTGCAGTAGTAGTTCCGATGGAAATGATAAGTTGCCGGATCTAGCAGTGTTTCATGCATCAAAAGTGTTGGAAAGTGACGGCATAATTATTCCAATGGGCGTGTAGAAATTTCGGAATTTTTAAGTGAATTTTGTGACTAGCAAAGACAAATTCCACGTGGCGTATTCAGCAAGTCGGTGGCTAAAAACTGTGACTGCATTTGGTACCGACAGACTTAATATTTGGCGAGCATTCTCAACCAAAAACAATCAGTATTTTTGCAGTTATTACGTTTTCGGGAAATGCAACACCATAAACTTGCTGACGTGAGTGAAAGGGATTGTGAGAGACTGTGTTAAGACTAGCACGGGTTTGGCAGTGATACTGGTTCACCTAAGTTTCAGAATATATTAATTAAGGACAAAATTTCAACCTTTCATTTCATGTTTCTCCCGAAACCTAGATTAGTGACTTTAATTGCAGCCTGGTTCACGTCGAAGTTCAGTATGTTTCACTCGGCTTTCCTACTCATAATGTGCTGAGACAATGTTCACAGGTAGGTGCAGGTCCGTCGTAAAGGGACGGAAAGAACCGCGCCGCAGCAGTCGCCACAGTTCAAGTTTTAGGCATTTACCGTAGACATGTCGAAAAGACACGAAAGGCACTCTAACGCTTTGCTTACAAGCCGGTGTTTTATTGCCGCGTCGGAGTCACAGTACGTTGCATGTACGCTGCAGCAACGCCCCCAAACGGAAAGTATTTGATCGCCACTAATAGTAGCACGAAGTGGGCTGATGGATGACTAAGCGATCCAAGTTGTGACCACCAAAAATATTCTGTTACTTGTTTGTGCTTTATAGCCCTTCCGTTTTTGATGCTGTGCCAGTAACCGTATTTGTAGGAAGAATATAGGGGATATTTAAAAAAAATACACCTGAGACTCTAATATTACAAGGTTAAAAATGTAATTAAAAATAATTACGTAACTGTCGTTTCAGTAGAGTTCAGTAAGTAGCGACCTGTGTTGTTTGCTGCAGTACGGAATACCATAAACGCTGGACGTCTCTGGCGATAAACTAGTCACTGTAGCACGCGAAGAGCTTTTCCCACACAGAACGGAAATAAGCCGACCGTAGAGAGGAGGTGGGGGTGAAGGGTGACAGCCGCTAGCAGGTCCCGCGGCAGCTAGCTGTCAGTGCGACGAGGCGAGAGTGGTCACCAGTTGAGGGGAACAGCCGCCGACAGGCGCAGCCGTCGCTAGTGCGTCACTGTTTCGACGGCAGACGTTCCCCACTGAGTGTACGTTAGAAATCGACAGCCAGTGGAGATGATCTCACCACATGCACTTAACCGTAACCGCGACTTCCTCAGCTAAACGATGAGAACACTGTCCGTGGAAACATGATTAATGCTAGAACGACGTATTTCGAAACGAAACCTTTATGTAAAATATTCTGATTTCGTGCCGTGTAATTTCCGGATAAAACATAGTGCTTTCGACGGTTGTCAGTATCGACCGCATCAAGACGCGGGAAGAAGTCCGACTATGTTTTATGCAAGATTAATACTAGCTTATCTGATATCGCCCTCTTGGTTCGGGTTGCAATTCCTGCCATTCGACTCGGTAGGTTTAATGTACCCGCATAAAAATCTAGAGTAACTGCTTTCTGTGAACCGAAAGAAATCAAATTCTAGATTACAGAAAACGAATTTCATCCTGTTTCTCGTGTAAGGAGAAAACCTCTGTGATCTAGTGAAGCGACAGAGTGTTCGTAATACGTTAGGACATTGAGTATGCAAATACCGATCAGCGAAACATCGGTTAACCGAAAGCGTTTCTAACGACACAGTTACGTCAAGACGGTAACATACACTTAAAGTCTTATCACTTGTAAAACACAAATATACAGCAAAATCTTCATTTGTCAGTTTATTAATTTCAGTTGATTATACGGTCTGGAATATTTCAAAGTATGCGCTAGTGTTCTGTGGAGTCTAAGGCGCTGCAGTCATGGTCTGTGCGGCTGGTCCCGGCGGAGGTTCGAGTCCTCCCTCGGGCATGGGTGTGCGTGTTTATACTTAGGATAACTTAGGTTAAGTAGTGTGTACGCTTAGGGACTGATAACCTTAGCAGTTAAGTCCCACAAGATTTCACACACATTTGAACACATTTTTTGTTCTGCGACTGTAAAGAGAATATATAGGTAAAGAGTGGAAAATCGGCCCCTAGCCGCCATGTTTTTACCAGGTCGCGCTCGGGACGTGCAATTAGGTAGCGACCCAAGCAGAAAGTAAGCCACTTCACGAGTAAAATAAGGCATATGTTTGCCGCATGAGACAAAAGCAGGTCTTCCAGCTTAACACTCGGTACATGATTAAAACAAATCCCATTCGTCTGTGTTTATATAGGCCTAATAAATATGTGAGCAAACGGAAGTATCGTGAAACAGTGTATATATCTGCCGAATTTCAACAGCTGTATTTTGTGATGATATATAAACACTGACAACTGATTAATGAGAAAAAAAAAGTTTCATTTAATGTAACTCAGAGTACATGATGCTATTTCAGGTTCTTCCGTACGGATATTCATCGCTGAAATTGGTAAACTCTTCTCTCTTTCCGTCCCAACATAATGCATTTCAAGTGTGTGTCGATCTTATGCTGGCAAAACATGTCATTCTGTACACACGTTTAGAAACTTTATACCACAGAAAATCGGAAAAATATCAATACTTAGGTAGTCTACTGAAACAGCAGAAAGTAATTCAAAATAGGTAACTGAATATCCACACGATAATTATAATTTACGGGAATGTGAATAGCCAAGACTACAGACCCAAGTGCGAGTCGCCAGTCTGAAGTACGTAGACTTAGGGTTGCATATACATGTTAAAACACATCGTATAGCACGAATTGTCACTCTACAACGATTGAAAGTCTAGAAATTACGTTTAAAAAAAAACTAGAATGTGCAGGATTCTAACTCACGACCTATGGATTACAAAGTTGAAACTATACCCCTGCGCTACAAGGCCACATTAGTATCATTACAGTGTTCTTACGCTTTACTTTCCTGTAGGGGTGTATCAGTAAAAAGGTTATTCTGTAATTTTTTAATTTCGTTTTGTAGGCAGTATAAGCATGTAAAAAGAAATTGATTGTTCGATACTCAACGTGATCAAACGAGCTTTCTAACAGTTTCTTCATTTCTTGGGAAAACGAACGTCGGCCGGAGTGGCCGTGCGGTTCTAGGGGCTACAGTCTGGAACCGAGCGGGCGCTAAGGTCGCAGGTTCGAATCCTGCCTCGGGCATGGATGTGTGTGATTTCCTTAGGTTAGTTAGGTTTAATTACTTATAAGTACTAGGCGACTGATGACCTCAGAAGTTAAGTCGCATAGTGCTCAGAGCCATTTGAACCAAACCAAAACGAGAGTCATATATTCATCTTCGCTTTTTGCACCCAACAGCGGAGCAACTAGGCATTCCTCTTGACTGTTCTTGATGATTTTGTAATTCACATTATCAGTGACGTAAATCACATTAAATAAAAATTGTGCCTGTAAAATTGCTGTGAAGTTCTAAAAGTATCGTCATAGATTCGATCAACAGAATGACTGTGAGGTTATTTACGTAAATAGAACAGACAGAAAACACGCAAAAGCCCTTCAATATTAGCGTATTACAAAGTGTACATGATTGTACAATGGAATTGGTGTTCGAAGCGTTTAAGAGAAGCAATGGTACAAATCACACGCAGTATTTATTTATACACGTACCAAGTCTACATCTACTACATCTACATTTATACTCCGCAAGCCACCCAACGGTGTGTGACGGAGGGAACTTTACGTGCCACTGTCATTACCTCCCTTTCCTGTTCCAGTCGCGTATGGTTCGCGGGAAGAACGACTGCCGCAAAGCCTCCGTGCGCGCTGGAATCTCTGTAATTTTACATTCGTGATCTCCTCAGTAGGTATAAGTAGGGGGAAGCAATATATTCGATACCTCATCGAGAAACGCACCCTCTTGAAACCTGGACAGCAAACTACACCGCGATGCAGAGCGCCTCTCTTGCAGAGTCTGCCACTTCAGTTTGCTGAACATCTCCGTAACGCTATCTCGCTTACCAAATAAACCTGTGACGACACGCGCCGCTCTTCTTTGGATCTTCTCTATCTCGTCCGTCAACCCGACTAGTAAGTATCCCTCACTGATGAGCAATACTCAAGTATAGGTCGAACGAGTATTTTGTAAGCCACCTTCTTTGTTGATGGACTACATTTTCTAAGGACTTTCCCAATGAATCTCAACCTGGCACCCGCCTTACCAACAATTTTATATGATCATTCCACTTCAAATCGTTCCGCACGCATACTCCCAGATATTTTACAGAAGTAACTGCTACCAGTGTACAATAAAGGATCTTTTTTTATGTATTTGCAATACATTACATTTGTCTATGTTAAGGGTCAGTTGCCACTCCCTGCAACAAGTGCCTATCCGCTGCAGATCTTCCTGCATTTCACTGCAATTTACTAATGCTGCAACTTCTCTGTATACTACAGCATCATCCGCGAATAGCCGCATGGAACTTCCGACGCTATCTACTGGGTCATTTATATATATTATAAAAAGCAATGGTCCCATAACACTCCCCCGTGGCACGCCAGAGGTTAATGTCTGTAGACGTATCTCCATTGAGAATAACATGTTGTGTTCTGTTTGCTAAAAACTCTTCAGTCCAGCCACACAGCTGGTCTGATATTCCGTAGGCTCTTACTGTGTTTATCGGGCAACAGTGCGGAATTGTATCGAACGGCTTCCGGAAGTCAAGGAAAATGGCATCTACCTGGGAGCCTGTATGTATATTTTCTGGGTCTCATGAACAAATAAAGCGAGTTGGGTCTCACACGATCGCTGTTTCCGGAATCCATGTTAATTCCTACCGAGTAGATTCTGGGTTTCCAGAAATGACATGATACGCGAGCAAAAAACATGTTCTAAAATTCTGCAACAGATCGATGTCAGAGTTATAGGCCTACAGTTCTGTGCATCTGTTCGACGACCCTTCTTGAAGACTGGGACTACCTGTGCTCTTCTCCAATCATTTGGAACCTTCCGTTCCTCTAGAGACTTGCGGTACACGGCAGTTAGAAGGGGGGGGGGGGGGGCAAGTTCTTTCGCGTACTCTGTGTAGAATGGAATTGGTATCCCGTCAGGTACAGTGGACTTTCCTCTGTTGAGTGATTCCAGTTGCTTTTCTATTTCTTGGACACTTATTTCGATGTCAGCCATTTTTTCGTTTGTGCGAGGATTTAGAGAAGGAACTGCAGTGCGGTCTTGCACTGTGAAACAGCTTTGGAAAAAGGTGTTTAGTATTTCATCTTTACGCGTGTCAGTTTGGCAAAAAACATGGCGTCCTCGGCTCTCAGCCAATCAGCGATGCTATCACCTCTGTCTCCCTTTATATGGGCTCTCTAGTGACTGTAATCAGTAACGCCATCTCTTAATAGCGTAAGGAACTGTTTGCATAAATATTGTCATTGATGTCTGAGCACCTTAGTATTTGTGGATAATATTATTTGTGGAACCAATTATTTCAAAAGTTAAATTGTAATGTGTGTTAAAGAAGAAACGAAGTATGTAAAACATTTATTATCCTTATACGAGAAACTACATTAGATAAGCAGAGACTTCCTTTATCTTGCATCTTTGAGTAGTTCTCCGGGCACCTCATTCGCTGCGGCTATGGCGAGTACTCTGTATGCAACTGTGAGCATTTTGTGATGATCGATGGAATACGTATAGAGGAATATTTATAACATGGTTTCGTATGGAAATAATACAAGAAGAGAGGTGCCACTATGATATAATTAATGTAAAATGAACGAGGAATGACATGGAACTTATTTCTCCGCCACTGAAGGCCAACGACACAGCAACAATCCAGGTAATTTATAATTACTCATAAAGTGCAGTTTCTCACTGATAGTTTGCGTGCACATTCTGAGACTACTGACTTAAAAGCAATGTAAACAACTGACTTCTTTTATCAACTATTTTCAGAACCTTTCATTACAAATTATTTTGGCACACAAGTATAGAGTTTCGTTGCGAGTGAGCTGTATCAGCCACTGCAATAAATTATTCAGTTTAGCAACGGCACTATTTTACCTGTGTGAGTAATTATTTTGATTAATCCATGAATAGTATTTCAATGTGCGTGCAGGACAATGTGAATGATTATTGTAATTACTTTTTATTATATATTATGTGGTCCAGTGCTGCTGCAGTGGTACACATCGTTAGCTACTTCGTGTCAACTTTCCATTTTTCACAGAGGTTTTACGAGTATTTCATTCTAATTACCAGTAATCAGTACGTGCTCATAAGAGCGGAACAATTTTAGCGCACGTATTGAAATTTAGTTCCAAGCGGTTCTAGGCGCTACAGTCCGGCGATTGCTACGGTCGCAGGTTCGAATCCTGCCTCGGGCATGGATGTGTGTGATGTCCTTAGGTTAGTTAGGTTTAAGTAGTTCTAAGTTCTAGGGAACTTATGACCTCAGCAGTTGAGTCCCATCCTGCTCAGAGCCATTTGAACCATTTGAAATTTAGTTGTAACTCGGCGTCGGATGGTCCGATGTCTTCCTGGTAATATTTTCAATAAATTAACATCTTTCACAGTAAATCTTGACGACCACATTATACATTGCTCCCACGTGGCAGTTCTAGTGGCGCTGGGAAGGCAGGTCTGGCGGTTTCCCCCTCTTTCAAAAATGGTTCAAATGGCTCTGAGCACTATGGGACTCAACTTCTGAGGTCATTAGTCCCCTAGAACCTAGAACAACTTAAACCTAACTAATCTAAGGACATCACACACATCCATGCCCGAGGCAGGATTCGAACCTGCGACCGTAGCGGTCTCGCGGTTCCAGACTGCAGCGCCTAGAACCGCTCGGCCACTCCGGCCGGCTCCCCTCTTTCCCGGTCGTCATTGTTGGTGTACTGTGCAGACTTCTAGACTATGGCAGAGCGTGCTATTTTTGTGTCATAGCAATGACAACTAAATGCAGAAACAGTATTTTTAGAGTTTCAAATAAACTTAAAATGAATTGCCAGTTGAACAAAGACTCTATGCTGTTAGGGTGAATGGAGCTGGAAATTCAGCAATATCGAACGTTAAAAGAAACGGTGATAGAATTACAACCGAGAATGTACTTGATAGATAAGATGAAAGCTTGAACAGAAGAGAGCAAGGTTTCTACCAGAACTGGCTGTGTTGATAAAAGAATCTGCTGGTTATGGATAATGGGATCAAGAACATATTCAAGACTAGCTTGCTGTGGTGTTGACGACACTATCAAATACTAACGGATGATGAGTGATCATCGATGACCAGAGTCATTGTGACGACGAGAAAGAGCCTAGCGACACCGAACACACAACTGAAGGGCAATCTAATAAGGATGCTTTCCATTGCCTTGAGGCAGACATGAAGTTTTCAAAAGAGAGATGTGATGTTGTCCAGTTGCTTTCTTTAAACAGTTTGTGAGTATTAGATCTTCAGAAAGTATGTAACACAGTGCCACTTAAGCTATTGTTCGAGGTGCTGTGGCCAAGGTAATTTTCAAAAACTTATGTAAAAATTATAAACCGCTACAACTCGGCAGGGTGCATCATTAAAGAAGGGAAAGAAATTTCTCGACAGGCTTTCAGAATAACCAAAGGATTGAAATAAGGACGTTGTCTGTCTGTCTGCCTGCCTGCCACACTTTTTTCAAATGTACACTATGTGATCAAAAGTATCCGGACACTCCCAAAAACATACGTTTTTCATATTTGGTGCATTGTGTTGCCACCTACTGCCAGGTACTCCATATCTGCGGCGTCAGTTGTCATTAGACACCGTGAGAGAGCAGAATGGGGCGCTCCGCGGAACTCACTCACTTCGAACGAGGTCAGGTGATTGGGTGTCACTTGTGTCATACGTCGGTACACGAGATTTACACACTCCCAGACATTCCTAGGTCCACTGTTTCCGATGTGATAGTGAAGTGTAAACGTGAAGGGCCACGTACAGCACAAATGCGTACAGGCAGACCTCGTCTGTTGACTGACAGAGACCGCCGACAGCTGAAGAGGGTCCTAATGTGTAATAGGTAGACATTTATCCAGACCATCACACAGAAATTCCAAACTGCATCACGGTCCACTACAAATACTATAACAGTTAGGCAGGAGGTGAGAAAACTTGGATTTCATGGTCGAGCGGCTGCTCATAAGCCACACATCACGCTGGTAAATGCCAAACGACGCCTCGCTTGGAGCAAGGAGCGTAAACATTGAACGATTGAACAGTAGAAAAAAGTTTTGTGGAGTGACGAATCACGGTGTACAATGTGGCAATGGCAATCCGATGGCAGGGTGTGGGTATGGCGAATGGGCGGTGAACGTCATCTGCCAGCGTGTGTAGTGACAACAGTAAAATTCGGAGGCGGTGGTGTTTTGGTGTGGTGTGGTCCTGCTTTTCATGGAGGGGGCTTGCACCTCTTGTTGTTTTGCATGGCACTATCACGACACAGGCCTACATTAATGTCTTAAGCACCTTCTTGCATCCCACTGTTGAAGAGCAATTCAGGGATGGCGATTGCATCTTTCGACACGATCGAGCATCTGTTCATAATACACGGCCTGTGGCGGAGTGGTTACACGACAATAACATCTCTGTAACGCACTGGCCTGCACAGAGTCCTGACCTGAATCCTATAGAATACCTTTGGGATGTTTTGGAACGCCGATTTCGTGCCAGGCTTCACCGACCTGCATCGATACCTCTCCTTAGAGCAGCACTCGGTGAAGAATGGACTGCCATTCCCCAAGAAACTTTCCAGCACCTGATTGAACGTATACCTGCGAGAGTGGAAGCCGTCATCAACGTTAAAGGTGGACCAACACCATGTTGAATTCCAGCAAAACCGATGGAGTGCGCCATGAACTTGCAAGTCATTTTCAGCCAGGTGTCTGGATACTTTTGATCACATAGTGTACGTGCAGAAGGCACTTGATCTATGGTGTAGAAGATGAATGGTCATGGGGATGGAAGTAGGGAACCAGTCTATGTACACGCTTTTCTGTGCTGACGGACAGGTCGTTGCAGCAAAAGCTGAAGAGGATATATTGTACATGCTTAGGAAGTTGACTGAAGAGTATAAAAAGTGGGATTTGAAAATTCATTTTCAGATCACGAAATACCTATTTTGTGAAGAGGAGGGAAGTAACTTCTACTTTGACGGGGACCATATTAAAATGTGTAAAGCGTAAAAAGTACATGGGAAGCATCATGTCACATGAGGGAAAATGTGACAGACATACAATAACAGATCAGGAAGGGAAGAACGTCTGTTCAAGAATTAAATCCTGTTCTTTGGTCCTCAATAATGAGTTTAAAGCTTAAAATGCGTTTATACAGCACTGTTGTGGAACCGATGACAAGCTATAGGAGTGAATGCTGGAACTGACAGAAATAAAAAGAGGCTTTGAGCTCCAAGAATGGATCATTAGAGAAGAGCGTGTAGAATCTCCCGACTTAACAACGTAAGAAATGAGGAAATGAGAAGAATGACGCAGACTCATTATGGTATGGCTGATAAAATAGAAGAAAGGCAGCTAGGATGGTTAGGCCTTTAAAAAGAATGAATGAAGACATATGGCAACCTCCTGGAAGGAGAAAAAGACCACGGAAAGGGTAGCTGAGGGTATCCAAGAAGCGATGGAAAGAAGATCAATAGAAAATGATTAGGATGACTGGCGAGATCGAGGCGTTTGGCGATTGATATGGGGGATGCGGCGAAGGCTGTAGTACCGGAAGAACTAAAAGACGAGTTTGACGCAAAATATAAATGTATAGTTTTATGTTTAATTCAAAGCTTCTTTGTTTCATATTCCTGCGAACACTGATAAAACATGTTTCTGTAAATAATCAGCTATCCGAAAATACAGTTATCCGAACGCCACCTGCCCCAGTTGTTTCGGGTAATCGATGTTGGCTATTTTATTAGTCAATTGTTCACGCACTTTCAAAAAGTGGTTGAGCGTAATTAAGGAAAAAAGAAAAAAAATCCACCTTCTTGGAGTATAGAGGTTGACCAGGAGATAATGAACAAGAAGCCAAATCACTGTGATTTAATAACTACCACCAATGATAAAATGCATGTTCGTATGGTTCGTGAATATGTTATGGACGAAAATAGTTTACGAAATTCACCAACACAACACATACGAGGTGACTTGTAAAAGTGAGTTACACATGTCGCTCCACGATACGCACAACAGGAGTGGCGCATTGGCAGACGAGATTGCATGCTCTGTGTTTCTCGTAGAGACAGTTTTGCTGCGGTACGGATAACAGGCGCATCATACTATTGGAGAGAAATGGTGCGGCAACTGAAAAATTAATCTAAAACTGCAGTACGCGAGGCAGCACTACACTTGTGTGCAAATCGTATAAATTACGCACTGATTCATCGTGAAATACTGGCAATGTATTGACCACATACAGTGTCCGGTTCCAGCCGTAGTGATGTGGTGGCAACAATTTGACCAAACCGCACAGGGTGGGTGATGCTAATCGGAGAGGAAGGCCAGCGACATCGACCACAGATTACTATCGAGAAACTGATGCGGTGCAATCGCAGATTTTTCAACGATGAAGACGTTCACACAGCGGTTCTCGAATAGTTCCTTAACGATGGAGCGGATTTCTATTGCTATTGCTGAGGAATCTAACGACTGGTAGATACTTCCGACCGTTATCAACAGAGACTAGGTAACTGTGTTGGAAAACAGAGTCACGTATCTGTGTCACTTTGAACAGTAGTGCAGCATTCAGTTAAAGTTACTTGGCCTGCCATAATAATGTGTTTATCCGCGGCTCGTGGTCTTGCGGTAGCGTTATCGCTTCCCGCGCACGGGGTCCCGGGTTCGATTCCCGGCGGGTCAGGGATTTTCTCGGCCTCGAGATGACTGGGTGTTGTGTGTCCATCCTCATTCACTCGCAAGTCGCTGTGGTGGCTTTAAAGACCTTGTGGAGCTGCGGCCGAACCGCCCCGCGAGGGGTCTCCCGGCCAGCAATGCCACACGCTCATTATTATTTATAATGTGTTTTATTTTTTTGAACCCCTTAGTAGAACTAATGAACATGGGACATCCATTGAAACGCATGTGATGAAGCCTCAGGCGTCCAAAAGCATTGTGCAGTAACCAGTATATTTAATTGACTGAAGCTGGACATTTTAACCCAAATATTCATATGAAAATTAGACATGTAACAAGCACGAACAATGAACATGATTACATTAAAACACAAGAATGTGGGTGATCACTATTCTGACAGTATCGAAGGTCGTAGACCATTAATGGACGAAAAATATGACATGTACAGTTTGATATGCTATGCTATAGGAATTGCTGTACGTTTCGTTTATCCGTGACCGTTGGGCATCGTTAGCACACAAGCTAGTTAGCTACATTGTAGTAATCACTAGTCACAATTACTTTATCCTGCATATGCCAGACAAACGAATCCGTTATTTTACGTAATCGTTGCTGCAGCATCGAGACGATTAGACTCAAGGCAAGGTTTCTTATTCAAATAATGATGTCCTCATCGTCAATACAAACTTTTAAAAGTGAATTAAGAAACAACAGGAAGCGCGATCGATTTGCAATTTTATTGTATTTAACGATGCTCATCCAGATATGAGAGATTAAGGAACTGGGAAAAATATGTGACAAAACCAGGCTAGAAGCCGATGTAAGATGGCGTGGTCTCCTGACCTTCGTTTCTTACATATTTCGTCCTGACAATCGTACTCTGCACCTCAAAATGCTTCATTCGAACCCAAACTCGATAAGGTAGAGTCAATTTTGTATGAATTCATGTAAGCGATTTGCAAATCTAATAAGTAAATTGCAAGTGCGCACTGAGGTTGAAAAAAGTCGAGGCTGGCGTACACAACATGACGGCCACAGGAATTTTCGTTCTAAAGAGTAAACCAGCACGCTGGGAACACCATCCCTTCATAGGGCTGGGTCAACAACATACCTACTTCGGCCGAAGCGACCGCCCAGAGAGAAGACAGCTTTTGCCGAAGCGAAGGGATAACGACCCCCGTGTTTGACTTAAAAGCAAATTCCGCTACATTGTGCGGGAGCGCCCAGAAGACGCATTTTTCACAGACAGACTGCGTAGTTACGGAATTCTCACAGGAGGACAGTATACGTCTAACTGAGATGCTACAGATTTGTGCATTGGTCGACTTAAACGAAACGTCACGCTCCCATTTAAAAGAGCAACGCTGATTTGTGACGCAAAGAGTCAGAGGAGTGAGGAAAGACAGCGAATGATATACCCTTGCAACCTTTCCAGAAAAAGGGGCCGTTCCGTTGTCGCCCTTAGAGCGGGAACACGTAACGAGAGCGAGTGCGGTCGTACGTGTACTCAAAGAGCAAGGAACAAAGTCTGGTCTCAGTACTTCATGGGGAGAGCACCTCTGTCGTTAGCGAATCGGAGTAACTATATTGAGTCACTCGCGATTAAGAGTTGTTCACTGTTTTGGCCGCCACACTTATTGTGCGCTGGAAACACGGACAGAGTACTAATTTAAACGCCTGTGAGCGAATATTGAGTGGCATCATGGTGGACTGGTTATCTGACTGGTGTACCACGCCAATAGTTGGACTAGGGGCGGATAGGTGTCCTTGACTTCATCAAGGTGTAGGGAGAGTTTTATTGGCGAAGGTCAATCCAGATACAAAGAGATAGTTGTGTTATTTGTCAGCAGCAAGCGATGCAGGCACCAGTTGGGGTTGGGTTGTTTGGGGAAGACCAGACAGCGAGGTCATCGGTCTCATCGGATTAGGGAAGGACGGGGAAGGAAGTCGGCCGTGCCCTTTCAAAGGAACCATCCCGGCATTTGCCTGGAGTGATATAGGGAAATCACGGAAAACCTGAATCAGGCAGACAGCAGTCATCCCAGCTCACGGTATTGTGCGCTACAGCGTATGTGAGCCCCATCTGTCCTCCCCAAGTCCACTACATTTCTCATGCGACAGCCTTCACTGTACCTAGAAAAGTTATTCAAGTTGTGTAGGCGCGGCTCTCAGCTATTCTGCCGAGTAAATAACATACTTAAAGAAAAGGGAGAAAACAACCTCTCAATATTTTGTAAAATAATAGCATTCCTATCCATAAGAGGCAATTTACTGTTCCGAAAAGACGCCAGAAATTTATTAATTTTTATAAGAAAAAGTTTCACTTGATTTCTCAGAATTTTTTTGCAATAAATAATATTTTTCGTTCGTTTAATGTTTTTCTTACACTAACTAGCAGTACTCCTGTACCCAAGTGTCGCATTAGTTATGTAAGAATATAGAATATTTTTATGTCTTATTCCTTACAGCGGACGGCTTCAGAAGATACTTGTTGCTGAATGTTTTTCAAGCAGTTCTTGTTGGTACATTAAGAGCGTCTGTCTGACTTCTGTAGTAGTGTGAGGTGGAAACTGTTTCTTGCGGGAGCCAAAGGGTACTTGTTGGATGAATCCATTATGCAACTTGACAGAATAAAACCTACACACTCACACCGAGCTAGAGATTAAGCGCCTTCCCCAAAAACACGTTGCATTACGTTGTCCCTCGAAATCCAAGTCAGAAGCAAGCTAAAAAAAAGACCTACATCACACACAAAATAATATTTTCCGTCACTGGAAAATGCTTCTTTTGTACGTCATTAATCCAAACTTTCATTCTTAGCCCTACGAAAACTTCACATAATCTACAGGGAGATTTGCTAAACGCAGCAGACTGCAGGAAATGATCCCTTACGAGATAAGGAACAAGGAAGGTGAGATGGCCATGTGGCCGGAAAAGCATTCCATCCACTTGACACATCTCTGACAGCGAACCCAGTATCGCCACCAAGTAGCCAGCCCGCCAGCATGAGTAAACCAGACGACCGTGTAAAACATTCTCTACAAGTGCCACTATCCGGATCTTTTACAACGCGTGCAGGCCTCGTTACATGCGGACTTTTATTGCTGGCTCGTCGCATACGCGGCTACGGTGCTGCGGCTTTTTTGCCATACGTCGTATTCAGAGATCAGGCTACCTTCGCGAGGGGCAGTTTCGTCAACCTTCACGACATCCATGTGTCGGCTACGGAGGATCCCCAGAGTAGGGTTGCAGCGATCCTTCAGCACCAGTTCAGCCTAAATGCTTGGGCAGAGTTTATTGGCGCCACTTCGTTGGACCGGTCAGCCTTCCACAACATCACACAGGCGAACTTTCAGTTGGTGACCCAGACTTCCTGCTGGAAAACGTGCCTTTAATGGTATGAGGCTTAATGTGGCTACTATTAGGTTGGTGCATACGTTCGTAGCGATTTTGTTTTGCGTGGTGGTATTCCGGTTGCTATGGGTTTATTTATCAATTGTAATTCAAAATCACAAAAATAAGGGCGGTAGCCGTATGTTCATCTCCACTTCCTCGTCATCATTTGGTTCGTGGACAACACAAACCATTCATATCCCGTATCGTTAATGGTAACGAGGAACGCGTCTTTATGCTAACATGAAGATGAAGAAGGGAATGGTTGAACCCAAACAAAACAGCAGCGACCCATACAAAGACCTGCGCGCATCCACAAAGGAGTTATACATCTGGTGGAACAGCGACGGTGTGGTAAACTAGGAACTGCTTTCGCGAGGTGTAAGCATCATTGCTGACATTTACTGTAAACATCTGAGGCGTCTCGCAGACGCAATCCAAAGAACAACGAACAGGAAGACTCCATTAAGTGATGCTACTCCACGATATCGCCTGTCCACATTCTGCTAGACTGACAACAACCCTATACAGGAGTTGGGTTTGGAAGTAATTCCGCACCCACCGCATTCACTTGATATTCCGCCCTCAGATTTTCACCTCTCCCGCCCTCTATCGGAAAACCTTCAAGGAACTTCCTTTCCGAATAAACATGCGTACCGAACTGGGCTCGACGAGTTCTTCGCCTCAAAACCACGTGACTCCTACTGTAGCGGAATCGAAAAGTTACCTCAGCGTTGGCAGACTGTTGTAAACAGTAAAGGAGAATATATCACTGATGGCTAGTGTATATCAGTTGTGTTTATTAAACTTATAAAACGTTCCACGAAGAAATTATTCGAATAGGACGGAAATCGTTGGATGTGATGTTCATGTAAAACACACAAATGATTATAATTTCAGAAAAAATTGATGATTTATTCAAGAGCAAGATCATCACAAGTTGAGCAAATCAGTAACGCGTTAGTCTCCCTCTGTCGCTTATACCTGTCCGGCTTAGCACTGATAGAATTGTTGCAAATCTTCATTAGAGATCATAGATCGTCAGAATCCCGAGCTGTTTGCAGGGCCCTGCCCATAATCCACGAAACGTTCTCAATTGGGGAGAGATGCGACGACCTTACTGGCCAAGGAAGGGCTTTGCAAACACGAAGACTAGCAGTAGGAACTCTCACCGTGTATGGGCACGCATTAATCATTCTGAAATGTAAGCTCACGCTAGTTTGCCATAAAGGACAACAAAACGAAGCGTAGAATGTCGACGACGTACCGATGAGCAAGATGTATGAGACAGGCGAAACACCCTCAGACTTCAAGAAGAATATAATTATTCCAATCCCAAAGAAAGCAGGTGTTGACAGATGTGAAGATTACCGAACTATCAGTTTAATAAGTCACAGCTGCAAAATACTAACGCGAATTCTTTACAGACGAATGGAAAAACTGATAGAAGCCGACCTCGGGGAAGATCAGTTTGGATTCCGTAGAAATGTTGGAACACGTGAGGCAGTACTGACTCTTCGAATTATCTTAGAAGAAAGATTAAGGAAAGGCAAACCTACATTTCTAGCATTTGTAGACTTAGAGAAAGCTTTTGACAATGTTGACTGGAATACTCTCTTTCAAATTCTGAAGGTGGCAGGGATAACATACAGGGAGCGAAAGGCTATTTACAATTTGTACAGAAACCAGATGACAGTTGTAAGAGTCGTGGGACATGAAAGGGAAGCAGTGGTTGGGAAGGGAGTAAGACAGGGTTGTAGCCTCTCCCCGATGTTATTCAATCTGTATATTGAGCAAGCAATAAAGGAAACAAAAGAAAAGTTCGGAGTAGGTATTAAAATCCATGGAGAATAAATTAAAGCTTCGAGGTTCGCCGATGACATTGTAATTCTGTCAGAGACAGCAAAGGACTTGGAAGAGCAGTTGAACGGAATGGACAATGTGTTGAAAGGAGGGTATAAGATGAACATCAACAAAAGCAAAACGAGGATCATGGAACGTAGTCGAATTAAGTCGGGTGATGCTGAGTGAATGAGATTAGGAAATGAGACTCTTAAAGTAGTAAAGTAGTTTTGTTACTTGGGGAACAAAATAACTGATGATGGTCGAAGTAGAGAGGATATAAAATGTAGACTGGCAATGGCAAGGAAAGCGTTTCTGAAGTATAGATTTAAATGTCAGGAAGTTGTATCTGAAACTATTTTTATGGAGTGTAGCCGTGGACGATAAATAGTTTAGACAAAAAGAGAATAGAAGCTTTTGAAATGTGGTGCTACAGACGAATGCTGAAGATTATATGGGTAGATCACATAAGTAATGAGGAGGTATTGAATAGAATTGGGGAGAAGAGGAGCTTGTGGCACAACTTGACTAGAAGAAGGGATCGGTTGGTGGGACATGTTCTCAGACATCGAGGGATCACCAATTTAGTATTGGAGGGCAGCGTGGAGGGTAAAAATCATAGAGGGAGACCAAGAGATGAATATAATAAGCAGATTCAGAAGGATGTAGGCTGCAGTAGGTACTGGGAGATGAAGAAGCTTTCACAGGACAGAGTAGCATGGACAGCTGCATCAAACCAGTCTCAGGACTGAAGACAACGACAAAAACAACAACAACAACAACCGGTGTGCCACAAGGCTGGCGCAGTTGACAACCGAAGTGGTCCTGCTTTAAAGAAATAGCACCCCCCCGATCACCGCTCCCGGCTGTCGGACCATATGGTAGGCGAGTCATTTTGGTATTCCGCCGTTTGCTGGGGCGTCTGCAGACAGGTCTTGGCTGGCCGCCGGGGCTCAATTCGAAGCGGGACTCATCACTGAAGACAATTCTCTTCCAGTCAATGAAACTCCCGGCCGAAGACTTGTGTTGAGACGCCCCGGACTGCGGTACGACGACGATGTTCTACGACCGGTTTTGTTTCCTGCATGGCAAACCACCATGGGCTTACATTTAAGTTCGATAATGCCCGCCCGCACACTGTAGGAGTTTCTGCTGTTTGTCTTCCTGCTTGCTAAACCCTAACTTGGCCAGAAAGATCGCCGAATTTCCACCCAACTAAGAACGTTCGGAGCATTGAAGGCAGGGCCCCCCAAGCTTCTCATGGTTTTGGAGATCCAACGTGCCAACCGGAAAAATAGTTGGCACACTATCCATCACGAGCATATCTAGCAACTCTATCAGTCAATGCCAAGCCGAATAACTGCTTGCATAATGGTGGACCAACGCGCTAATGGCTTGCTCAATTTGTGAAGCTCTTGCTCTTGGATGAATCATCCAATTTACCTGAAGGTGTAATCATTTGTTTGTTCATATAAGTACATCTACCGACTTCTGTCCTATTCGAATAATTCCTTCAAGGGAGGCTTTTGTTAGTTTTAGAGTTTACTAGCACAGACAAAACATTCCGACTTGGTCGATGTGTACTCGTGTGTACTTTCTATTATTGAAACGTACATTGTCCAAGATCTTTTATCTTCACTCTGAGTGGAGCACGCCTCCCTTGGTACGCGTTTCCGCCCGTGTGTTGTTAAGACCATTTTTGCACCTTATCCTCTCATGGACATTTCCTGTCGCTTATCCTCATTTAACAAAATCACCCCGTAATAATTTTCGCCCGAAACTCGTTTTAAACGTTGCAAGCGCTGTAAGATACACGTATTCCTGTAAATACGTACTCGAAACAAGGTGACACGAAACAAGGTGACACGAAACAAGGTGACATGAAACAAGGTGACATGAAACAAGGTGACATGAAACAAGGTGACACGAAACGAGGTGGCACGAAACAAGGTAAATTACAAGGGTTGTTCAATAAGTAATGCCCCACATTTTTTAAAAAAGCCATTAATATACATATACAAACGTCCTTGTTGATACTTCACATTTGATGTTTGTTCTACGCGCCGATGCAGTTTTGAACCGTCCTGGCAGATGGCAGAGCCGTAGTACAGCGTCAAAATGGCGTCTACGTACGACTCACGTTACAAATAGCGTGCTGTTATTGATTTCTTGCGTGCAGAAAAAGGAACGGTGGTGAACATCCATAAACGTTTGTGTGCAGTGTATGGCGATGCTGCAGTTGATAGGAGTACAGTTGGGCAATGGGTAAAGAAAGTTACAGCCTCAGGAAATGCAGGAACAGAGCTACATGATTAACCAATCTCGAGACGTCCTGTCACAGCCACTGCTCCAGACGTGCTGAATCGTGCGCATGCCATGATTCGTGCCGACCGCGCATCGCAACTCGACAAATGGCTCTCTAGTTGTCGGTCAGCATTGCAAGTGCGTTTGCAATAATCGAGACACTCTGATATTCAAAGAGGTGCTTACGGTGGGGTTCACAAATTCTCACGGCGGACCACAAGATTCAAAGAAAGGCCTTTTCATCTGAATTGTTGGAACGTTTTGAGGCCGACGGAGAGGCATCTGTGCACAGATCGTTACGGGGGACGAAAGCAGGTGTAACACCAGAACTCCGTGGATGATCATACAGTTTTACGAAGTTTGCTTCATTAGTTGTGCTGAATATTATTCTTGTAAATATGCTGTCACGTTACAAATGCTATTTGTTATTTAAGAAAGAGAGTACGCATGGAATGTAAACATTTTGTAAGTAGACACGCTGGCCTAGTCAAGGAAAAGCTATTGTCTAAGAGCTGGGCGTGCGAGCGAGCCAAAAAAGAAGCAGTTGGGAGTCGCGAACAGACGACTGGTGTGGTTGGTTGTATGTATTTGCCGGTGTGGCTGTGCAAAAGTGCGGAGCAGAGAAAACTGAAATGGTTGTCTTGGCGGATGTTTGATATGGGCAATCCGTGTGTATGGCATTTATTGGGCCCAGTACAAATGCAGAAAGAGTAATTCACATAACATCAAGAGTACTGTGGGCTCTTGTTATTGGCTGTGGTATGGCAAGAAGATCAACCTGTGCCCTATTTACAGCTAAATGAAGCCACTCGACACACCAACGGCTTCATGAAGTGAAGTAAGATCTAGACTTTTTATGCCTAGAAGTGTGATAGACTCCCCAGCGTAGTTGGAATTTTATTGCTCCGCTAACACTGTTTTCGTGGATCTTGTCATGTAAATAATTTTCCTAAGTCATTATCTAAGTAGTACCCATCGTATCCCTTCGTATGAACCGAAATAATCAGAACATGAAGTGAACATGAATTCATTACATTGTCAAAACATAAATTTTCTAAACTTTGGACAATTACGTAACAATGAAATTTTTGGTTGTAGTATGAATAATGTCAGAAACAGAATGATACAAAAGCCAGTATTAATTCACTTGCTAAAAATTGAGTAACTTTCATAATAAAAAAAATGGTAGTAAAACTTTACGTAACTTGGACACTGAATTTCATTGCCAAAGCACAGTTCTAATTTATAGCTTGAGGCATAATTTGTAACTTTCATTACAAAGAAATATCAAAGTAATTGCTAAATTCAAACAATCTTTCTGCTTGCTACAATTACGACAGTCAGTACTGCGATGAGCAACGTAACAAAAAGTTTTTGTCCACAGCCAGTAAACAATCTTACTTCAATTGATCTTTGAAAATTCTTATAATATGTTGTATGTGTTTGCTATTTGATTATTATATGACTACCGTGACACATGTGGTGTGAAATACTTAAAAGTGTTCAAATGGTTCAAATGGCTCTGAGCACTATGGGACTTAACATCTGTGGTCATCAGTCCCCTAGAACTTAGAACTACTTAAACCTAACTAACCTAAGGACATCACACACATCCATGCCCGAGGCAGGATTCGAACCTGCGACCGTAGCAGTCGCGCGGTTCCGGACTGAGCGCCTTAACCGCGAGACCACCGCGGCCGGCAGTTAAAAGTGTGCTTTAGATACTGTTTCCACGTCATGACTCCAATAACTATTCTTACGTAAGATTGCTTACGAGTATTTAATTATTCTTGTTCCGGTGAGAAACTGGCGAATATAAAGTTAACCGAACTTTGTTTCTAATCGTCATTGCTGAAGTACTGAGCAGTGGCTATTCGGTTACAACTTCATCTACTTCTCTGGGTTTTGCAGTATTCTTCGGAGCAGATGCCGTTTTCCCACAGATTAAGGACTTTAGGCACACAGTCATATAGAAAAGCCTAATTATCTGGAGAGGTAGGAGAGTTATACTGGGTGCACCACTTTGCGACGGAAACAAAAAATGGTTCAAATGGCTCTGAGAACTATGCGACGTAACTTCTGAGATCATCCTTCGCCTAGAACTTAGAACTACTTAAACCTAACTAACCTAAGGACATCACACACATCAATGCCCATGGCAGGATTCGAACCTGCGACCGTAGCAGTCGCCCGGTTCCGGACTGAAGCGCCTAGAAGCGCTAGACCACAGCGGCCGGCGCGACGGAAACAAAAAGGCCGTTAATCAGTGCCATCATCCTCACTCACAACAAAAGAAGACTTTCAGGACAACGTCCTCTGTCGGAAAAGTCAAGGTGACAGTCTTCTGCGATTGTCATGAAGTCATTCTCGTGAAAGTGACCCAAGAGGGTCAGCCATCAATTCAGAGGCGTATGTGAAGACTCTGCGTAAACTCGAGAACCTTTTCCGACGTGTTTGATCGGACAGAATCCAGCAGAAATCTTGCTCCAACCGATAATGCACGTCCGCACACAAGTGTGAGAACCCGGGAATATATCGCCAAATTGGGGTGGGCAACATTGCCTCATACACCTTACAGTGCAGACCTGGCATCCGCGGACTTCTATCTTTTTGGGCCGCTGAAAGATTCTCTGCGGGCAGCACACTTGAAGACGACGAGAGTGTCAGTCATTCAGTGAGAACATGACTGCACCTACAGGACAAGAACGTTTACCAGCAGGGAATACATGCTCTTCACAACGTTGGCGTACGGCCATAGAACGTGGTGGAGACTACGTAGAAAAGTAGGACATGGACAAGAGATGTTGATGTACATTGTCACCAAATTCTGTGTTGTCAGAAAAAAATGTGGGGCATTACTTTATTGAACGACCCTCTCAATTACGAAATCAGCAACACACACGCCATTGTCGCAATTCGCCCTGACAGTTTAGTTTACTCACTGAAGCCGTGTTTGACGAACAGCTGGACTTTGAGCGCTAAGGTGACTCACCTGCAAAAGAAAAGACAGAGCACAATTAGTGGGCGTGCATCTTCAACTTACTTTATGAGTACAGATAGCTTAGTACTAAAATACACACACGATTATCAGTGCAGAAGAGGTAAACAAAAACACTCTACTACTGTTTTACTGGACCACCTCATGCTGCCATAAGACGCGGTTAGCAGCAATGGACTGGATGCATGCACCTGGCGATTGGTTGACAAATACAATTTGTAGAAATGGTTATGCTGTGCTCCCCCTTTACATCTTTAATAATTATGTGCAACATATGCACACAATATGCATCAAATCACTCGAGAGATATTCCCTATAGAGAAATACATGATTTACCAGCATACCTTGTAATTTTAATTATTTATAAAGAGCTAAGGTACAGATCAGTGTGTTATCACAACCTTTATTTCGTATTCACTTTTGTTGGATTCGCAACATCAGAACCAAATCGTCACCCTCGAACTTAAGGTAGACGTCGACCTACGCTTCAGACCAGTGTGTCAGCGTTTAAGACTAAAAGGGAGGGAGCTGTCAGACGCACGCCTAACCGTCATCCTTAGACTGTGACACTGCGAGCAGCACAAGCACGTTTCACGGCGAGCCGTCAGCCGCCTACACACGTGTCATGTGAGTCACCAGGCACGTTTCTTAGAATGACTCTTGAAATAATTTACACTTATCCCCCTTGCGTTGCACCTACTTCCACATCCGTTCAACTCACGCCACCTAACCGTGTGTTATGGAGACTAATTCAGACACCACAATGATATTTCCTCTTTTCGTTCCATTCGTGAATGACGTGTGGGCAGGGCAACTGTTGTTAAACCTCCGTATGAACTTCAATTTCACTGATCTTCCTAGCACGGTCATTTCGGGCAGATATTTGTAGAAACAATTAAGGTTGCGCCTGGCTGTTCTTGGAACGTACGCTCTCGGAATTGTAACAGTAATCTTCTCGAGAATGCACAGTGGCTATCTTGTAGTGTCTGAGAGTGGGGCTTGTTGAGAGTTTCCGTGACGTTCCCGCGTATGAAGACGTTGCTGGTGGCGGTGAGAGGTCCGGAGATAGGCATCAGGATGCAGCCGTTCGAACTGTCGGGTTGGCAGTTTTGAGGACGACTGTCTATTAAATAAGATTACTCTGTAGAATTTTTTCGGGGGAATATGCGTATAGGGCAGTGGAAGTCAAACTGCAGCCCGCAGACCGCAAGCGGCCTGAATAAAGTATTCGTGCGGCTCGCGGCTCTCAACCGTACTTTGTAAAAATATGCACCTAGCAACTAACTTCAACTCACCTTAAGAACTTCTTAAGAGAGCAGTTTTTCTATTCAGTAACAAATGAAAATACTTACATATACACTAATATTTTAAGATACGCTTAATTTTAATTGGTGTAGGTGAATTCGGCAGTGAGCTAAGTGAAGTGAATCGTTAACCTCAGAGTCAGAGGGGTAAGCACCAGGGCCACGGCGGGGTCACAGGGTGTGAGAGGGGGTATGTTTCATTGTTTGTCTTTCAGTACTGGTAGGTCACGACGTCCGTGGCTCATACCGATCAGCTGCTATTGTATGCACGATAAAATAGAACCACGACGCCAGCCGCGTTAGGGTATTGAAATAATTCACTGGCGACAAGTGACAATTTGTGCCGGGCCAGGACTCGAACCCGAATTTCCCGTTTTACGCGAGCAGTCGCCTTAAATGCTTCGGCTATCCGAGCACGCTTCACCTCCAGCCTACATTCCCAGCTTGTTACGCGCTGCTTCCATATTGTCCCCTGCCCACCACATTCACTGCTCGCAGCATTTAGAATGATTCCTCAAGGGGTCGGACCTAGGCTGCATTCACACTGAAGATGAAATTCCACCAAGGCGTATACATATTATGACTATGTGTGGTGTGTATTCTTTCGTAAATATCCGACACCGTACAAACAACAACAATAGTAGGATAATGCTGTTGTATAAACTCTGAGACAAAAGTAACATGGGTTCGTGAATACACATTACAGAGAGAGTCGTCTTCAGATATGGTACATATTAGTACCAAGTAACAGGAAATTAAATTAAGACAGGAAGATCCGGGTTTAACGTCCCGTCGACACTGAGATTCTTACAAACGAAGCACAAGCTCAGAATGTTTCAAGGATGGGGCAGAGAGTCGACCGTGCCTTTTGAAAGGAACCGCCCTGGCTTTTTCCTGGAATGTTTTATGGTAATCACAGTAAGCCTAAATCCGGATTTAAATCGTCGGCCTCTTGAATGCGAAGGCAATATGCTAACCACTGCGCGAAGTTGCTCTGTGAAATTAAATTAAGGCCGTTGCAATACAAGCAAAATGACATTTAAACGTTTTGTAAACATTTGTGGTCATGTGTCGTATTGCGTAATGCATTTAAAAATAAGTGAAATTGCCGTCATCCGCTCACGCAGACAGCACAACACTACTCAGTAATGCACATCGTTGGGATCGCAGAGGGTGGCAGCAAACAAACAGAGAATAGGCGACATGAAGTATTTTGCACAATGCCGACTCTTTATCATCAGTACTTGGATGCTGACAGCCAACATATGCTCTTACCGTAGGTAGCCTGTTGGGGATTCATAACATACTGATTCATGAGGCTATCAGTTAATAACAGGATCGTTCCAAATGCAGTCCGAAGTGCTATCCCACGAGGTCAGTATTAGCTCTTTAGCAAACGTTAGACGACCACTGGTATAGGGTCTTCAGACTATATCCTCTGCTAATACCGAAACCACAGTTCACTATCATGTAAATTAAGCACTTGAAAAGTGCGCCTGCCTTTGGAGCCGAGGTATACACACGTCCATTACAGTCGTCGACGTTTAACAGATCCACTTAAGACACAACCGTCACACATCACAAGTAAAGGGCCCACTATCCGCAATGGAAGAAAACTTTCTGCAGGTAGCAGGCTGAGCCCACGGCTCCGGGTATACAGACAACACCGTCATACGACTCTTTCTTTTATTGGAAATGTGATGATATGTCTATTCGTATGGGTGTATACGGCTCACCGGCCACCATAATAAAATTAGATTGGACGACATTATCGCCTTTCACCTCTCCGTTGCCAGAGGATTCACAAAAATGACACGTAAAGCCAGTATAACAACGGACACATCGTAATGGCTGTAGGAGAGGACCCATATCAAGACAGCAGTGCACGAACCGTTATTGTATTCTAAAGCTCGCCGGGAAGTACACTAGATCCAATTATCACGCGCGATATTATGTCGCATGACAAAAACCACATGTGTACCGACCTCATAGAAAATGTTGAGACATCTGGTATCATATATCCCCAGAAATATACAAATGAATTGCAGAATCCAGAACTGCTGCCGTATCGCATTTCCAGAGGTGGTCCAATATGCTCTTAAGCAGGTGGTCATAATTTTTTGTCTCATCAGTGTACAGAACGCATGTATATGGCACACTGCAGCTATTGTACATCTTGATGGAATACTGTGTAATGTTGCCTCACATTTTTCTAAACTGCGTTGTCAGGGCTACCACTGCCAATATAGAATGTGTACTCACAAGATTATGTCAGCGTCTAAGGAAGTAAATGAATTTTCTACACTGACTGTGTTGTGGGGATGAGAAGAAGATCGTATAACACAGATGCAATAAGATAACCCCTGGTGTAGATCTCACCACTTCATATGAATAGATAAACTTGTAGATCTACATGTGCTTTCCTTCTCTGCTCTATTGTTATCAAGGCTAAGATTTGTAACTTGCTCAATACTGATATTATTGTGATGCAAGGGAGTACAACAATGCTCTTGTCATATACACGAGAAGCAATAATTATTTTGTATTTTAAACAATTATCAACAAATTCACATGCTACAAAAGTGGTGTTACTTCGTTAACAAATATGATACATTCCGCTACACAGTAAGTAAATGTCATCATGTGCATTTGCGGAAAACTTAAAAAAAAAATGAAAACAATCATGGTATTAGTTATGTTACTGAACTATATAGACAAATTACAGAAAAGAGTTTGTGCATAGTAGCACTTCTTTGTACAAATAGTCGATGTAGACATATGTGCAAAATGTTTTTGCATCTTAAGAGCCGGGTATGTACTAAATTAACACATTAAAATCCAGTAATAAATTAAATACTGATTGGTAGTTCATACTTTATTGTTTAATTAGAAATATGATACGAAAATTTATTTCTTTCATGCTATCGTTATATTACCAAAAACCATAAACTCTTAAATTACACTTCATTTGGCAGGCTTTTAGATCAAGGTCTTGTGCTATTCTTCGAAGTATTTGATGTACTCTTGTGTGATTTATGAAATAACGTCTCAGTGCATTGAATTTTCTTGATATTTTTAATATTTCATGTTTTATTCCCAAAACTTTAATTTTGGCGAACTATAACAACTGGTACAAAGAAACAGATGCTCCCATGTAGCATTAAAACCGCCGACGTTAAACGCCAGGTATCAAAGCTGCTCGTTTCGCTTGCCATCTCGCAGTACGCTGACAGAGGGCAACTGCAAGAGATAGCCGTAGCTCTCTTTGTCTTGCCGTTGCTCGGTCAGGTTTCTAATATGCGGAACTTCCCTTACAGATCATTACAGTGTGAAACCTATTGTAAACTTTAATCAGAAGTAGTTTTATTTCTACAATTATATTTCACTACTTTCATCGTTGCAAACGCTGCCTCGCTTGGACAAGTTGACACAAGAAACGATAAACCATACGATGCCACTTTTACAATGTTAGGATAGGTTCCTACACTCACTAATTTCCTTTGTGTCATCATTTTGTTACTTTTGGGAGGTCGTTTTCAGCTCAAATTATTTCTTCTTCAAGTTCAGGCTCATAACAAGAGTACTCATGTTACTTGAAACATCTTCCACATCCACTTTTTGGAAAGGCTGAACTACGAAAGTAAGAACAGATTTCATCTCACTGAAACGTGACAATAGGTTTCCAAACACCGACTTCACAGCCGTCAAATTGGCAATATAATTCTTTGCAGCTTCTTGATCAAGTGATGTTTGCCGAACCGACAATCATGACTGTAATTTAGAATAGTGTTTCACATGTAATTTCTGTAACTGTGCTATCCAAAGGTTAAGGTTTTGCATGAAACACTTTATAGAAGGCATAAAAGTTACGACAGTTAGGTTTTTTTACCTTGAAATTGTTTATTTAACTCATTTAGTTTAAGTTTCATGTCAGTTACAAATGCCACATGCAACTACCAGTTTAAACCATACTCTTAAGAGTAATCTTCCTCTCTTGTCAATACGAACAAAACTCCCAGTTGCCATAACACAAAGTATTTAACTGATTATTACGTCCGTGTCTTGCACATTGTTGTCTTGTGTAAGCTCGAAAACAGAGGTTTGCGTTGTCTACTGGAGACGGAGCTTACCCCGTATTCTGAACATAGGTAAATGATTAGGAAACAGAATGAGCGATCCCTTGAGTTTGGTCACCGATGATGCTATCTGTAGGAAATGAGTAACTATGAGGAAACATATAACACTACCATTAACTGAATTTTCCGTCGATGCTTTGCAGAAGATTTTAAATAGGATACACTTCTTAATGCTTTCCAAAATTTTATTTATTTGGTCTCGAGCCAGTTTTCGGCTTCTTACACCATCGCCAGGTGATAAGCGAATGTCGCAAACACAGATAAAATGACGTGCGACTTAAGCAGATGTTATTTATACAGAAGATACAAAAGAAAAAAATCATGCAAAAAAATAATGATATATAGAGTGTTTACTTTATCCAAGTATTACGGATTTATGTGACATAAAAATTTAATGCAGTCCTATTAAACACTCTACTTTTTTATCTTTTTTTATCTTCTGTATAAGTAATATCTGCGTAAGTTGCACGTCATTTTTTCTATGTTAGCGACATTCAGTTGTCACCTGACGATGGCCTAAGAAGCCGAAATCCGGTTCGCGACCAAATAAATATTATTCTACAGAACATTAGGAGGTATACCGTGCTTAATGCCATTTAAATGACAATAGATTAGGAGATGTACCCTGCTTAATGTTATTTAAATAACAATACATTCTAATTACAAAACTTAGTGAAAAGCCAGAAGCTCGATTCAATACAGAAAACAGTATATCGGAGGATTCCTTTCCCTGTCATTACCGAATTAATTTTCTCACAACGTCCTTGTCGATGGTGCATCTAATCTATCAACATGTCGATACTGAGCAAGCCACCGTTCACTGCGCGGTCGGAGGGCACATCGTAGCGATATTATCGATTTTCTTTCCCATTCCATTCCCATATTGATCAACGCAGAAGTGACTCTTTATGTATCTGTGGGTAAGCTTATCTTAATAACATTATTCCCCAGAATGAGTTTCGCGAGAGCAAGGTCGCCTTTCCTCCAAATACTGAGAAGGTCTGCTAGCATCTACGTTACACTTTGATATGGGCTTTACCGTCGTGTGACGATCCAACTGTACGTATTTTAATTCATTCAGTTTCTGCTGCCTACTTTCTGGAAGTTTGAAATCAGCGCTAAGTCCGCTGCGTAGTGAAAATTCATTCTGGAAGCAATCCCCTAGGCTACAGCTAAGCCATGGCTCCGCAACATTCTTTCTTCCAGATGTGTTTCCAAGATACTGGCTGACGTAATACTGCGAGGGCGGTTTGTGAGTCCCGCTTGGATAGCTCAGTCGGTAGAGCATTTGCCTGCAAAAGGTGTAAAGTATGTTAGCTTTCATCTTTCCCGCAAATATTACCCCTTTATTTGTTCTCTCCTCACACTTGGCCTTTTTTCTACATCACCCACGGATGAAAAACACGCATGGGTCCATCCGTCGTTACAAGTGGCTCTAAATTTTAAAAATAACTTTGTACCTTCATATTTTTTATATTTACAGCAATTAAATTCCTCAATTTGCAATTCTAGAAGTCAAATTGGGATGTAAGAGGGTGAGTTTTTCACCCGAGAGCGGTGTCAATGTTATTCATACTCGTATACCTGTCCCAGCAGCAGCACACGTAGCAGCAGTTTTAATTGTGCCGTACACGTAATAACTGTGCATAACATGACGGCTTTCTCGATTTGATTTACGTTTGCTAATTGAGCGACTAGACCGCGGAAATTATCGGCAGCAGTCCCTCTGGGTGTCTGGATAATTGGCTGGTGAACCTTGGGCGAATAAAAAAGCTGTTTAATTAACTGCGGCAGCTGGCGAGTAAGTTGGGGTTCCCCAGGGATCGCTTCCCGCCAGCTGCTGCCGGGACGCCATTAACGACACATTAACGAGAGCTGCCTGCTGGTGTAGAGGCTGTGTGCCCCCAGATGCGAGGCTCCTAGCCGGTCGTGGAGGCGCGCGGATAAACTGCAAGCTTCGATGTGCGGTGGCGCAAGACGATGTTGAAAATCAAACCACTGGTTAAAGGCAACATGAAGAGGCACGATGACGAGTGGGTGAGTAACAAAATTTAAGATGTGTTGGTGAGACATCTGTTTGGATACGGTAGAATGAACAGCACAGGTAAAGGGCGGACAAAAATCAGAGTAAGTCAGAGAGCGGTGAGAGGAGGTGACTGGGGAACACAAGATACACTACTGGCCATTAAAATTGCTACACCACTAAGATGACGTGCTACAGACGCGAAATTTAACCGACAGGAAGAAGAAGCTGTGATATGCAAATGATTAGTTTTTCAGGGCATTCACACAAGGTTGGCGCCCCTGGCGACACCTACAACGTGCTGACATGACGAAAGTTTATAACCGATTTCTCATACACAAACAGCAGTTGACCGATGTTGCCTGGTGAAACGTTTTGATGCCTCTTCTAAGAAGGAGAAATGCTTACCATCTCGTTTCTGACTTTGATAAAGGTCGGATTGTAGCCTATTGCGATTGCAGTTTATCGTATCGCGACATTGCTTCTCGCGTTGGTCGAGATCCAATGACTGTTAGCAGAATATGGAATCGGTGGGTTCAGGAGGGTAATACGGAACGCCGTGCTGGATCCCAACGGCCTCGTATCACTAGCAGTCGAGATGACAGACATCTTATCCGCATGGCTGGAACGAACCGTGCAGCCACGTCTCGATCCCTGTGTCAACAGTTGGGGACGTTTGCAAGACAACAACCATCTGCACGAACAGTTCGACGACGTTTGCAGCAGCATGGACTATCAGCTCGGAGACCATGGCTGCGGTTACCCTTGACGCTGCGTCACAGACAGGAGCGCCTGCGATGAGGTACTCAACGACAAACCTGGGTCACGAATGGCAAAACGCCATATTTTCGGATGAATCTAGGTTCTGTTTACAGCATCATGATGGTCGCATTGATGTTTGGCGACATCGCGCTGAACACACATTGGAAGCGTGTATTCGTCATCGCCATAGTGGCGTATCACCCGCCGTTATGGTATGCCATGCCATTGGTTACACGTCTCGGTCACCTCTTGTTCGCATTGACGGCGGTTTGAACAGTGGACGTTACATTTCAGATGTGTTATGACCTGTGGCTCTACCCTTCATTCGATACCTGCTAAACCCTACATCAGCAGGATAATGCAGGTCCTGTACGGGCCTTTCTGGATACAGAAAATGTTCGACTGCTGCCCGGGCCAGCACATTCTCCTGATCTCTCAACAATTGAAAACGTCTGGTCAATGGTGGCCGAGCAACTGGCTCGTCACAATACGCCAGTCACTACTCTTGATGAACTGTGGTATCGTGTTGAAGCTGCATGGGGAACTGTACCTGTACGCGCCATCCAAGCTGTGTTTCACTCAATGTCCAGGCCTATCAAGGCCGTTATTACGACCAGAGTTGGCTGTTCTGGGTACTGATTTCTCAGGATCTATGCACCCAAATTGCATGAAAATGTAATCATATGTCAGTTGTAGTATAATATACTTGTCCAATGAATTCCCGTTTGTCATCTGCATTTCTTCTTGGTGTAGCAGTTTTAACGGACAGTAAAGTAGAAACAATTGCGGGACGACATGAGGCATGAAAGCATTCTAAGGTGAGCAGCTTAGCAAGAGGCACCTCCATGAAAGGTATTGCAATATTTCTCTACACGTAGCAAGCGATGTTGACCGGCCGCTCTGCCGACCTCTGCTAACGGTTTACTGGATGTTAGATGGAACGGCGTGGCGTCAACACGCGACTGTCCCAGCCGTAATCAGCTTTCCGATATTTGGAGCGGCTACTTCTCAGTTGTATACCTACTCAGTGCATTACGTACCAGCCCCTCCACCAAGGTAAAGTTCTCAACACTGCCGGGAACTGAAAACGGGTATCCCGCGTGCCAGTCAGACACGTTCACTTTTCAGCTAAGGAGGGGGAGCTCGTCGGAGATTACCACCAATGGTACCCGCAGGTTCTGCGTGCCACACCAGCACATGTGACAGTGTCAGGTTCCACAATGAATCTTTCGCTAACTAGATTTTGTGCGCATCTGCATCGAGACAGAATCTAGAATATCTGTAAGTCCACGTTTATACAGATGTGGGACCTCGGCTGTTCAATTTCCAGTGGTTATTGTGTTTGAGCAACCAGTTTCAGCTCCTGACCGAAGTGTAGGAGAATCCCACATCTGGTCCAGCATTCAGTGACTGCTATCCGTAGATTCCTATCCGTAGATTGCTTCGATCACCACTTGCCAACTCGGCACGATGTGATGCTTGACGATCGAAGAGATCGCTAAAAGAAAACTACGGATATCAGTCACTGAATGCTAGACCTGAGGCGGCATTCTTCCTACACGTTGGTCAGAGGGCCTGAATGAAGATGGCGTTCAGTCTGGAACCGCGCGGCCGCTACGGTCGCAGGTTTGAATCCTGCCTCGAGGATGGATGTGTGTGATGTCCTTACGTTAGTTAGGTTTAAGCAGTTCTAAGTTGTAGGGGACTGATGACCTCAGACGTTAAGTCCCATAGTCGTCAGAGCCATTTGAACCATTTGAAGATGGCGTAATGTAACGTTGAAACTGGTTCCTCAAATACAATGACAACAGGAAATTTAGAATTCTGAAGGTGTTTTGACTCGACATTTTAGAATCTGGACTCAGAACGCAAACAGAAGGTGGGGAAGGCAGCTTACTCACGTCCCAGACCCGACAAGTTAGTCCCGGAGAAACGTTGACGTTATGTTGTCAGGTTTAGACTGGGCGACTGACATATGAGGAGCTCGGACGTGCCAAACGCGCGAGGGACAGCAGCGAAGACGAGGCGCGGCGAAGGTCTGGTGTTTGGTGAGGCACGTAGCTGTCAGCCCCGGCGTGGGGCCGCACGTAGGGCGCGCTAGCAGGGCGTCAGCTTCACTGCGGGGCTGTGTGTGCTCCACGCGTCTTTCACATGCTCGCAAATTTCTCATAATCAGAAAAGCTTTGCTTTCTGTTGACAGTTTGTGTTTTACATCTCCTTTACTTCTGTGATCACCAGCTGTTTTGGTGCCCAAACTGCACAACTCGTCAACTATTTGCAGCGTCTAAACTTCCTAATCTAATTCTGTCAGAATCAACTTCTGTCAATATCAACTAATGTAGTTCCACAACTCCTGATTTACTTTCTTTCTGTCTTTCGAACGCCATTATTCAGTTGTTTTGGTGGAGCGTTCAGAATCGATAGCCACTTTCAGAATGAGATATTGTGATTACAGTCCAGGGAAACCGTGCCATCGCACGGTGTTTCGCTATAAGACGACCACACCTAGTTTTGATACGATTTCACGACTATGCCTGCCATTTTCTAATTGTGTGCGTTCTTGTGAGTGCGTCCTACTGTGCTTATTTCCTTTTCTTATTCTCGAAAATTGATTATTGTGTTATGACTATTTCTATAACTAGGCGTAGCATCAATAAATCAGGGCTTAGTCTACGTATCTCAGTAGACGAGATCACAACACAGCAGACCACCTGTAACCCCAAAGTGCTGCCTGCAGGCCAGCCAGTAAAAAGATGGTGCTCGGGAGTTAAAAAGAATGGGGTACAGTGGCCGACCAGCACCCAGCATTATGCTAGCAGTAATGATGTAACTTCCTGAAACCATCTGCAGTTGAACCTGAAAAGTTTCAAAAACCGGTCCATGGAGTAAAATATAATTATTCAAAAAAGTGACTGGTCGCAGTCTTGTATAACTTATTTACATATCGTGATTATATTTTCATAATGCAGATGGGCAGTAAGGGTGTACTCGATTTTCTTATGACAACCCACCTATGTTGTTTGACTATTAACACGGATAGCTTCCTGAATGACGGGACTCCGTTATTGTGCATCTACGTTATGAAAACACAACCATTAAAAATCCTAAGATGGTCTATAACGACGTGAAATCGTTAGTTTTCTTGGATAGTGTGTTATCGACATATGACTTCAGGTGAACCCCAGGTAAGTGTGTTGGGACCCTAGGTGTTCATGTAGCAGATTAATGACATGGCTGACTACATTAATAATACCCGCAGACTTTTCGCAGAGGATGCAGTAATGTCTAATGAAATACAGTTTGAAATAAGCTGGCTGGATATTCAGTCCGATTTTGGTAAGATTTCAAAATGTGTTTTGAGGATTGACAACTTCATTTAAGCGTTCAGGAATGTAAAATTGTGCACTTAACAAAACGTAAAAAAATATAGTATCCTCTGACTGCAGCATCAGCGAATCACAGCTGGAATCTGTCGACTCACATAAACATCTGAATGTAACAATTTGCTGGTACAGAAATTGAATGATCATACAGTTTAAGTCGTAGGTAAAACAGGTAGCAGATTTAGGTTCATTAATTGAATACCAGAGAAATTTTATTTAATCTATTTAACCGTACGGCTAGCCCCCCCTCCCGTCGGGAAGGCTGTTCGGCGGGTGCCGGTCTTTCAATTTGACGCCACTTCGGCGACCCGCAGTCGATGAAGACTATGATAAGGCCAGTCCCTGGGCGGAGAAAATTCCCCGACCCAGCCGGGAAACGAACCCGGGTCCAGAGGATTGACAATCCGTCACGCTGACCAATTAGCTACGGGGGGCGGACATCAGAGAAATGCAGTCAGTCTAGAAACGAAATTGCATACAAACACTTGTGCGACACGTCCTAACTAACAAGGGTTATCGAACGAATACAAAGATGTGTTTAAGCAATGATTCTTACCGAGCTCCATACGTGAATGGAAAAAGCCTAGTAACTGATACAATGGGACGTGCACTCTGTCGAGAAGGGCACAGTGGTTTGCAGAGTATGTAAGTACATACAACTGTATAAGCTCAGTGTGCTCGTTTTCTAACAGATTTATTTAGTAAGCGTGTCACGGAATTTTTGATCAAAATCCTGTGGCAGACAATGAAAAGGAGGCGTTGTGCGCAACGTGTTGTTTGCTGTTAAATTTCCGTGAGCGTTCATTCCTTCAGGAGTTAACAATATATGCATCCTTCTAAGTAAATTTCGCCATGAGACAGTGAAAGTACGATCAGAGACAAGGTGAGTTATCAACATTTATCCCAAGCGCCTTACGCGGCAGTGGCAGAAGAGAGGGGAAGTGACTGTAGTACACTAACCACGAGGGGCCTTCAATAAGTAATGCAAAACTTTTTTTGTGAAAGCAAGTTTGTTATATTCAGGATTCCACTGTACCAAATTATTCCGCACTCTTTTGGCTACAAAATTCTATATTTCGACATAATCTCTCTACGCCAGCTTACTGGGACGGCCTGCATCGGCACGGTGACGTCGGGGCCAAGGTCTCGCTGCCTCTGTAACCTCCCCATCATCCACGTTCGGCTCCCAGCAGTTTGGATACTTCTTGGGCCAAACAGGTGCAAAGTTTGAGATCCGGGCTGTAGGGTGAATGAGGAAGAACAGTCCAATGAAGTATTGTGAGCTCGAGTATGTAGACTTGTGTGAGGCCTTGCACTATCGTGGAGAAGGAGAAGTTCTACCGCATTTCTATGGCGACGAACACACTGCTGGAGTGGCAGCCTTGTGCGGACAGGTTCGCGCGACCTTGCGATGATGGCAGACGCCTCGCCCAACGACTCACCGTCTTCGCAGACATTCTGCAAGCGCCTCTGAGTATCCGTGAGATGCTCTCGTTTTGCCCCAAAACAAATTCGATGACAGCTGTCTGCTTTGAACGCATCTCCGTTATAGACACCATTTTAAAGGATACGTGGTAGCGCTGCCACCTATCGGAACTTCGTGAGACTGTAGGGGCGGAAGCGGGAATATTCCACCGTGTCCCACAAGAAATGCACTTTTTTTTTTTTTCAAGCGAAGTTGACCAAGAAAACAAATGTGTTGCATTAGTCGTACCTTCCGTAACGCACCATAAGTTGACTTATGGAGTATAGACTTAACTGTCGGTATTGGGGGAAGAGATAAATTAAAAGATAAATGGCAAACAATTGAGGACGTAGCGTGTACCTGGTACTCTGGGGACAAGTTATTAGGGAATGGTGACGGACAGCATAAATCGAGTGGGAAGACTGATGGCCCGCAAACGAGCAGGGTACGACGCTGGAGTGGCCGAGCGGACTCGCGCCAGATGTGCGTGCCGCTGCGGCCAGCCATACCGGCGCGTGCCGGGCTGCGTGGCCACGCAGGCGCGTGCGGCTCCAGTGGAGCGTGCCACGCACCGCACGCACGCACGCAGCTGCTGCGGCCGCAGCTGCCAGCTGCGGAATGTGCCGGACTGCGGGGGCTGTTCTGCCTGCGCCGTATCTACGTTTTGCAAAACAAACCACGCTCATCATCCCAAAGTTTTTCGTTAGCAGACCTCTCCGCTTGTTGTCCAGGTTATTCTTCTTTACAAAAAGATGCTCACAACACATGCGCAATTATACACGACTGGCCATTATAATTGCTACACCAAGAAGAAATACAGATGATAAACGGGTATTCATTGGACAAATACATTACACTAGAAGTGACATTACAATTTGGGTGTATAGATCCTGAGAAACCAGTGCCCAGAACAATCATCTCTGGTCGTAATAACGGCCTTGATATGCCTGGGCATTGAGTCGAACAGAGCTTGGATGACGTGTTCAGGTACAGTTCCTCATACAGCTTTAACACGATACCACATTTCATCAAGAGTAGTAACTAGCGTACTATGACGAGCCAGTTGCTCGGCAACCATTGACCAGACGTTTTCAGTTGGTGAGAGATCTGGAGAATGTGCTGGCTAGGGCAGCCGTCGAACATTTTCTGTATCCAGAAACGCCCGTACAGGACCTGCAACATGCGCTCGATACTATCCTGCTGAAATGTTGGCTTTCGCAAGGGTAGAATGAAGGGTAGAGCCACGGGTCGTAACACATCTGAAATGTAACGTCCACTGTTCAAAGTGCCGTCAGTGCTAACAAGAGGTGACCGAGACGTGTAACCAATGGCACCCCATACCGTAACGCCGGGTGATACGCCAGTATGGCAATGATGAATGCACGCTTCCGAAGTGCGTTCACCGCGATGTCGCCAAACACGGATGCGAACATCGTAATGCTCTAAACAGACCCTGGATTCATCCTAGAAAACGACGTTTTGCCATTCGTGCACCCAGGTTCGTCGTTGAGTACACCATCGCAGGCGCTCCTGTCTGTGATGCAGCGTCAAGGATAACCGCAGCCATGGTCTCCGAGCTGATAGTCCATGCTGCTGCAAACGTCGTCGAACTGTTCGTGCAGATGGTTGTTGTTTTGCAAACGTCCCCGTCTGTTGACTCAGGCATCGAAACGTGGTTCCACGATCCATTACAGCCATGCGGATAAGATGTCTGTCATCTCGACTGATAGCGATACGAGGCCGTTGGGATCCAGCACGGCGTTCCGTATTACCCTCCTGAACCCACCGATTCCATATTCTGCTAACAGTCATAGGATCTCGTCCAACGCGAGCTGCAATGTCGCGATACGATAAACCGCAATCGCGATAGGCTACAATCCGACCTTTATCAAAGTCGGAAACGGGATGGTACGCATTTCTCCTCCTTACACGACGCATCATAACAACGTCTGACCAGGCAACGCCGGTCATCTGCTGTTTGTGTATGAGAAATCGGTTGGAAACGTTCGTCATGTCAGCACGTTGTAGGTGTCGCCACCGGCGCCAACCTTGTGTGAATGCTGTGCAAAGCTAATCATTTGCATATTACAGCATGTTCTTCCTGTTAGTTAAATTTCGCGTCTGTAGCACATCATCTTCGTGGTGTATCAATTTTAGATGTTGCTGAAAGAAAAAATCAGTCCTATTCCACAAGACGATGCTCTGATGAGCCAAACAGTGTGACCACCGGCAACTGCGGTGGCCCTGCGGGCACCTGACGTGGCAGGGGAACTATCCGACGTTTGGCAATAAAATAACAGAACTACTGCAGTAAAACAGTTTATTTGAAAATTGTACATATTTACTTATTGTCAGACTCAACACAGGGTGAGCCAAAAAACACTTCACAACTTTGGAATTATATAAAAATTTATTAAGATATCTTACAAAATCGGTAGATATGTCATTTTGTAGCAGACAACCGCAAATTTGACACAGAAGTGTCAAGTGTCATTTTGGTCCGACGTGATGCTACAAACATCCCACCGGTAATCAAATACTTCACACACTCGTTGCACCAAATCGGGCGTAACTCGTGGAACGCAGAGTAGATTCGATTTTTCAGGTCGGCGAAATTGTTTTGTATGGGAAGAAGGTACACACTGTCTTTAATGGAATCCCAGAGAAAGAAATCCAATGGTGTTAAGTCTGCGAAGCGATTACCGAGGAAACCTCGAGGAAATGAGGTGGTGCACCGTCTTGCTGGTAATAAACCATCCGACCTCGGTCATCTTCATCGATTTGTCGAATAGAAAAGTTTTAGCGAACATCCAGATAGATAATACCAGTGACAGTTTTCTCCTTGAAGAAGCAGGGGCAGTACACTTTCAATTTGCTATGATCACAAAACACATTAAATTTGTGGCTAGGAAGAGCGTGTTCGTGGGGTGCATGTGGATTTTCGATGCCCCATATACTGCAGTTGTGGCTGTTCACAATACCATTGATGTGCAATGTTCATTCCTCGCTGAAGATTATTGTGTTCGTGAATGTCTCGTCGTTCTCTACCCGGTGCAAAATTTTCGCACAGAATTCCCACGAGCAACATTATCAGCATGACTGATTTGCTGTACCATTGTGAATCTATGTGGCTTCAAGCGTAAATCTCCACATAGTAATCGTCAAGCCGGCCGCGGTGGCCGAGCATTCTAGGCGCTTCAGTCCGGAACCGCGCGACTGCTACGGTCCTTAGGTTAGTTAGGTTTAAGTAGTTCTAAGTTCTTGGGGCTGATGACCTAAGAGCCATTTTTGACCCACATTCACAGATTTTCGAAAGGCTTGCCACGCTGTGGCATTTCGTCGACTAACAACAGAGAGACGATCACACTGTTTGTATGCATGTATGGGATTGGCTGGATTACGTTATTGTTAACAGAATTCAGTATGTTACCCTAAACGACGAATGTTCAACCGAAGAGGAGGCACACTGCTGTGAAACACTGAAGGGTGAAAGTAACTTTCGCATGATGTGTCACTGCCAACTAACATAGCTCGATGAAACTTGGACCATTCACAGAAAGAACTGCTACTATATGGTACAGAATGTAACTCAAATATAGAAGCATTGACACGAACATAAATGGCACTTTCACTCTCACGCAGTAATTACATTGTTGTCATCACGATTTGTGATGGTCTTCTGGACATGAGTCTTAATAGGGTGTTTGATCAACGCGTGCTCAATGCTCCCATGCTGGCCACGAGGTTGGCAAAAGAATGTTCCACATCTCCACGAGCGTCTCTGACAGCTGCTGTATGGTCTTTGGTGCTGGACGTGCTGTAATACGTCACCCCAGCATCTCGCACGTGCACGATGGGATTTAAGTCGAGCGAACGGGGAAGACCAGACCATTCGACGGATATGCTCTCGTTCCAAGAGCTGCTCCAACTGCGCTGTGCGTGACCGCATTGAATTGTTATCCACAAAAAAGTAAGTCAATAAAGAGACACGAAAGCACACCTGAAAAGACGCACATGGGGACTCTCTGAGGCTCTGAGCACTATGGGACTCAACTGCTGTGGTCATTAGTCCCCTAGATCTTAGAACTACTTAAACCTAACTAACCTAAGGACGTCACACACATCCATGCCCGAGGCAGGATTCGAACCTGCTACCGGCACATGGGGAAGGAGTGCAGTATCACAATAACGTCAACTCGTGAGTGAACTACCGTGCGAAATTATACTTTTCAACACCATTAACGTCTGGCCCACCAAAACATTGATGTTCAACAATGTTCCTGGTTGTATTGCGTGTTCCCAGTTCTCCCATATGAAGCCACCCCAGAATCACTACTCGTGCTGAATCCGCTTTCATCCGAGAAGAGCACGCGACGCCAGTTCTCGCTAGTCCAGTTCGTAAGCTCTGGGTACCATAATAAGCGGTGCTGCCAGTGTGCGGGTGTCAACCGAACACAGTGTAGTTAGTGGTCGTTGGGGCAAAGAGACCACACGCATACAATCGCCGTGCCATTGTCGGGAGTGAGTTTGTGTGTCTTGCATTCCTGTTAAATGTGCTTGCAATTGCACCTGCTGTATGGTTTAGGCCCATTCCTGTCTGTTGCACAACGTAGCTGTAGTTGTCCGCAGTCGACAACCTCCTCTCCTTCGGGCAGCAGTGCCTGTGATTTGGAGTGCTCCCAACGCACATGAAACCGATCTGCTGGCGTACGCACTTCTTCCAGTTTCCCGTTGATTCTTCCCCGTGTGGAGTCATCCAAATGTTGCCTCCGAGCCATGCTGCAGTGAAGAACACAGTAACTGTCCGCTGATTGGCACACACTGTCTTAGCCTGCCTCGTGTTGCGGGGACAGTCCCATCTGACGCTGTACGCACGCTGACCTCACGCCACGAACGTCCAATTTTCTGTACACGACAAGGCAAGCTCCCGCGCTTTCATTCGTTTGCACCCAAGAGTTAATATGTTATGTTACTTTATCTATCTCGTCTTTCAAGTTTTACAGGGCAGTGTCGTATCGGATATGCCCCAAAGAAGACAACTGCACCTCTAATTTTCCCAATAAACATTAACGATTTATCAGAAAGGTACAGACGTCTTACTGATGCTGATGTTGATTTTAGGAATGCATCTTCTCTGGACGATCGTTAGTGAGTGTAAAAAAACTTGGGCGTAATTTCCACTTGGTGCAGTGACTGGCAGCTCTCTTCAGCTGTATATAACGAAGAAAACTGTACTTATAACAAAGGAAAAGAACCCGACAGTATCGGAGTACAAGATTACTGGCGAACATATGAAGCACATCACACCGTACAAATACCGTATTTAAGAATAACACTAAGAATAAGCAATATAAAACAGGACGAGCAAGTAAGAGTAGTATGGAAGGTCACTGGATAACTTAGATTTGTTACAAGGGATATAGAAAGAAAGCAGTGCATTAGTAAAGGAAATGCATACAAGACGATGGTAGTGCTAATTCTGTGCTACTGCTTCAGCCTCTGGAGCCATTATTATGCATCGAACGGATCTGGAAACCGTTGCTAAAATCGTAAGAGGTCAGTCCCAAACGAAACTATTACAGCGGTGCTCAGGATGGTTGAGTGGTAAGTCGACATTGTTCTCGCAAAACCGTGTTGGCTAAATTTAGAGAACCAATAATGGAGGAAATTGAAAAACCATTCTGATACATATAAAAATGATTCAAATGGCTTTTAGCACTATGGGACTTAACATCTGAGGTCATCAGTCCCCTAGAACTTAGAACTACTTAAACCTAACTAACCTAAGGACATCACACACATCCATGCCCGAGACAAGATTCGAACCTGCGACCGTAGCTGTCGCGCGGTTGCATACTGAAGCGCCTAGAACCGCTCGGCCACCCAGGCTGGCCTTCTACATATAGCATAAGAATCACGAGAGCAAAGTAAAAGAGGTTAGAGAGCGCATTCGGGCGTATAGAGACTGCCCCCGCTCAGTACGTGTCTGGAATAGAACAGAAAATCGATAGTACTGGTTCGACGAAACCCACGTCATCCACTGAATAATGGCGTCCGGAGTACATATTTAAAGGTAGATGTTGTTGCTGCGTGAGTTAGGAGGGCATAAAGGGGATGTTAACAGCGCCCTCATTCTGGCATTGAATGTGGCACAGCTAATGAATTACGAAACATTTTATAGTACTGTTCGTTTTCTACAAACTGCCATTGTCCCACCAGTCTCGGTAGTAATGAAAGGTCAGTCTTTAAAATAGTTAGTCCCAGTTACTGTGATCAATAGCCTACATAGTTGTGATTTGTTCTTTAAGTAATATTGTGCTGCAATGATGAATGTTGAAAAAAAGATTGTAATTTTTGTTTTGTTCTCTTCCTAATCTATCAGTTCTGTTAAGTTCATGCCACAGTTATAACGAGCAGAAATAAATATTATGTTAAAGAACTATTATGAAAAGATATGTAGTTCATTTCTTTCCATTCGCTCCCTTGCTCGTAAAAAGTTTTAATGTCTCATCATTAATGTCCACAGCATAACTAAGGCCAGACGCAATTTCAGAACTAGACGAGAGTTGTAATTTGACTTCATTTGTGGTCTTGGACTGACACAAGCGTGTAAATTAGCTACATGGCCTCGTCTGCGATGCAGCTGTATCCAATACTAAACAGCAAGAAGACTAAATTTAAAGCAGCATGAATTTAAGTACGCCATAATTATAACTGCGCTGACTGAAGGTAGATGAAAGTCCGAAAAACGTCTCTGCATAAATTATATTTAAAATAACGACTTCTTTCTGTATGTCTTCAGCGGAGTATCGCATATTTTTCCTTATAATAAATATACTTTGAACATGCTGTCTTGAGCGGAACACAATTTCTTGTTTTTCTCTATTACCTAATACAGCTTCAGGTGATATTATCCCATCATCACTGAGCTTCACTTTATTGTACTTGTCAGTGCATGATGATTGTAAAGTAACAGTACGTTTTGTAACTACAGTCCATAGAATTGTGGTAAGGCGGAAACCTACCACCGCCGACTACAACACTGCAGATAAACTGTGTAAAATCATCAGCTGCAGTGCAAGAAATAGTCAGTAACAAAGCGACTAAATGTGCTAACGAAGCGGAAGTTACTAATGATAATGCAACACCAGGGTAACACACATGAGAAATAATGAACAAGTCTTAGTTACTGCCGGCCGCGGTGGTCTCGCGATTCTAGGCGCGCAGTCCGGAACCGTGCGACTGCTACGTTCGCAGGTTCGAATCCTGCATCGGGCATGGATGTGTGTGATGTCCTTAGGTTAGTTAGGTTTAAGTAGTTCTAAGTTCTAGGGGACTAATGACCACAGTAGTTGAGTCCCATAGTCCTCAGAGCCATTTGAACCATTTTTTTAACTTAGTTACTGTCCATCAAACACAGATAACAACAGGCTGTCCAAAAGAAAACTGCCTCAAAATGAATATCTCTTCACCATGGTGATCCTTATTTATTATTTCATTAAAAGAAGTACTTTCTCACGACAGGTTTGAATGTCATTGCTCTTCTTGTGTCGTCGCCCAAAATAGAGGTCAAGAGAGCAGTCAAATGGCTCCGAGCACTATGGGACTTAACATCTAAGGTCATTAGTCCCCTAGAACTTAGAACTACTTAAACCTAAGTAACCTAAAGACATCACACACATCCATGCTCGAGACAGGATTCGAACCTGCGTCCACAGCGGTCGCGCGGTTCCAGACTGAAGCGCCACTCCGGCCGGCCGAAGACTCTAGTCACTTTCACTGTTTCTGGAGTAGTGAATGCATATAGAAAAGACATATTTTAACCTTTTTGTGTGACACTAATAAATCTCAATTTTATGCCTCAATTAAACATAATGATTTTAAAATTTCTCGATGTCTTATGAAACATCACTAAAATATGTACTGAAAAACACTAGTACATTAGGAGCCAGCCATACCGTCTCCGTAACTTGTGCAGTACTAATTTGTTCGACCCACCACCACTATTTTCACTATGAAATGCAACGCTACAGTTACAATAATAATTGTAAAGAACTTAAGTCCGCCTACATAGAGGTTTCAATTATCATAGCACTAACATTTAAATATAAACGTACGAGAATGGCAGCGCGTCATATTGTAAAATAACTGCCACAGAATAATGTTACAATACGATGCGGCACTACTTTAATGAGTCTGATCGCGGAAGCTTACACATTTACATAAATACGGTTAGATCAAAAATATTTTACAGCTTTTTATCCCATTTTAGCTTCAGGCTCTACAACCTTCGTTCTTAATGCAGCACAGGTGACTCGACCAGCATTCCTTATTTTGAACCAACCAGTTCTCTCTCCACTGTAGGATATACATTCACAGTCATTATAACGATTAAGGAGCAATCCTCGTCACAGCCACGCTACGTATGGCTCTTTCCTCTCCAACAGCCGCGACCTGGAGCGCATAATCTCAGCACTTCATTTAGTAACCGTCCCCATCATTTGTCTCAGTTAAGTGGTAGGCAGTGGAAAGAAACCTAAGCGGAGACAGGTTGTTCACCGTGCTGTAACCACACGTGGTGATCCGTGCGCGCGCTGCCCACGTTGCGTCGTCTTCCAGAAGGAAGAAATTGCCGTTGGCATTTCTTCTATTAACGACTCTCCTTTTTACCATAAAAACCGAGCAACTAATACGTTGTGAACTGATTGATGATGATGCCGGGAGGCAAATATAATCACTTTATATAACGAAAAGAAATGATATTCATTGATAATAGCACTTCGTGTAATTTTCTAGGTAAAGAATAGATGAATATAGGCCGTGTTGCTTCTTGCCACGGAGTAAACCAATATCGTTTGTATTTGTTCGCACGCTCTAAAGGTCGCCCCTTATCGATGTGTGGGCAGTAATATTGAGTGCGCAGCTTATCTGCGCTGTCGTCCGTGTAGCTCCCATGTGTCACAAGCGATTAACAGATTCAGAGCTACTTGTATTCTGGAGTGGGATGTATTGGAAGCTAACAGAAAAAAACAGAGTTGTCGCGCGGTACTTGCGTAAGCCAACAAACGATATCTTCCTTTCAAATCTGGCACTGTACATCTATATCTACATCCACACTCCGCAAGCCACCAGACGGTGTGTAGTGGAGGGTACCTTGAGTACCTCTATCGGTTCTCCCTTCTGTTCCAGTCTCGTATTGTTCCTGGCAAAAAGGATTGTCCGTATGCTTCTGTGTGGGCTCTAATCTCTCTGATTTTATCCTCGTGGTTTCTTCGCGAGATATACGTAGGAGGGAGCAATATACTGCTTAACTCTTCGTTGAAGGTATGTTCTCGAAACTTTAACAAAAGCCCGTACCGAGGTAGTGAGCGTTTCTCCTCCAGAGTCTTCCACTGGAGTTTATCTATCATCTCCGTATCGCTTTCGCGATTACTAAATGATTCTGTAACGAAGCGCGCTGCTCTCCGTTGGATCTTCTCTATCTCTTCTATCAACCCTATCTGGTACGGTTCCCACACTGCCGAGCAGTATTCAAGCAGTGGGCGAACAAGCGTACTGTAACCTACCTCCTTTGTTTTCGGATTGCATTCCCTTAGGATTCTTCCAATGAATCTCAGTCTGGCATCTGCTTTACCAACGATCAACTTTATATGATCATTCCATTTTAAATCAAGTGAGGAAGCAGGGAACGCGACTAGTGTGAACGCCCCAGCGCTCTTACAACTTGTGGTCACTTCGCAGAGCATATGCGTCTGTCTTCTTCTAATCCGTAAACGTGTTTATATTTGTGTGTAAGTTGTGTTTAAGAGCCATCAAATATCCCGAATCACCTCAGAGTCGGGCCCAAGTCCTTTCAGATAACAAACAGCCTAGGACGCACCCAACTAAAGAACTCAGCCATACTTCCTCTACCTTATTATCTATGGGCTACAAAATTTAACCACCGAAATTGCAGATATTGAAATTTCAAGAAGGGTCATCGACCAGATGTTCACAATTAAAGTGCTACATGATTGATATTCTTCCTCTTCTTCTTCTGCACTTTAAAGCCTAGACATACGCCTGTTCCGGCTTCATATAATGAAATAATTCTCTCCTCGGCCGTCCTACATCACTGCTTCCTGTGGTTCCGTACTTGTTTAGAATGATTTGAATTCTGACTTCATCCATCCGCTTGAGGGGTTCTCTCCATTCTTCCCTATCTTCTTCAATCTCCTCATTTCAATTTTTCATTCCCGGTTATGCCCGAATGTCTTACTCCTCGAGCAACGTTTGAAACTTCTTAAAAATCTCATTTTCTGTGGCACACAATAATTATGGAACATCTTCGTCACAGTTTATTGAGATATACACTCCTGGAAATGGAAAAAAGAACACATTGACACCGGTGTGTCAGACCCACCATACTTGCTCCGGACACTGCGAGAGGGCTGTACAAGCAATGATCACACGCACGGCACAGCGGACACACCAGGAACCGCGGTGTTGGCCGTCGAATGGCGCTAGCTGCGCAGCATTTGTGCACCGCCGCCGTCAGTGTCAGCCAGTTTGCCGTGGCATACGGACCTCCATCGCAGTCTTTAACACTGGTAGCATGCCGCGACAGCGTGGACGTGAACCGTATGTGCAGTTGACGGACTTTGAGCGAGGGCGTATAGTGGGCATGCGGGAGGCCGGGTGTACGTACCGCCGAATTGCTCAACACGTGGGGCGTGAGGTCTCCACAGTACATCGATGTTGTCGCCAGTGGTCGGCGGAAGGTGCACGTGCCCGTCGACCTGGGACCGGACCGCAGCGACGCACGGATGCACGCCAAGACCGTAGGATCCTACGCAGTGCCGTAGGGGACCGCACCGCCACTTCCCAGCAAATTAGGGACACTGTTGCTCCTGGGGTATCGGCGAGGACCATTCGCAACCGTCCCAATGAAGCTGGGCTACGGTCCCGCACACCGTTAGGCCGTCTTCCGCTCACGCCTCAACATCGTGCAGCCCGCCTCCAGTAGTGTCGCGACAGGCGTGAATAGAGGGACGAATGGAGACATGTCGTCTTCAGCGATGAGAGTCGCTTCTGACTTGGTGCCAATGATGGTCGTATGCGTGTTTGGCGCCGTACAGGTGAGCGCCACAATCAGGACTGCATAAGACCGAGGCACACAGGGCCAACACCCGGCATCATGGTGTGGGGAGCGATCTCCTACACTGGCCGTACACCTCTGGTGATCGTCGAGGGGACATTGAATAGTGCACGGTACATCCAAACCGTCATCGAACCCATCGTTCTACCATTCCTAGACCGGCAAGGGAACTTGCTGTTCCAACAGGACAATGCACGTCCGCATGTATCCCGTGCCACCCAACGTGCTCTATAAGGTGTAAGTCAACTACCCTGGCCAGCAATATCTCCGGATCTGTCCCCCAATGAGCATGTTTGGGACTGGATGAAGCGTCGTCTCACGCGGTCTGCACGTCCAGCACGAACGCTGGTCCAACTGAGGCGCCAGGTGGAAATGGCATGGCAAGCCGTTCCACAGGACTACATCCAGCATCTCTACGATCGTCTCCATGGGAGAATAGCAGCCTGCATTGCTGCGAAAGGTGGATATACATTGTACTAGTGCCGACATTGTGCATGATCTGTTGCCTGTGTGTATGTGCCTGTGGTTCTGTCAGTGTGATCATGTGATGTATCTGACCCCAGGAATGTGTCAATAAAGTTTCCCCTTCCTGGGACATTGAATTCACGGTGTTCTTATTTCAGTTTCCAGGAGTGTATTATAGACTTTCAATTTTGTGGCTTTGCTAACTTTATTTTTTAAAGTTTTGTTTATAGTTCCACATACTTTTTGAAATTTGTTGCTTTTCTTTTCTGTAGCTTTGTGTATGTCGAGACTAATGTCGCTGCCCAAATAAATGAAACTGGGGACTTGCTCAGTGCCTTGTTTTCGTTGACAATCTTAGATCCACAATGGGACATAATTTTCGTTTTAGTAGCAGATATTTTAGATTGTAATGTTTTCTTCTCAATTCGTGTAGTTTATGAACAGGGTGTTGTAATTCTACTTTTGCATTTTTAATACAATTACGTCATCTACATGCAGCAGAGCATTTAGACGGTAATTCCTTTTCAAATATTGCTCGCGTACTCGCTGACGCATTCTCTACAATGTGACGCTATAAGGCCTCTCCCAATTAGGGTGTGCAGCGCTCTCTTGGAGCACCAAAGTCGCTTCTGCTGATGGTGAAGGCACCCTTTCTCGAAGCTGTTGCTACTACCGTTATAAACTCGTCCAGGCAACAGCAGCGTCACTGGAGAGAAATGGCTGCTAGTCAGACACTCTCACGCTGCATGTAGTTATCAGTGAGCGTGCTGTCCATGTGTAGAATACAGAAGGCGCGCGATCTATCTGAATGTGACCGAGGGCAGATTGTGGTGGTCTGGGGACTCGGTACGAACATTTAGGAAACTGCAAAACTTGTGGGGTGTTCGAGGAGTGCTGCGGTGATTATCTTCAACACGTGGCGAAACCAGTGTGAAACCACGTTTAGACGTCGTGGGGTTGGGCGGCCAGCCCTCGTTATAAACGTCGGACGTCGTAGGCTGGCCAGACGGAAAGAGGACAGGCGGCGAACTGGCGTAACTGACGTCAGACTTTAATGCTGAGAAAAGTTCAAGAGTGTGTGTGAATACACAGCGCACTGAACACTGCTAACGATGGGCCTCCGCATGTGTCAATGTCAACACGATGACATCGGTAACTACGACTGAAAAGGGCGCCTGACCATCGACACTAAGCACCGGCGTAGTGGCAGAGCGTTGCATGGTCTCATGAATCCCTGTACGTTCATCATGCCGATGGAAGGACGCGAATTCGTCGTCTTTCAGGGGAACAGCTCTTTGACACCTGCTCTGGAGACTGAGACCAGCTGGCGGCGGCTCCATTGTGCTCTGGGAAACATTCACGTGGGCATCCGCATGTACAGTGGAGCTCGTGCAAGGCAACATGACTCCGAAGGACACTGCTTGACATCCCTTCACGACGATCACGTTTTCCGACGGCAGAGGTGTTTTTCAACAAGATAATGTGCCGTGCCACGAGGCTAGGAATGCGGTGAAGTGGTTCGAGGTACACAGTGGCGAGTTGTAATCGATGTGCTGCCGCCCCCCCCCCCCAATTCACCCGATCTCAACCCGATCGAACACATCTGGGATGTGACTGAACGTGACGTCAGAGCACATCAGGAATTAGATGTCTTGTGTGCCAAGAGATGTGGTGTCACCCCCCTCTAGTGATCTACCTAGACCTCATTGCTTTCACGCCACGACGCGTCGCCGCTGTTATCCGAGCCAAAGGTGGACATACCGGCTGGTAGCCAGGTGGTCAGAATGTCCTGGCTGATCAGTGTACATAAGAAAGTTGCACAACGCCAGGAAACAGGTGAGAAGTGCAGGGAGATCCGCAGAGAACTGATGCTTCGGTGAAAGATTGCTTGAATGCACACACACACTTATGTTTATTCTTCAGGAAGATTTGGTGCATTCCCTTGGATGATACCAATGGTAGAAACACTCGAAACATACAAACTCCGAAAATCAGAGCATCGCGCAAAGGCAGGTTTGCCATAGGGACATTTCTTCTTACGAATCTGACTTGGCACAGAAACGTCGTTGACATTAATGATGATTTCAAACATTGACAATTTTGCAGAAAACGGCGCATACCGGGGCTTCTTCGGAAAACTGGACTAGCAATTGATTAAGAATAAAAATACACTACTTCATCGAAAACAATTTCAAATAATTTTCTCATTCATTTATCTTTCTTGAATTTCATTCATCACATTAGTAGCCAAATAAGGATGACGTTATTTCAACATACATTTGAAAATATTCATGTAGTGATCTTCAACGAACATGGGTATATAAACGAACAAAAACGAAAATAAAAGGAATATTCGGGCTTTGAAGACGGCGTGAAAAAGCTGCGACGTTAGTCACTGTGTAACCGCTTCAGTCAGATGGACCCTGAGCTAAAAGGCACATGAAATACCTCCAAAACTTTGACGTCGTATTCTCAGAAATCGTCGATTATCTAAAGACAAGCCAATTTTGACACCTGTTTAAATGAGTTAAAATTCTGGGAAATCAGTTCATGGCACTTGCCGTGATCTCCTCGTGAGCACGGAATGTGAGTATCCTCTCGGACGCTAGACGCATGGTGGCTTTGTGACCCCGCACAGCTTGCATCGATCAGTACCACACGTCAGTCGTCCAGTGCGGGCAGTGCAGCGTCGTGGTACGACAAACCGCCGTCTCGGTGGGCTAAAATCTCGGTAGTGTCGAGCTCTGACAGGTGTCGGGTCAGCGGTGTGTGTGGTGGCCGCGAGATGACCGGCATTTTGGTGGACGCGAAACCAGCGATCGGCGGTGTAGCGGTCCCTTTGTCTTTCTGCCCAACAGCCAGCCAGCGGAAGGCCCGCAGCGCAGAATCTGGCCGTGTGTCAGCCGACAATTGCGTATATTGTGGCGTGGGCAGCGCTGCCGCCTTCCCAGAACACGCCTCCTACGTGAGCTTCTGCGGTCAGTCCGGAATACTGTCTGCGCCCAACATTCGTGCTGATACTCCCCTGGCTGGCAAACGTGTAACACTCACGTGTAACAGCGGAGGACAACATGTTGTGCCCTCCTGCAGAATACACTAATGCCTATTAAAATGGATACACCAAGAAGAAATGCAGATGATAAACGGGTATTCATTGGACAAATATATTATACTAGAACTGACATGTGATTATATTTTCAAGCAATGTGAGTGCACAGATCCTGAGAAATCATTACCTAGAACAACCACTCTGGCCGTAATAACGACCTTGATACGCCTGGGCACTGAGTCAAACAGAGCTTGGATGACGTGTACAGGTACAGTTCCCCATGCAGCTTCAACAGGATACCACATTTCATCAAGAGTAGTGACTAGCGTATTGTGACGAGCCAGTTGCACGGCAACCATTCACCAGACGTTTTCAGTTGGTGAGAGATCTGGAGAATGTGCTGGCTAGGGCGGCTGTCGAACATTTTCTGTATCCGGAAAGGCCCGTACAGAACCTGCAATTTGCGGTCGTGCATTATCCTGCTGAAATGTAGGCTTTCGCAGGGGTAGAATGAAGGGTAGAGCCGCGGGTCGTAACACATCTGAAATGTAACGTCCACTGTTCAAAGTGCCGTCAATGCGAACAAGGTGCCCGAGACGTGTAACCAATGGCACCCCATACCATCACGCCGGGAGATACGCCAGTATGGCGATGACGAATACACGCTTCCAATGTGCGTTCACCGCGATGTCGCCAAACACGGATGCGACCATCATGATGCTGTAAACAGAACCTGGATTAATCCGAAAAAAATGACGTTTTGCCATTCGTGCACCCATGTTCGTCGTCGAGTACACCATCGCAGAGGCTCCTGTCTGTGATGCAGCGTCTAGGGTAACCGCAGCCATGGTCTCCGAGCTGATAATCTATGCTGCTGCAAACGTCGGCGAACTGTTCGTGCAGATGGTTGTTGTCTTGTAAACGTCCCCATCTGTTGACTCAGGGATCGAAACGTGGCTGCACGATCCGTTACAGCCATGCGGATAAGATGCCTCTCATCTCGACTGATAGTGATACGAGGCCGTTGGGATCCAGCACGGCGTTCCGTATTGCCCTCCTGAACCCACCGATTCCATATTCTGCTAACAGTCACTGGATCTCGACCAACGCGAGCAGCAGTGTCGCGATACGATAAACCGCAATCGCGATAGGCTACAATCCGACCTTTATCAAAGTCGGAAACGTGATGGTACGCATTTTTCCTCCTTACACGAGGCATCACAACAACCTTTCACCGGGCAACGCCGGTCAACTGCTGTTTGTGTATGAGAAATCGGTTGGAAAGTTTCCTCGTGTCAGCACGTTGTAGGTGTCGCTACCGGCGCCAACCTTGTGTGAATGCTCTGAAAAGCTAATCATTTGCATATCACATCATCTTCTTCCTGTCGGTTAAATTTCACGTGTGTAGAACGTCATCTTCGTGGTGTAGCAATTTTAATGGCCAGTAGCGTATTTTTCTAATAGTGCTTTAGGCAGCGGCATTGTCACATTAGAGGCGAGTATTATAGTGTGTCACTCTGAGGGCGCATGTTCCAATCGAACAAGTTATGTGAAGCCGTGCTAAGACGTAGTAGGGGGCGACTCAGCAGATTCGGCAACTTTGACCGCTGTTCTACTGTGGCAAAGCTACATCTACATCTACACCTTCATCTGTTCTGTGCCACCTTACTGTATGTGGTGGAGGGTAGTTTGAGCATTACTGCAACTTCCCACCTTTCCTCTTACAGCCGTGAATGGTTTGCAGGTCGATTGCTGGTCGTCTTCCGTGTGAGCTCTAATATCTCTAATTTTACCTTTATGATCTTATCGTGAGATATACGCAGGAGGAATCTATCCACTGGTCTCCGCTTCTAGAAACGTATGCGCCGGGACTTTAACACGCCGTGATGTAGTCCTCCTCTCTTGTAGCGTCTATCCCTCGAGTTGGCTGAGCTTCACCGTGACGCTTTGGTGCTTACAAAATAAACCTGTAACGAAACGAGCCGCTCTCTTTTGGAACTCCTCGTTTCCTCTGTCAGTTTTATCTGGAGAGCAAAATTCAAGTACTTGTCGAAAGTGGGTTTTGTAAGCTACCTTCTTTGCAGATGGACTACACTTCCTGGGATTTCTTCCGTTGAATCTGTCTGATATGCCTTGCTTGCAATTAGTTTATTTAGTCTTTCAGCTTTAGTTCTTATATATAGTCCTAGATGCTTTATCGATGTTACTGCTTCCAGTTATTGTTCTGCAATTGTGAATCATACAGTTATGGATCTTTCGGCCTGTTTATGCGGAATACGTTACGTTTGTTTATGTTGAAGTTGACTTGTCAGTCCCTGCACCAACTGTCAGTCATTTTCAGATTTTCCAGGATTTCGCTACAATTTTTTAACATTGCAACTTTTGTGTACACAACAGCATCATCCGCGAAAAGCCTCATTGGTCATTTATAAATGTCTTGTGAAAAGTAATTGTGCACTAACATTTCCTTGGGGTACACCCGAAGTTACTTTCACATCTGAAAATTTTTCTCCGTTGAGAATTATATATGTTTTCTCAGACTTCCTGGCAGATTAAAACTGTCTGCCGGACCGAGACGCGAACTTGGGACCTTTGCCTTTCGCGGGCAAGTGCTCCACCAACTGAGCTACCGAAGCACGACTCACGCCCCGTCCTCGCAGTTCACTTCTGCCAGTACCTCGTCTCCTACCTTCCATACTTCACCGAAGCTCTTCTGCGAACTCTGCAGAACTAGCACTCCTGGAAGGAAGGATATTGCGGAGACATGGCTTAGCCACAGCCTGGGGGATGTTTCCAGAATGAGATTTTCACTCTGCAGCGGAGTGTGCGCTGATATGAAATTTCCTGGCAGATTAAAACTGTGTGCCGGACCGAGACTCGAACTCGGGACCTTGATGTGTGTTTATGATTTATAAAGGTTGCATAGTTAACTAAGTATAAGATTAGCACCTTTTAACAAAATGTCATTTCCAATACACAAATTAAATGGAACTGCAGCAGAGACAGCTGAGGTTAGGGTGCGTTTGCTATGTAAGTTAGTTATAGAGCGAAATACAGTAAATCATTTCTGATTTTTTTTGTGGTTCCGAAATTGATGAAAAATAGAAGCTGCTCTACATAAACTGCTGATTACTGTTATTAGAACACTTGTGTATTTGGCTTTGACCTCCTTGGTAATGATCTTTATTGACGTGATTTGACACATATATTATGTATCACACATAGCAGAGGGAGAAATGAAAGATCACATTTACAATTCGTACGTCGTTACCCACAACGCAGACCAACCAAGAGGAAGCTAACGGCGTATGAAGGAAATTAAAATACAATTATTTCTTCGCATTAACAGAAGCCTGCAGCGAAGGCTAGACTTACTTCACAAGAATCATTGACGAAACTGGGCTCAGAAAAGTAAGTGAGGGAGAAATTAAATTCAGAAAGTATTCCACGGAAGGAAGAATAAGAAAAGGGGTTGTGAAGGTTAGCTCGAAGAGCGCCATTACCCATTGTTAATTATCGAGAAGGGTGCAGAGACCGATTGTAGAAGCTCGCAAATGGAAGCGAAAGGCAAAAAGGATTAATTTCCGAAATGTCTTCCAGGAGAGAGGAGATGGGGAGAGGGGGGAATCCTCCGAGAAAAACTCCGAATAGTCTGCAGCTGAGACGACTAATAATCATTCAAAAATATCAAACAGAATTTTAGTTAGGCTAGAATAACAAGTACAACTTGACGAAAATCGACAAATGGTAAAGTGACTTCAGGAAGTGCAACGGGACCGTCACTGTTTACAATGTACATAAATGATCTTGTGGATACCGTCAGAAGCGCTGTCGTGCTGTTCACGGACAGTGCTGTTGTCTGCAGGAAGGCTGGAACGCCAGAAACTGTGGTGATTGGCAGGCAGACCTGCAGAGGAGCGTGTCTGCTATCTAGTATTTCATAAAGAGGAAAGCAAGCAAAAAAAGAAAACATATGCTCCATTATCAAAACAGCAGAAGAACAATATTCTCGTTGACATACGTCGTACCATAAATCTAAACGAAATACGACACACACAAAAACACACTTACACAAATGAACATCACTAAAAGGCCCTCACTGTCACATAATCCCCACTCCAAACCAGCTTCTGCCAGTCACTACTGCAACCAGCTACAGGCCACTGCTCCAGCCTTTGCAGCCCGTAACAAGTAAGCATGGCAGCAAAATTCGAAGTCAGAAACACGCAGCTACGCTCGTAACATGTCAGAGTAGCACACGATACGTAAAAGCGTAAACAAAATGCTTTCGAAGAAAGGAGACACTGTTCTTGCCAACCACTATCAGGTATATACACTACTGGCCATTAAAATTGCTAAACCACGAAGATGACGTGCTACAGACGCGAAATTTAACCGACAGAAAGAAGATGCTGTGATATGCAAAATATTAGCTTTTCAGAACATTCACACAAGGTTGGCGCCGCTGGCGACACCTACAACGTGCTGACACGAGGAAAGTTTCCAACCTATTTCTCACATACAAACAGCAGTTGACCGGCGTAGCCTGGTGAGACGTTGTTGTGATGCCTCGTGTAAGGAGGAGAAATGCTTACCGTCACGTTTCCGACTTTGATAAAGGTCGGATTGTAGCCTATCGCGAAGGCGGTTTATCGTATGGCGACATTGCTGCTCGCGTTGGTCGAGATCCAATGACTGTTAGCGGAATATGGAATCGGTGGGTTCAGGAGGGTAATACGGAACGCCGTGCTGGATCCCACCGGACTCGTATCACTATCAGTCGAGATGACAGGCATCTTATCCGCATGGCTGTAACGGATCGTGCAGCCACGTTTCGATCCCTGTGTCAACAGTTGGCCACGTTTGCAAGACAACAACCATGTGCACGAACACTTCGACGACGTTTTCAGCACCATGGACTATCAGCTCGGAGACCATGGCTGCGGTTACCCTTGACGCTGATCAGACAGGAGAGCCTGCGATGGTGTACTCAACGACGAACCTGGGTGCACGAATGACAAAACGTCATTTTTTCGGATGAATCCAGGTTCTGTTTACAGCATCATGATGGTGCATCCGTGTTTAGCGATATCACGGTGAACGCACATTGAAAGCGTGTATTCGTCATCGCCATACTGGCGTATCACCCGGAGTGATGGTATGGGGTGCCTTGGTTACACGTCTCGGTCACCTCTTGTTGGCATTGACGGCACTTTGAACAGTGGACATTACATTTTAGATGTGTTACGACCTGTGGCTCTACCCTTCATTCGATCCCTGCGAAACCCTACATTTCATCAGGATAATGCACGACCGCAGGTTGCAGGTCCTGTACGGGCCTTTCTGGACACAGAAAATGGTCGACTGCTGCTCTGGCCAGCACATTCTCCAGATCTCTCACCAATTGAAAACGTCTGCTCAATGGTGATCGAACAACTGGACCGTCGTAATACGCTAGTTACTACTCTCGATGAACTGTGGTATCGTGTTGAAGCTGCATGGGCAACTGTATCTGTACACGGCATCCAAGCTCTGTTTGACTCAATGCCCAGGCATATCAAGACCGTTATTGCGGCCAGAGTGGTTGTTCTAGGTAATGATTTCTCAGGATCTGTGCACTCACATTGCTTGAAAATATAATTACATGTCAGTTCTAGTATAATATATTTGTCCAATGAATACCCGATAATCATCTGCATTTCTTCTTGGTGTAGCAATTTTAATGGCCATTAGTGTATTTTAAAACTCACGCAATGGAGTTTAACTCTGTAACAGTTCTACCGTACCGATCACGTATTTCATGTATCAATAACGAAAATAAGACATGCGAATTTGGTCTTAAATGTGCGCATACACACAATATTTAGCTCTATCACTGTAGTCCTCATCCTAAGAGAGAATAAGACAGTTTCCGGCTGTTTGTCTATGTATACAACTATAGTGCGCAAGACACCTTTGTAAAAGATGGAACTTCCGGGAAGATATGTTTTACCTGTTACAATCACTAATAGTGCGTGGGAAGACAGGATGCACGTATGAACTACAATTTCTCTAATTTTTTCCCGTTGTGGTCACTTAGCAAACGTAAGTGAGAGTATGTAACATATTTCCCACTACTTGATGGAAAATATGCTCTCTGAATTTCGATAGTAAGCTTCTTCGTGATGCACAACCCCTCTCTTGTAGAGTATACCACAAGAGTTTGACGAGCATTCCTTAATGAAACGTGGCTATATGATTCGCTCTGCGCCCTGTCTTCTTTATGTGCTCCATTAATCTAATCTATGTCGCTTCAGACGGTTACAGCGACGTGTTTTACGGTTGTAGCATCCCGAGTTAACTCAGCAACTTAGCCCCGGGCTATAAAAATGCAGTTCAGTGAAAACGTTCGTACAAAATCTTTTGATTCGAGCTGTGCGTGAGGAAGAACCACCGGACGGACATAAAATACAGGGGGCTTACAAGAAGGTGCTGAGGAACACGTGTCTGTACCCTATCGACTCCAAGAAATATGATAAGAAACTTGCTTTCCAGCCCACTGAAAAACCTAAACAATTAGGTGTAACATATTTGGTTACGAACAATAAATAAAACTCAGTTGCAAAAGACGACTTCTGATACACGAGATAAACAGTATTTAGCTAGGAACTGAGAAGAACGATTGCAACCATAACATACGGTCGTTTATGACACATATTTTAATACTCGAAAACTCATCATAACGTATCATGAAATTTAGCGAGAAGCAAATTTTCACAATGAAAGTAAAGTGAAACAGTTTGAAAATTGTTAAATAGTAATTATATCACATGAAAATATTTTTTGTCATAAAAACAAACACTGCATTCATCATCGGTTTAAGCATAACGGACGAACATCAGACAATGTAAGTTATAGTCATGTTTCAGTAAGTAAATAAAAATATTTTATTAAATCTTCCTGTCCCCGCTCCTTTTTGTTTGTCTGGGTTAGTCTGAGGAACTACTGTAGAGTTTCTGATGTAGTCTTAGAACTCCCGGGATCGATGTCTTACCAGTATCTTTATGAAAACAGTGCACGAGCACTGCTCACTCTTTGCGAATTTTTAAAATTTATTTTATTCTACGTATCTTGAACATTCATCCAGTGTTATTGTCCTTGCTGATAGTCGTTACCTAACACTCTTCGTAGATCCGAAGGTGGTTGCTCTACAACGGAAACCTGTTATCTAACTACAACTTTATATTTCGAGCAATACAAATAAATTAATAGTGAACCATTATGGATCGTGTGTGGCCTGACCTGACCACGTGAGATCTAATAAAGTTGAATTCACACCCGGCCGGCCATACGTGGTTTAGGCTACCATTTCGGGGCTGTAAGTGGACAACGCTGGAGGTAACAGCTCGGGCGAGTGGTGATGTGATGTGATACAGTGAGAGCGTTTACCCTGGCGTGTGCGTGGGCCACGCTAAGTGGCGTCCGCCGTTAGCATACACACCGCGGCTAATGTAAATTATTAGTATAAGGCCGGCTGGGCGGGGTTTACCTGCCGGGCGCGTGTTAAAAGGCGCGACACACGAGGCTCCAACGCAAACACTGCGGGCCAGCGATAGGGGGCGAGCGCGGCCATTCTCACGCGCCTTGTAAGTGGTCAGTTCACTGATAGGGCCGGAAGGTCTGAGGAGCCGAGTGCGGGAGGTAGGGCCAGAGAGGGCGACGAATACTCCAGCTTAACCAGCGTGGTGGACACATAAACGGAAGTGGCTTCTGTACAGGCCGTTAACAGCACCGCCTAGGGGAAATGTAAATACCCGTGTTAACACGCCGGTGTTGGGACGTATCCCCATTGTAGGGGGGGGGGGGGGGGGGGGGACACCTCAGTAAGATAAATATTTCAAAAAACCTTGGCGAGAACGAAAATGTGCTGCTGTGTGGTTAAGGTGTCATGTTTCTTATCCGCCAAGATTCTCGAGCAAGGTCTGTCAAGTCGGCGATTAAAATTGTAATATTAGGAAGGATATAACGATATTTTCCTTATTGTGTGTCCGCACCCTGTAGCTGAGTGGTCAGCGTGACAGACTGTCAGTTCTAAGGACACGGTTTCGATTCCCGGCTGGGTCGCAGATTTTCTTCGCTCACGAACTGGGTGTTGTGTTGTCCTAACCATCATCGTTTCAACCCCGTTGACGCGCAAAATCGAAAGGCTTGCACCCGGCGAACGGTATGCCCGACGGGAGGTCCTAGTCGCAGGAAATTGTCCGCCCCGATAGCTGAGTCGTCAGCGTTACGGATTGCCGTCCCACAGGCCCGGGTTCGATTCCCCGCTTGGTCTGAGATTTTCTTCGCTCAGGGTCTGGGTGTTGTGTTGTCGTCATCATCATTTCGTCCCCATCCGGCGTGCAGGTCGCCCAATGTGGCGTCGAATGTAATGAGACCGGCACCAAGGCAGCCGGACCTGCCCCGCAAGAGCCCTCCCGGCCAATGACGCCAAACTTATTGAGCGTAGACAGCACATTAAAAAATACTTGATTAAATTTGTAGCTAATTTGGGGGGACAGAGGGCGCGAAATGTAGTACGCTCACTTGGCACCTCTGGCAGCAACAAGAACTCTGACGTGGCTGAGCTTCGAGTCGAACTGAGGTTGGATGACAGATACCGGTAAGGCATTCCGAGCTGCTTCAATCAAGTGGCAGAGTGCATCAGTCGTAACAGGTGGCGAGTGGTGGCGTTCCACTCTCTCGGGAAGACTCGGATAATTGGTCTCAGAGAATGAGAGATATGGAGAACGAGGTGACCAGGGCAACAGTGAAAAACTCTCTGCATAAGACACACAGAACCAAGTTGCCTTGTCGAAAAACACACCATTAAAATATCGGGAAAGTATGGTCTGCTGTCCAGTTAACCGTGTATGCGAATCAGAGTTGATAGCGTCGTGTACCCAATAACAGAGCATACCATCGCTCCAAAAGCTGCGCATGCATGACTATGATCAGTGCAGTCGGACAACGTCCGCTCTCCTCGGCCCATCCACGCGTGGACACCTGACATTTCACGCTTTACACAGCGGACGAGGTGCCAGTAATGTGTCCACTCTTCCTGTTGCCGTGTCACGGAAACCACAGCAGTGGTCGCCGTACTGTCGGCGTGGACATTTGTCTTGCTGCAAACAACTCTTTGTTACAACTTGACGCGGCGATACCACACCGCTAATCGCGTGGGGCCGTGGAGATACACTACTGGCCATTAAAATTGCTACACCACGAAGATGACGTGCTACAGACGCGAAATTTAACCGGCAGGAAGAAGATGCTGTGATATGCAAATGATTAGCTTTTCAGAGCATTCACACAAGGTTGGCGCCGGTGCCGACACCTACAAAGGGCTGACATGAGGAAAGTTTCCAACCGGTTTCTCATACACAAACAGCAGTTGACCGGTGTTTGCCTGTTGAAACGTTGTTGTGATGCGTCGTGTAAGGAGGAGAAATGCGTACCATCACGTTTCTGACTTTGAGAAAGGTCAGATTGTAGCCTACCGCGATTGCGGTTTATCGTATGCCGACATTGCTGCTCGCGTTGGTCGAGATCCAATGATTGTTAGCAGAATATGGAATCGGTGGGTTCAGGAGGGTAATACGGAACGCCTTGCTGGATCCCAACGGCCTCGTATCACTAGCAGTCGAGATGACAGGCAACTTATCCCCATGGTTGTAACGGATGGTGCAGCCACGTCTCGATCCCTGAGTCAACTGATGGAGACGTTTGCCAGACAACAACCATCTGCACGAACACTTCGATGGCGATTGCAGCAGCATGGGTTATCTGCTCGGAGACCATGGCTGCGGTTATCCTTGACGCTGCATCACAGACAGGAGCGGCTGCGATGGTGTACTCAAAGACGAGCCTGGGTGCACGAATGGCAAAACGTCATTTTTTTCGGATGAATCCAGATTCTGTTTACAGCATCATGATGGTCGCATCCGTGTTTGGCCACATCGCGGTGAACGCACATTGGAAGCGTTTATTCGTCATCGCCATACTGGCGTATCACCCGGCGTGATGGTATGTGGTGCCATTGGTTACACGTCTCGGGCACCTTGTTCGCATTGACGGCACTTTGAACAGTGGACGTTACATTTCAGATGTGTTACGACCCGCGGCTCTACCCTTCATTCTACCCCTGCGAAAGCCTACATTTCAGCAGCATAATGCACGACCGCAAATTGCAGGTTCTGTACGGGCCTTTCTGGGTACAGAAAATGTTCGACTGCTGCCCTGACCAGCACATTCTCCAGATCTCTCACCAATTGAAAACGTCTGGTCAATGGTGGCCGAGCAACTGGCTCGTCACAATACGCCAGTCACTACTCTTGATGAATTGCGGTATCGTGTTGAAGCTGCATGGGCAGCTGTACCTGTACACGCCATCCAAGCTCTGTTTGACTCAATGCCCAGGCGTATCAAGGCTGTTACCATGGCCAGAGGTTGTTGTTCTGGGTACTGGTTTCTCAGGATCTTTGCACACAAATTGCGTAAAAATGTAATCACATGTCAGTACTAGTATAATATATTTGTCAAATGAATACCCGTTTATCATCTGCATTTCTTCTTGATGTAGCAATTTTAATGGCCGGTAGTGTACTATATTCCATGGGTACGCCCTTCTTGAACCCTTCGGTGCCGTATTTACATGGCAGTTGTGTCATCTCGGCCAACACTGAAGTTTTTAGAATATACAAATACTGCTCACAGTTATCGGTATCGTATTAGTTACATCATCTGTCACTTTTTTTTCTAAATCGCTTAAATAAACAATAAATTATAGTAGAGTTGCATTCAGCCAAAGAAAAGCAACCCACTGCGAGCAGGGTGTATTTTTCTGCGCCAGAGTGATATATTACTTCATTTTATTAATTTTTACTATATTATGACACACAGGGCGTTAACCGTAAATTCGTTTATCCATACAAGATTGGGTATCCTTCCTGCACGTGACAAGAACAGCTAATCTTTCATATGCTGCTACATAAAATCTCCATCAATGAATTTTGTTTTTAACATCATTATTTCTAGTCCTATAATAGTTAAGGATATTGAAAGAAGATTTACAACAAGTAATATTTTGCATGTCGTAGACAATTCAAGATGTACAATCGAAATTATCGTATGAATGACGTAATGTTTGTGAAATTATAAAATGAAACTTTACGCAATAACCAGTAAATGTGTCAAAGGATAGAGTGGCCACCGCAGTTTGTTAGTTAGTTGCCATGTAAACATCGGAACTGGATTTTTGATAGCCTTGGGTGATATATTAAGGAAATGAAACACACATCTTGTCAAATATTTGAGTAAAATTTCAAGAATTATAAGGCTGCTATAAGCTCAAAATCTTACTTTAAGATATACACTTCAGTTTCTCCAATATATTAGTAGATAAAAAATCACCGACACTCCTTTTACTGCATAATATTCATGCCATTGCGTATTATCATTTGCCAGAAAGTGGTTCAGAAATCTGGAATTTTTTCAAACCTTAATGATGTCCACGTCACGTGGGGTGGTCTGTATAAATTTTAACCCTAGATCGCTAAAGGAAGGTAAATGCTATTTTGTTACTAAACCATCATAAATATTACTACTTCAAATTTTATTCAAAAGAAGATATATTTTATAGGCTATGCACTAGTTAATTACAATTATTAGATCTGCAACGGTATGTTACTTATCAAATTAAGTACAGAATGTCCTGTTTTAAAATCTACTGTAATCGCAAATTTTACGAGGGTTTAGTAATCTCGGGCCATAACTTGCAGTTATGGCAAGTGACGACTCTTTAAGCAATCAGATGTAATTTAGATGTGTCTTGGCAGCATAGATGGTAAGTGTTAGGCTGCGATTTCAAGAATTTGCGATTCAATACCCAATTCATCTAAGTATATCTTTTACGGTAACTTTCATTCCTAGCAAGGTTTTGTCCATACAGAAGCCAAGTACTTCCCTTAACGATGTTAAACTGTAGTTTCCCTTATAAGAGGCCGCTTAAGTCAGCTTACAGCGAGCAATGTGAAAAGTGGTAAGATGATCGTCTCGCAATGTGGAAGGCCACTGTTCAAATCCAGATTTAGGTTTTCGGTGGCTTCCCTGGTATTCCTGAACTAATCGCAGCTTTTGCTCCGTCCCAAATGACCCTGATATCGACGGGACATTGAAACCTGATTTTCCTTCCCATTTATAAAACGGGAACGCCTCTACAGCACCGAACTCAAAACCACACTAAAAGAAAAGATCTTGGCAAGTCTTTTTTTAGATGTTGAACAAGACTTCCGCTGCAGCTCAGTTCCCGAAAACAGCGAGAGGAAGACCCGTTGAGCGACGCCAGGACAGTTTCCAAGCCCTGTCTGATAGCCGGAAGTGGCTGGTCAAAAGGGCGAATGGTTGAAGGCGCCTAGAAGGCTGCAGACTATAGTGATATGCAGTGCCCAGTCACGGCGTTGTTTGTGTCTCAGACCGATGTTCACAGTGGCGGGCGAAGTAAATGTAACTTCTACTGAACGCTGCACTCCTCTTCAAAGTAACACAGATACACGACGCTATTTTTCAACTTAGTTTCCAAGAGTCTGTAACCAGCGGTCGGAAAGTTCTACCACTCGTTCCGATCCTCGACGATACAAATACGCTCTTTGGTCTCTGAGCCATTCGAGAACTGCTGTGTGGACGTCCTCATCACTTTATCCCCAGGTGTTCATTCACCTTGTCGAAGAAATGGGAATCACATGGTGCGAGCTCTGGACTTTATGATCAGCATCAGACACGCCTGTGCTGTCAAATTGTTGGTATCATTTCAATACGGCTGGATGCTATACTACATTTGGCCCATACACAGCCAGAATTTCACAGTGAATCTGTGTGAAATTTAGATGTTTTGCCCACAAAGATCGTCCTGTACCGCGTACTTCAGCTTTAGAGCGCATTCCGACTAGCCCGCCATTTCAGCCACACGCCGTAATGCGCCGGTTATCTGTACCCAAGCGTAATAGCGTAACTCACTTTCTGATGTCCCTTCCTACTTACGGAAACATGAAAGTCCATAGAAGATAGAACCTGTCTATTTTGAACACTGCATGGCATAAGATACATTCTGGAAACATCCCATAAGCTGTCACTGCTCCGTTATTTGCGAAATTCTCTCTGTGAAGGAAACTGACTAGCAAGACATGTATGATAGCCGCTGAAGTTTTGAAGGAAAAAAATTTTGAATGTAGACGTCATGGATTGTCGGACGTTTGTTTCGTAAGAAACTGTTGAAATAAGACATACCCCTGAATAAAAATATAAATAATTATTGTGAACATTTCGCAGGTAACGACTTTTCAATTTTGGCGAACATAAATGCTCGCTATGAGCAGTCAGCCAGCTAAATATATTCATAACATATCTGGACAATGATGCCTGGTAAATGCCCAACAGCCGCGCGGGATTAGCCGAGCGCCAGCCGCGGTGGTCTCGCGGTTCTAGGCGCGCAGTCCGGAACCGTGCGACTGCTACGGTCGCAGGTTCGAATCCTGCCTCGGGCATGGATGTGTGTGATGTCCTTAGGTTAGTTAGGTTTAAGTAGTTCTAAGTTCTAGGGGACTAATGACCACAGCAGTTGAGTCCCATAGTGCTCAGAGCCATTTGAACCATTTGATTAGCCGAGCGGTCTAAAGCGTTGCAGTCATGGACTGTGCGGCGGATCCCGGCGCAGGTTGGAGTCCTCCCTCGGGCTTGGGTGTGTGTGTATTTGTCCTAAGGATAATTTAGGTTAATTAGTGTGTAAGCTTAGGGACTGATGACCTTAGCGCTTAAGTCCCATAAGATTTCACACACATTTGAACATTTTTTTAAAATGCCCAACAACAGATGTCTGACTGAGCAGGCGAACAAATTTTGCCGGATTGTTGCTGCTGTATGACGTCTTCCACCCTCCCTTTTCTGAAGATGCTCTCAGATGCTGCGTAGTATGTGCGTGAGCTGCCAATTCCAGACAATCGCCACGTGGAATTCTGTTGGGCTGGAATCACCTCCCATCGCTGTTTCTGCCTCACTTAGTCCTATCAAATGCACTCATGTGAAACGCCACTGTCAGAACACCGGAACATCAACCCTGTTACAATAAAACACGGCGATAAAGGGCTGCGATAATTTGTGACATGTCCCTCCTATCCCACAATCACTCCAATCACAAACATGAAACGACATCCCGCCTGCACCAATCAGGGTAAGGACTCGGCCGATTATGAGTTCGACAGTAACATCCAGGGCTTTCAGTTATTTTTACGTGTCAGCTACAATGTAAAGGTTATAGGGGTGCTTTTTTCCGTTAGTACATAGTATACGTAACATATTTAGGTCAAATTTAACCACGTGATCCAGACTGAAAGTTGTTAATTCGGCTGTAATATACACTCCTGGAAATGGAAAAAAGAACACATTGACACCGGTGTGTCAGACCCACCATACTTGCTCCGGACACTGCGAGAGGGCTGTACAAGCAATGATCACACGCACGGCACAGCGGACACACCAGGAACCGCGGTGTTGGCCGTCGAATGGCGCTAGCTGCGCAGCATTTGTGCACCGCCGCCGTCAGTGTCAGCCAGTTTGCCGTGGCATACGGAGCTCCATCGCAGTCTTTAACACTGGTAGCATGCCGCGACAGCGTGGACGTGAACCGTATGTGCAGTTGACGGACTTTGAGCGAGGGCGTATAGTGGGCATGCGGGAGGCCGGGTGAACGTACCGCCGAATTGCTCAACACGTGGGGCGTGAGGTCTCCACAGTACATCGATGTTGTCGCCAGTGGTCGGCGGAAGGTGCACGTGCCCGTCGACCTGGGATCGGACCGCAGCGACGCACGGATGCACGCCAAGACCGTAGGATCCTACGCAGTGCCGTAGGGGACCGCACCGCCACTTCCCAGCAAATTAGGGACACTGTTGCTCCTGGGGTATCGGCGAGGACCATTCGCAACCGCCTCCATGAAGCTGGGCTACGGTCCCGCACACCGTTAGGCCGTCTTCCGCTCACGCCCCAACATCGTGCAGCCCGCCTCCAGTGGTGTCGCGACAGGCGTGAATGGAGGGACGAATGGAGACGTGTCGTCTTCAGCGATGAGAGTCGCTTCTGCCTTGCTGCCAAAGATGGTCGTATGCGTGTTTGGCGCCGTGCAGGTGAGCGCCACAATCAGGACTGCATACGACAGAGGCACACAGGGCCAACACCCGGCATCATGGTGTGGGGAGCGATCTCCTACACTGGCCGTACACCTCTGGTGATCGTCGAGGGGACACTGAATAGTGCACGGTACATCCAAACCGTCATCGAACCCATCGTTCTACCATTCCTAGACCGGCAAGGGAACTTGCTGTTCCAACAGGACAATGCACGTCCGCATGTATCCCGTGCCACCCAACGTGCTCTAGAAGGTGTAAGTCAACTACCCTGGCCAGCAAGATCTCCGGATCTGTCCCCCATTGAGCATGTTTGGGACTGGATGAAGCGTCGCCTCACGCGGTCTGCACGTCCAGCACGAACGCTGGTCCAACTGAGGCGCCAGGTGGAAATGGCATGGCAAGCCGTTCCACAGGACTACATCCAGCATCTCTACGATCGTCTCCATGGGAGAATAGCAGCCTGCATTGCTGCGAAAGGTGGATATACACTGTACTAGTGCCGACATTGTGCATGCTCTGTTGCCTGTGTCTATGTGCCTGTGGTTCTGTCATTGTGATCATGTGATGTATCTGACCCCAGGAATGTGTCAATAAAGTTTCCCCTTCCTGGGACAATGAATTCACGGTGTTCTTATTTCAATTTCCAGGAGTGTAGTTCGTTTTCGATTATTGTTACTTTTCACCTCCTTGACAGCAACTGCCCCACCACTAAAGGTGCTGTGGATGTTTTACTTCAGCAATATAAATGGAGTTTCAGGAAATTTAGTAAATATTTTACATGTTAGTATAGACTAATCCAAATAAAATATTCCGTATAACATGTATACCGTTACAGAGATAAATTTTCATATCGCGTGTTGGTACTCCAGTCACTATGGGTTTGTTTATCGAGTCTTACATTTCGAGTATCCATCCGGCACACAGCTTTAATGTGCTAGGAAGTTTCACATCAGCGCACACTCCGCTGCAGAGTGAAAATCTCATTCTGGAGTCTTACATTTGTTTTGAAGTTCAAGTTGTGGAGTTGTGCCTCAGTGTTGCCCCTGTGATTTGTTGGTCAATTCTACTATATGGTTTAAGCATGCCGCATGTATTTACAAATGGTTAGTATGTCGATACATTGTTTGTCCGCGTGTTTAGTAAAGGTAACCATACTGCTGCTTGTAGCAATACGGTAGACTATTTCCTAAACGCAGTGTACCAGATTCTGCCGGCCGCGGTGGTCTAGTGCTTCTAGGTGCGCTGTCCGGAACCGCTCGACTGCTACGGTCGCAGGTTCGAATCCTGCCTCGGGCATGGATGTGTGTGATGTCCTTAGGTTAATCAGGTTTAAGTAGTTCTAAGTTCTAGGGGACTGATGACCAGAGTAGTTAAGTCCCATAGTGCTCAGAGGCATTTTTGAGTACCAGATTCTAAAGTGTCTACTCCTGTTGTCATTAACTGTCTGCGGCTAGTGCAGTTCCCAGCAGTCGTTGTTGTTGTGGTCTTCAGTCCTGAGACTGGTTTGATGCAACTCTCCATGCTACTCTATCCTGTGCAAGCTTTTTCATCTCCCAGTACCTACTGCAACCTACATCCTTCTGAATCTGTTTAGTATATTCATCTCTTGGTCTCCCTCTACGATTTTTACCCTCCACGCTCCCCTCCAACACTAAATTGGTGATCCCTTGATGCCTCAGAGCATGTCCTACCAAGTGATCCCTTCGCCTAGTCGAGTTGTGCCACACTCCACTTCTCCCCAATTCTATTCAATACCTCCTCGTTAGTTATTTGATCTACCCATCTAATCTTCAGCATTCTTCTGTAGCACCACATTTCGAAAGCTTCTATTCTCTTCTTGTCCAAACTATTTATCGTCCATGTTTCACTTCCATACATGGCTACACTCCTTACAAATACTTTGACAAAAGACACCCTGACACCTAAATCTATACTCAGTTTTAAGAAATTTCTCTTCTTCAGAAACGTTTTCCTTGCCATTGCCAATCTACATTTTATATCCTCTCTACTTCAACCTCCTCAAATAGCAAAACTCATTTATTACTTTAAGTGTCTCATTTCCTGATCTAATTCCCTCAATCACCCGAGTTAATTCGACTACATTCCATTATCCTCGTTTTGCTTTTGTTGATGTTCATCTTATATCCTCCTTTTAATAATAGGTTTTATCTGAAATAATGCTAATGAACAGAGTGAAATGGTTCAAATGCCTATGAGCACTACGGGACTTAACTTCTGAGGTCATCAGTCCCCTAGAACTTAGACCTACTTAAACCTAACTAACCTAAGGACATCACAAACAGCCATGCCCGAGACAGGATTCGAACCTGCGACCGTAGCGGTCGTGCGGTTCCAGACTGTAGCGCCTACGGGACTTAGCTTCTGAGGTCATCAGTCCCCTAGAACTTAGAACTACTTAAACCTAACTAACCTAAGGACATCACAAACAGCCATGCCCGAGACAGGATTCGAACCTGCGACCGTAGCGGTCGCGCGGTTCCAGACTGTAGCGCCTACGGGACTTAGCTTCTGAGGTCATCAGTCCCCTAGAACTTAGAACTACTTAAACCTAACTAACCTAAGGACATCACAAACAGCCATGCCCGAGGCAGGATTCGAACCTGCGACCGTATCGGTCGCGCGGTTCCAGACTGTAGCGCCTAGAACCGCTCGGCCACTCCGGCCGGCTAACAGAGTGAAGATGATTAGATTATTCCCTTGGAAGAACGTGTCTTTCTACGAAATTTCTACACTTATCGCTGTTCCACGTAAAAGAATATGGCGTTCACTCCGTATTCACGGGTCCTGTCCCTGACATTTACGGAGGGGTTTTAACACCTTCGAGCAGGAGATGAAGTGGGCAATTAGAATTTTGTCAACGACTAATTGCATATCGCCATGTAATCCTGTTAATACTACTTACCACTGAAGGCACTTTCACATGTTATGGTTTCAATATCGAAATTTAACTTTCCGTCGACGTCGAAATCGTTAGAGGTGGAGCACATACTCGGATCTCTGAAGGATGGTAGGGCGAAATCGGCTGTGTCTTTTTCAGAGGAACCATCTTGGCACTTACCGTACACAGTTTAGAGAAACAACGGAGAATGTAAATTTGGACGGCCGGACGGGGGTTCGAAGCACCGTCCTCCCGAATACGAGTCGTGTGTGTCACCACAGCCTTAGCCACCTCGCTGTGTCCCATATTATAGTAACGTTGCAAACAGAGTGCCTCGGACCGGCTTAACTCCACTGACAGAATGCCAAACTTGCGACTCCTTTTGCAGTCGAAATCACTTCCTCATTTCCTTTGACTCGTTCCGACAGAAGCACGTCTGCGTTGTTGATGGTTTGAGCCTGCAGTTGTGCACCCTAGGCCGCTTTAGCCTGACGTCACGGACAGGACTTCCACTGAGGTGAGCTGGGATTTTGAGTCGAGATCGCTGTCTGCCTGCCCGAGACGGTGAAAGGGGACGCGTTCGTAACGATCTGCGTCATCGCGGCTTGTTTGCCTTGTAACGGGAAATGGTGGCCGAATGCTTATGTAAACGGACCGACGCTCCTTTCGTTACTCTCAAACAACCTTTGGTTACGGCGCAACGCAACCGGTGGATCTTCACTGCACACGTTGAGGATGGATGGATTTAAACGTGTTTAAATATAATCGTAAGCAGTTGCCCTAGTTAGAATTTTAGCGGCGAGGGGACGAGAGTTGGCGGCGTACATTTCCTAGCTGAGCAGCATTGCCTCGCGTTAAACTATGCCGTCGTGACAGGTAACAAAAATACGTTTGCCACGACACGCTAATAGCTCCTAAGGGCAACAGTCGAATACATAAGATAAAGTGTAAAGAACGCTGTTCGCCCTTCACAAGCGAGACACGGAGACCGGTGTGCACTAGTGGCATGGAAATCAGTTCACAACGATGTCTAGACGCCAGACATACACGACGGAGATTAATTTTGGAAATTTTGTAACTTTAACAAGTACTCTCCTGGACTGGAACTAATCGGCTACTTGCTCATCTCTGTATATGCTACTTTAATTTTTTTGTCAGTTTCCATTGTATTGGAATATCAGTATGTATAATGTAAGGCATTAAGCATAGTCTCTTCTCTGATTGTATTCCCTTTTCTTTGCTACACACGAGAGCGGTGTGTAAAGTGTTAGGTTTATAGTTTTTGTACTGGAAATTAGGCTAATCTACGTCGTACGAAAACTCGATTACCAGATGGTTCCTCTGAAAAAGACACAGCCGATTTCGCCCTACCATCCTTCAGAGATCCGAGTATGTGCTCCACCTCTAACGATTTCGACGTCGACGGAAAGTTAAATTTCGATATTGAAACCATAACATGTGAAAGTGCCTTCAGTGGTAAGTAGTATTAACAGGATTACATGGCGATATGCAATTAGTCGTTGACAAAATTCTAATTGCCCACTTCATCTCCTCCTCGAAGGTGTTCAACCCCTCCGTAAATGTCAGGGACAGGACCCGTGAATACGGAGTGAACGCCACATTCTTTTACGTGGAACAGCGATAAGTGTAGAAATTTCGTAGAAAGACACGTTCTTCCAAGGGAATAATCTAATCATCTTCACTCTGTTAGCCGGCCGGAGTGGCCGAGCGGTTCTAGGCGCTACAGTCTGGAACCGCGCGACCGATACGGTCGCAGGTTCGAATCCTGCCTCGGGCATGGCTGTTTGTGATGTCCTTAGGTTAGTTAGGTTTAAGTAGTTCTAAGTTCTAGGGGACTGATGACCTCAGAAGTTAAGTCCCGTAGTGCTCACAGCCATTTGAACCATTTCACTCTGTTCATTAGCGTTATTTAAGATAAAACCGACTATTAAAAGGAGGATATAAGATGAACATCAACAAAAGCAAAACGAGGATAATGGAATGTAGTCGAATTAACTCGGGTGATTCTGAGGGAATTAGATCAGGAAATGAGATGCTTACAGTAGTAAATAAGTGCTCAGAGCCATTTGAACCATTTTGAACGTAAGTGATGACAGCAAGGCATAGGCGACACGCAAAGATTGCAGGACAGGAACGTCAGAACTGACTACTAACGTTAGGTATGCTTCCTTCGTTGCCCACGAATGGACTGGTTATGCCGTTACGAATTACAGGGTATTTGGTATTTGACGTACCACTGTTGAGTACGGCGTTGCGCGGGGAACAATACAGGACACGCAGTCTCGAATAGCGGCCTACGGCCTCTTCCACAGGCAGTGGCACATAGCATACGATGGGGGACGGAGCGAAGTGGAATGCTCTGATAGAAATTCAGCGAAAAATAATATGCATTTTTCACTTCAAACTGTTGACAAAAGCGAAGTGAAACTTTTTCCATGATCACCGCCCGTATTTTAAATGGAGAACTCAATGTGTGCGTCCTTAGCCCATAACGGATTTTTTTTGGAAGCAGGTCCACACATACATTATGTTTTTGTTTTGTTTTGTTTATTTTATATCTCACTTTTTTTCATGTTTAGTTTCTGGGTCGCAGACCCATGCTCATGCGCTCATTGATGGATACAGCCAAACTCACAACTAATGCAACTCAGATGAGTGAGCACTTGAGAATGTAGTCGCGCAAAAATGAGATATAAGTAAATAAAATAACAGAGTGTAGCTGTAGAACTTCTGTTTCCAAAACATAAAATAAAACAAAAAATCAAAATCAAACTTTACGGTAAAATACGATGCTATCATCAAAAAACACTTGGTAAAACTATCATAGAAGTATTACTGGTGTGCATTCTTACATTGTTCCCTTTGAAGGAACAGCAGAACATTTCATTAGTTGTTAGTTCTCTTTAAAAATTTGCTGTATATTGCACGCCGAAGCGCGAAAGAAACTGGTATAGACATGCGTATTCAAACACAGAGAAATGTAAACAGGCAGAATACCGCGCTGAGGTCGGCAACGCCTATATAAGACAACGAGTATCTGTCGCAGCTGTTAGATTCTATAATGGCAGCTTATCAACATTTAAGTGAGTTTGAACGTGTTGTTACAACCGACGCACGAGCGATGGGACATAGCATCTCCGAGGGTTTTCCCGTTCGACCATTTCTTGAGTGTACCGTAAATATCAGGAATGCAGTAGAACATCAACTCTCCGACATCGCTGCGGCCGGAAATAGATCCTGCAAGAACGGGACCAACGACGACTGAAGAGAATCGTTCAGCGTGACAGAAGTGCAACCCTTCTGCAGACTGCTGCAGATTTCAATGCTGGGCCATCAACGTCAGCGTGCGAACCATCCAACGAAATATCATCGATATAGACTTCCGGAGTCGAAGGCACACTCGTGTACCCTTGATGACTGCACGATACAAAGCTTTACGCTTCGTCTAGGCACGTCAACACCGACATTGGGTTGTTTATGACTGGAAACATGTTGCCTGGTTGGACGAGTCTCGTTTCAAATTGTATCGAGCGGATGGAAGTGTACAGGTATGGAGACAACTTCATGAAACCATGGACCCTGCATGTCAGCAGGAGACAGGTCAATCTGGTGGAGGCTCTGTAATGGTGTGGGGCGTTTGCAGTTTTAGTGATATGGGACCTCTGATCCGTCTAGATACGATTCTGACAGGTGACACGTACCTAAGCATCCCGTCTGATCACCTGCATCTATTCATGTCCATTGTGCATTCCGACAGACTTGGGCAATTCCAGTAGGCCAATGCAACTCCCCACACGTCCAGAATTGCAACAGAGTGGCTCCAGGGACGCTCTCCTGAGCTTAAACGCTTCCGCTGGTCACCAAACTCACTAGACATGAACATTATCGAGAACGTCTGGGATGCTGTACAGGAGAGATCTCCACCACCTATGGACAGGCCTGCAGAATTTATGTGGTCAGTTGCCTCCAGCACTGCTTCACACAGTAGTCGAGTCTATGCCATGTCGTTTCACGGCGCTTGTGGGTGCTCGCGGAGTCCTACTCGATATTATGGTGTACCAGTTTCTTTGGCTCTTCAGTGTATATCTACATCAATACTCCGCAAGCCAAGATTCGTTATGTGACGGAGGATATTTTTGGTTCCAATATCATTTCCTTCCTTTCCTATTTCATTTTCGAAGGTTCGCAGAAAGAATACTGTCGGTAAATATCCGTACAGGCTCCAATTTTTTCGTCGTGGTCATTTCGAGAGACGTATGTGGCAGAAAATAAAACGTAGGCCATCTCTTCACGGAACGCACACACTGAAACTGCAGCAGTAAACTTCCCCGTGATATACACTTATCAGCCGGAACATTATGACCAACGTAAACCAGCCCAGGCAATAGCAGCGTCACCTGGCGTGGACTGACTGCTGGTTAGACACACGCACGGTGCATGCAGTGTCAGTGAGCGAGCTGTCGGTGTGTAGAACGGGGAAGGCGCGCGCGATCCGTCCAAGTGTGACCGAGAGCAGACTGTGATGGTCCGGAGGCTGGGCAAGAGCATTTCGGACACTGCAGGAGTTGTCAGGCGTTCGAAGAGTGCTGTGCTGAGTGTCTTCAACCCGTGGCGAAATCTGTGTGCGACCACGTGGGGTTGGGCAGCCTCACCTCACTACAGATGTCGGTCGGCCTTGGCTGAACAGACTGATAAAACAAGACAGACGGCGACCTGTGGCCGACTTTCGTGCTGGGCAGAACACAGACTGCACCTAATACTTCAAAGGAGCCGACGACCCCGCATGTGCCAACGCTAACACGACGCCATCGGCATCTACGACTGAAATGGGCACGTGAATATCGGCGCTGGACGTTGGCGCAGTGGCAGTGCGTTGCACGGGCTGATGAATCCCAATACATTCTTCATCATACCGATAGTACGCCGCGATTCCGTCGTCTTCCAGGGGAACAGCTCCTTGACACCCGTTCTGCTTGACGAAAACAAGCTGGCGGCGGCTCCATTATGCTCTTGAGAACCATCTACATCTACATTTATACTCCGCAAGCCACCCAACGGTTTGTGGCGGAGGGAACTTTACGTGCCACTGTCATTACCTCTCTTTCCTGTTCCCGTCTCGTGTGGTTCGTGGGAAGAACGACTGTCTGAAAACCTCCGTGCGCGCTCTAATCTCTCTAATTTTACATTCGTGATCTCCTCTGGAGGTATAGGTAGGGGGAAGCAGTATATTCGATACCTCATCCAGAAACGCACCCTCTCGAAACCTGGCGAGCAAGCTACACCGCGATGCAGAGCGCCTCTCTTGCAGAGTTTGCCACTTGAGTTTGTTAAACATCTCCGTAACGCTATCACGGTTACCAAATAACCCTGTGACGAAACGCGCCGCTCTTCTTTGGATCTTCTCTATCTCCTCCGTCAACCCGATCTGGTACGGATCCCACACTGATGAGCAATACTCAAGTATAGGTCGAACGAGTGTTTTGTAAGCCACCTCCTTTGTTGATGGACTACATTTTCTAAGGACTCTCCCAATGAATCTCAACCTGGTACCTGCCTTACCACCAATTAATTTTATATGATCATTCCACTTCAAATCGTTCCGCACGCATACTCCCAGATATTTTACAGAAGTAACTGCTACCAGTGTTTGTTCCGCTATCATATAATCATACAATAAAGGATCCTTCTTTCTATGTATTCGCAATACATTACATTTGTCTATGTTAAGGGTCAGTTGCCACTCCCTACACCAATTGCCTATCCGCTGCAGATCTTCCTGCATTTCGTTACAATTTGCTAATGCTGCAACTTCTCTGTATACTACAGAATCATCCGCGAAAAGCCACATGGAACTTCCGACACTATCTACTAGGTCATTTATATATATTGTGAAAAGCAATGGTCCCATAACACTCCCCTGTGGCACACCAGGGGTTATGTTAAAGTCTGTAGACGTCTCTCCATCGATAACAACATGCTGTGCTGTGTTTGCTAAAAACTCTTCAATCCAGCCACACAGCTGGTCTGATATTCCGTAGGCTCTTACTTTGTTTATCAGGCGACAGTGCGGAACTGTATGGAACGCCTTCCGGAAGTCAAGAAAAATAGCATCTACCTGGGAGCCCTTCAAGCGGGCATCCGTGACACTCGTGGAGCCGGTGCAAGGCACCCCGACGGCCAAGGATTGTCGTATACTGGGCTCAGACCACGTACACTGCATCATGGCGATTATGTTGCCCGACGGCAATGGCATTTTTCAACAAGATAATGGGCCATGTCACAAAGTGAGCAGGGTGATGCAGTGATTCGAGGAACACAGTGGCGAATTTAAGTTTATGTACTGTACTGCACCCCCCCCCCCCCCCAAATCTCCCCAACTCGCCAAATCTGAACCTGGTCTACATCTACATCCATACTCCGCAAGCCACCTGACGGTGTGTGGCGAAGGGTACCCTGAGTACCTCTATCGGTTCTCTCATCTGTTCCAGTCTCGTATGGTTTCTGGAAAGAAATATTGTCGGTATGCCTCTGTGTGGGCTCTAATCTCTCCGATTTTATCCTAATGGTCTCTTCGCGAGATATACGTAGGAGGGAGCAATATACTGCTTGACTCCTCGGTGAAGGTATGTTCTCGAAACCTCAACAAAAGCCCGTACCGAGCTACAGAGCGTCTCTCTTGCAGATTCTTCCACTGGAGTTTATCTATCATCTCCGTAACGCTTTCGCGATTACTACATGATCCTGTAACGAAGCGCGCTGCTCTCCGTTGGATCTTCTCTATCTCTTCTATCACCCCTATCGGGTACGGATTCCACACCGCCGAGCAGCATTCAAGCGGTGAGCTAACAGATGTACTATAACCTACTTCCTTTGTTTTCGGACTGCATTTCCTTCGGATTCTTTCAATAAATGTCAGTCTGGCATCTGCTTTACCGACGATTAATTTTATATGGTCATTCCATTTTAAATCAGTCCTAATGCCTCCTCCCAGATAATTTATGAAATTATCTGCTTCCAGTTGATGACCTGCTATATTTTAGCTAAATGATAAAGGATCTTTCTTTCTATGTATTAGAAGTACATTACATTTGTCTACTTTGACATTCAATTGCCGTTCGATATTCTAAAGCATCATCCGCAAAAGCCTCAGTGAACTTCCGATGTTATCCACAAGGCCATTTATATATATTGTGAATAGTAACGGTCCTACGACACTCCCCTGTGGCACACGTGAAATCTCACTTCGGAAGACTTCTCTCCATTGAGAATGACATGCTACGTTCCGTTATCTAGGAATTCTTAAATTCAATCACGCAATTGGTATGACAGTCCATATGCTCTTAATTTGTTCATTAAACGACTGTGGGGAACTGTCTCAAACGCCTTGCGAAGTCAAGAAACACGGCATCTACCTGGGAACACGTGTCTATGCCTCCCGGAGTCTCGTGGACGAATAGCGCAAGCTGGGTTTCACACGATCATCTTTTTCGAAACGCATGCTGATTCCTACAGAGTAGATTTCTAGTCTCCAGAAAAGTCGTTATACTCGAACATAATACGTGTTCCAAAATTCTGCAACTGATCGACGTTAGAGATACAGGTCTATAGTTTTGCACATCTGATCGACGTCCAGTCTTGAAAACGGGGAGGACCTGTGCTCTTTTCCAACCTTTTGGAACGCTATGCTCTACGGTACACCACTGCAAGAAGGGAGGGAGGGGGGGGGGGCTAGTTCCTTCGCGTACTCTGTGTAAAGTCGAACTGGTATCCCATCAGGTCCAGCAGCCTTTCCTGTTTTGAGCGATTTTAAATGTTTTCCTATCCCTCTGTCTTCTGTTTCGATATCTACCATTTTGTCACCTGCGCGACAATCTAGAGAAGGACTTACAGTGCAGTCTTCCTCTGTGAAACAGCTTTGGAAAAAGACATTTAGTATTTCGGCCTTTAGTATGTCATCCTCTGTTTCAGTACCATTTTGCTCACAGAGATCGAGCACATCTGGAATGTGACTGTACGTGGCGTCAGAGCTCATTGCCCCCCTCCCCGGAATTTACGGGAATTAGGTGACTCGTGTCTGCAGATGTGGTGCCAACTCCCTCCAGCGACCTATCAAGGCCTCACTCCTTCCATGCCACGACGCGTCGGCGCTGTCATCCGTCCAAAGGTGGACATACCGACTATTAGGCAGGTGGTCATAATGTCCTGGGTGATTAGTGTACAACGTTTGTTGTTCACATACCTATCTGAAGGTAAAGATCGGTCCGCTGAATCATGGTGCACTAACTGCGCACCAGGTCCCTAGTTTCACACAGACTCTTGTGGACTTTCAGAACTCCGACGTTGATTGTTAAGCGTTTTTATGCACCCCGATGAACGCAGCCATCTTATGTCAGAAAAAGAGCATTTCAGCGTCAGCCTCTACACAACTGACAAGCTGCAATAACCAGCTGTAGCACTGACAACGGGCAACAATGTCCGAATTGTTCAGTCGCGGCACTACCGTTCTTTTTTTAGTGTTTCAGCTAGAGTTTGTACACAGCTCTGATCCACCGCACACACTGAAGTCCTAGAGACGTGAGCCACGAAATATTCCCCGGCTGCACGTTGGGGAGCGGGAATTTGAGGCTGCGCGAGCCCAGGAAGTGTCGCAGCCCGGGGCAGAGGAGACGAACGTACAGCCCAGGCCACACACGGCGCGCTATTCATAGGTGACGGGGAGAGGGCACCCTAACTGCTCGACACTTCCCAGTATTCGCACGGTTGCTGCGCTGGCACAAGGCTGAAGGGCGCTCCGCTGCACTTGTCCAGCTATTGTGCAGGGCATATCAAAAAGTTTTTCAGAAGACTATATCGTCCACATGGATGAAGATAGAAAAAAGGTGCGGGAAATTTTAAATCACGCGCCGGAACCAAAAGCTTTGTTTTCGCCAGTTGTAAGTTGTCGGTTCATGTGGTTGCCGGTACAGCTAGCTTGCTCGCGCGCTCGCTCGTTGCTAGCCCATTGTGCGTCGAGTCGAGATGACGGCAACACAACAGCATATTACTTTTTTTGATGTGCGAACTTCCGTACGCTGGTTACACTGGAATATCGTCGATCTTCCCTGTGTGATAAAACACCATTAGGTTTGAATCGCTAACAACGCGAAGACAATGGTTGAGCACACAGCGGGTAGGTCACAAGTGTGCGTGTTTGTCGCGCAGTATTTTGTTTTGCCTGTGGCGTCATCGCACCAGAGTAGAGGCATGCAGTGATGGTTAAGAATGAGCTTTGTGAAAGCTAAGTTGGTGTAGCGTAGAAACACGTTTAGCTAGGCAATTGTTCGAGTGTCATTGTGAAGAGTATGTGTATGCTATTAGGACCCAAAGTACAACAAAAATATTCACCAGAATATGGTATTAAATTACAAAATAATGCAATTTATTGTATCATACAATTCGGAAAGAGGCTCGGAGTTATAGAAAACGCAAGTCAGAGAAAATCTCGCGTCGAATGGAATCCAAATACTCTAAAAAACGTAGGCCGAGCGAATGCGAGAGCTGCGCCAGTGTCGAAAAGGAAATAGAAAACGGAGCAAAGCTATTACGTAGCTGGGACTATCGAGCTGCAGCGGACATCGACAGTGGAACGTCCATGGACCATTTACAGGCGTAGCTGGAAGGCAGTACAAAAAGCCATGATTATATAGATAATGACGCGACCACCAAGTACCGTAGTGTTGTCAACCGACGCTACATGCCACAAACTAGTGATTTATCTATTCTGTAACCTTTAGTCTGTACGTCCGTTCTGAACAAACTATGAAAATTTCTTGCTGGAATTCTGGTTCATCCCGTGTACATAAAACTGTCGTCATTGAGTTACTGTAGGAGGATATGTGATAGCTTAGACAGAATTTGTCCTTAGTGTGATGAGTGGCAGCTTGCTGCAAAAGTAGAGAAATACAAGTTGATGTGAATGCATAGGAAAAACAGTCCTGTAACGCATAAGCAGAATATTGTCGGTGTGTTGCTTGACATAAACACTTCGATCAAATGTCTAGGCGTAAGTGATACGAAATGGAACGAGCGCATAAAGTCGGCAGTAGAGAAGGCGAGTAGTCAACTTCGGTTTATTGAGAGAATTTGATAGGTCTGTAAAGGAGACTGCACACAGAGAACTACTGTGACAGTATCTTGTGTACTGCTCTACTGTACGGGATTACATCAGGTCGAATTAAAGGGAGACACCGAAGCAGTTCAGTGGGGCTGTGCTCGAATTTTTACCGTAAGTCTTCATCAACACGGCGATGCGTTGTGAACTCAAATGGGGTCCCTCAAGGGAAGACGGCGTTATTTCCGCGAAACACTATCGGGAAAATTTACAGAACAGGCAGCTGACGGCAGAACGAATCTACTGCCGCCAACGCACATTTCGCATAAGGATCGCGAGCACAAGATAGAAATTAGGGCTCGTGCGAAAGCCTACAGACAGTTGTTTTCAGTAGCTCCACTAGTGTGTGAAACAGGAAAGGAAATTACAATGAAATGAATACCCATAGCTGCATACAGGCGTAGATATAAGTCAATGGCGACAGTTGAAAATGTGTGCCGCCAATCGGGACTCGAACCCGGGATCTGCTGCTTACATAGCAGACGCTCTATCCATCTGAGCCACCGAGGACACTGAAGAGTGCGACTGCAGGGACTTATCTCTGGCAAACCTCCTGTGAGACCCACATTCGCAACTTATTGTCCCGCACTATATTCATAATGTCCCTGCTCATTATACTCATTACTCACGGCTTTTCCCCGTTTCCCGTAAGAGTCCGGGCACTGTTTGTGCATCCGCACAGAAGTAGAAGATGGTCAAATGGCCACTGAGCCTTATATATATAAGGAAATGACTAGCAGCGGTACAAGATACAATTCCTCAAGCACAATATGGTGGTTTACGGAGTATATTTGTAGATGTAAATAAAGGCTAATGCACGGCCCACTCACATTAATCGGACCACCGCCTATGTTCGATATGGTTCAAATGGCTCTGAGCACTATGGGACTTAACATCTTAGGTCATCAGTCCCCTAGAACTTAGAACTACTTAAACCTAACTAACCTAAGGACATCACACACATCCATGCCCGAGGCAGGATTCGAACCTGCGACCGTAGCAGTCCCACGGTTCCGGAATGCAGCGCCTAGAACCGCTCGGTCACAGCGGCCGGCAAGTTCTATATAAACGTGCAGGAGCAGCCGGGGATATGTAAAGCATGTATGGGGGGGGGGGGGGGGGGGATGCAGAAAACAGTGCAGTCGTAGAAACGAAAAGATTCATCTGCCGTCCAAAAGAACAAGATCAGTGGTTTTCGGGCAAAGGTTGCAAGCAATGCCAAAACGGCTAAGTCTGTAAACTGTTCACGTGCCACCGTGGTTTAGGTACACGCCGAGGCCACTGTGGCGCATCGTGGCCGTAGATGAGAGGGGAGAACGCAGGCTGCTTAGATGTGTACAGGCGAATAGTAGTGCGACCGTTGAGCCACTGATCGCCCAGATGAACTACGGGCTACCAGCGGGGCTCCAACGACCGACGAGTGAACGTTGCTGCGTACGGTCCTGGCAGGCTCCTGAGTCATGCGCCCATGCTAACTGCGATTCATCAGTGACGAAGGCCGGAATTTGCAATACCGCAATACCGCAAGAAGCAATAGGAGGCCTTTTCACATAAATCATGTTTTACGCTCTGTCGGACTGTCAGATGCGGCGTGAAACAACCGAAAGCAAACGAAGAGGGAGCGTTAAGACCTGGGGAATGTTTTAGTCGCATTCCCTGGGTGATCTCGCCATTCCGGGAGACACAATGGAGCACCGCACTTATGCATCTATCCTTAGAGACCATGTCAACCCCTACATGCAATTTGTTTTTCCTCGTCGCGAACACATCTACGAGCAGGACAATACAACGTCTCACGCAGTTCGGAGTGTATAGTGCGTGGTTCGAAAAGCACGAGGATGAGTTTCCCGTACTTCCATGGCCACCAAAGTCGCCGATTTAAAACGAATCGACAATCTGTCGGACTATCTCGAAAGGGATCCTCAATCGAGAAACCTACCGCAGCTCACCACGGCACTAGTACCGGTACGGTTCCACATCCCTGTCAATACCTTCAAGCAACCTGCCCGGTTAGCCGAGCGCTCTAACGCACGGCTTTCCGGAGTGGGGGGGAGCACCTGGTCCCGGGCACGAATCCGTCCGGCGGACTTGGGTCGAGGTCCGGTGAGCCGGCCAGTCTGTGGATAGTTTTTAGGCGATTTTCCATCTGCCTCGGCGAATGCGGGCTGGTTCCTCTTATTCCGCCTCACCTACACTTTGTCGGCGATTGCTGCGCAAACAAGTTCTCCACGTACGCGTACACCGCCCCCTTACTCTACCACGCAAACATAGGGGTTACACTCGTCTGATGTGAGACGTTCCCTGGGGCGGGGCGTCCACGCCGGGGGCCGAACCGCACAATAACCCTTGGTTAGGTGTGGGGCAGCGGAGCGGTGAAGTGGACTGCGGTAGTCGTCGTGGGGTTGTGGACCACTGCGGCTGCGGCGGGGACGGAGCCTCTCCGTCGTTTCTAGGTCCCCGGTTAACACACAACATACAACCTTCAAGGACCTCACTGACTCTCTTCTTAGACGTCTCGCGGTTGTCCACGCTGCAGAATGTGGTTAGCCAAGTTTGTCAGGTGGGCACATTAACGTGGCTGGACAGTGTAGCATCCAGTACGTTTTACTGGATGTCGAGATGTAAAATAGGAAATCTCGGAAGATGGAATCTACCTGTTCAACTACAAAATGTATTGTATGAAAAAAAAACAACAAAAAAACCAGCCCGTGTTTCTCAGAAGTGGTTTTTCCTGAACCAGATTCTTTGACAGAAGCTTGTTTTTCACAATACGTACGCTTGATCTTTGGTCCTGCAACAGACGAACGTCATCTATATCGATTTGTAATTCTGTGCCTCAGCTCGATTACTCTTTCTGTAAATAGGAATGAGGTGAGCTCTTTTCCATGGAGTATTCATTACGCAAGAGAGTTTCGATAAATATGACCCAGAATAAGTTACTATCCTTTCGTTAATAACCTTTCGTGAAACAACGAGTGAAATGATTTTCGGAAGTCAAGCAATAAAGCACCTGTCTCCTTGCTCTGATCTGTAGATTTAAAAACATCACGCGAGGAAAGGTCTTCAGGCTGAGCAGAAGTCCTGATGCAACGTGCACCGATTTGATGATGTTTTGTTTGGTTTGTGGGGCACCCAACTGCGTGGTTATCAGCGCCCGTACAAATTCCCAACCTTTGCTCAGTCTAGTCTCGCCACTTTCATGAATGATGATGAAATGATGACACCACAAACAGCCAGTCATCTGGAGGCAGGTGAAAATCCCTGACCCGCCGGAAAACGAACCCGAGACCCCGTGCTCGGGAAGCAAGAACGCGACCGCGAGACCACGAGCTGCGGACGTGCGCTGATTTGAGAGAACAGTGAAGTGTAGTAAATGCTTTCGTCGGGCATCCGTTTCTTTTAACGCGCAGCGTTTTCTCAGGTACCTGAAAGCGTGCCGCTGGCGACCACAGTAACTGACGCTTACTAATGAATCCTCAGTGCTGAAGGTCTCTGAGTTGGGTATACTGCATGCTCACTTTCACAGCTCGTTACCACAGCGGCTCCCTCACATTAACACAGATGAGACTAACAAAATACCAAGCACAGTACGTTTCTCTTTCCCATGTCAATATTTGCACGCAGTAGCCTTCGCTGTGCCCGCACATTACTCCTCACGGCTGGAATCAGTGTTGTTGCCTCATCATGGAACACCGACAGTCCCGAGTGAGATGTAGCAACAAATGTTCTAATGTTATCTCACCAAACTCTCTCCCTCCTTACTTAGCATATATGACTGACTGTAACGAATAGAGTATAAGTTCCAGGGCCTGGTTTAGATAGCAGTTTCAAAAATATATCAATTTTTGGGTTTCTGAGATGCGAACTACCTAGCGAAAACTAGCACATTATTGTTTGTCGGTAGGGTCTCATTGTACAAGCTGTTTGACGATTCCTAGAAGGATCTGTAATTGATCCGATCTTCAAACTTATTTTACTTCCAAACGGGTTGCTTGCCAAAACTTTATCTACTAATTCCCCTCTACAGCCCTTAGAAGCCCGTAATAGGAATTATGAAACCCCTGCATAAGTTGCTTGTAAGAAGAACTGGACGAAAATATTTAGCAAATGGAATCCACGGATTTAATAACATCATATAGTCTTCAGAATATCGGAACGGATCCATCATCTTGACGTTGACATTAAAAATATTATTGCAATTTGGATTAAAGAGCACTGTTGACCTTTCGATAACTGAAAAGATGAATCTGTTTTTAGAGGCAAAGTACGCATTTGAAGTCTGCAAATATGAAAGAATTGTACCAAAAGAACTCCCACAATAGCAAAGTACAATCCAGAACGTCTATTCATATGAAATATGCTATATGTTGGTCAACGCTCCGCAGTTCTTGTTTGCTGCATTTCCTTGTGATACACGGATCTGAGGAGCAATCAAAGTTTTAGAACAACATGTCGGTTGCCTTCTAACCAAGCAAAATATCGTCAACATCTTTACTGCCTTGACTGTGCCACTGGACCCTAATTCGACTGTGGTTCGGCAGGAGACTTCGAACATCTTGTCTTTGGATGCAGAGCCTGATTTGTTGGGATTATACTTACAACGAATAGCATTGCTCTATAATGGCTTAATATATGTTTTAGGACAAAGAAATATTTTTACAAAGCCACGTAGGTTAGTACGCATAACATCCAAAGATCGATTGAATAAACAACGAAAAATATATGTGCGGATTGCTTTGTTGCTGCTAACTCTGTAGTCCTTGTTTTAACACCTTATGCCACTAATAATAGGTAGTTCTGGCGGTAGCATTAATGCTTAGTTGATGCAGAGAACTTATTTTACGTAGGCAGACGAAGGTTGTATTGTTATCAAAATTTTGCTCGTTCAGTCAGCCATCCACTCTGGTTTCTTGCGGGATGTATTATTGCGAAAATTACTTTTTGGCAAGATATGTCTATTTAACTTGTGTCTACAAAAAGAGTTTTGAACTTGTCAGGAAGATGCAATATGATAGTGAATGATATAAGACGAAAAGTATTACGTAGATCACAATACGAATCCGGCGCATTGCTTTTTTTCACATTTTAATGAGTGAGTTTACGAGTATCAAATAATGTCAGTGAATTTTGATTGAATTGACTTAGAAACTTATAGTTTTTTACACCTTCAACAAACGATAGGTCTTAGTAGGTGACAAAATTTCAACTTGATACCTCAACCTGTTTCTTGGGTAAAGTCAGAGAGACAGATAGGCAGACAGAAAGACACACGAGAATCAAAGTAGTCCTACAACAGTTCCGCTTTTACCGATTGAGGTACGGAGCCCTAGAAATTGGCCAAATGGATTCGCGTTCGGAGGGTTCAGTACGAACTTAATTATATATGTAGATAGTTCATCCATCTCAGGAATCTAGAATCTCGACGATTTTTGCCTATTAGCGATATCAATAGTACCAATATATAAGTCCCAAGAACTCTTAAGACTTTCGAGAATGTTTTAAATTTTATTTTTTGGGTAATTTCACATTTACTATACTAATTTTTCACTTATTTTATTAATACTGGATTTATATCAAGATGCTATGCTAATTAGGAGCATCAATTATTTAAACTTTTTTAAATTTGTTACTGAATGATATTTGAGTTGGCCGAATGAGAGTTAAAAGATCAATGAGCGTATTTTTTGCGATATTATGCCCTCATGCATCATTTATTCTTTTAAAATTCTAGTAATAATAGTAATGTAACTATGATAAGTGACTAGTAGGTACTGACATCTGATACTTCACTTGAGGCAACAGAAAATTTCGAAATTTAATCCAGGGACTTAAATCACCGTCTAAACTAGAAGGAGGTATTTTACTAATGAATTTTTCACCTCCAAAAAGTGTCCGAAATGTATCATTAGTATCTTTAAGTCGAGAGTGATTAAATATTTACAAAACCGGAGAGTCTTCGGCGTTTCCTCACTCAAGATCATGTGGGATTGCGGTCAAATGCGGGTTTAGTAGTTCGTATGAAAACTGAAAATTAAATTAAAATTATTACGTCAGTATTAAATTTGAATCATATTTGCAAGTGATGACTGAAAAAAAGAATGTATGGTATCATATTGTATACGAAAGTTGGAAAAAAACGTTGTCGGCACTCGTGTTACCTTTTGTAATGCCTGGGTTATTGACGCTAACATCCCTTTAGAGGAGAAGTATACTAAAATTTCATTTCGGGGTTTGGTTTTAAAATCTACTTTGAAATCTCCTACAACAGACGAGAAATGTAATCGTTGTCGTTGTTAGCGTATATCACGGTTTCTGTGCATTCTATAGCAATATTAGTTAGACATTGTGACAACCTATTAACACCAATCAACAGGACCTCGAACAATTCAAAATGTACACAGTTACAATGGTAGTTTCCAGGTTGCGTTACTTAAGCGGTCCGTTTTACATGATCTATCTGTTACAACATCTCTTAGGTTGTGACATACAAACGCAACAGATCTTCGGCCTGGATTAGCATTAGCTACTGCCGGATTCTCTAGTGTGCACACCTCATCAAAACCATCAGGTTTAAAAGTATCGCTAAAACACCCCCAGGTTTCAACAAATGGTGCGTCAGGGAGAGAAAGAATGACAGAATCTGTGATGATATTTGGAAAACGTTTGTCTGATGATTGCACGCTATGAAACATATGAACTGCGTTATTTTCAGCTCATGGCAAAAATTTAAAATATGGCATTAATTTGTTTTAGTCTAGTTTTTCGATTTTCATACTTGCAGCACTCAATTCTGATATTTCAGTTGGAGAATTAAACTTAACTGAATTCACTATTATGAAACGTCCAGACAATAACGTTGCTATACAATGTTACATGCAACATTGGTATTTTGAAGTTTTTAGGAATACGAACGACAACTTTTTCTAAGGTTGCACCTTGCGAGTTGTTAATTGTTATACCTACTGCTGGAATTGTCGTAAATTGAGTACGTTGAATCACACGATTTGAAGATTTCCATCTTTTGAGAGTATAAGAGACAGCTTCTAATAGCGTTCAGTATCATTTGCGATATTGTTGATGTTTCCGAGAAGATATTTGACATTTATTTCTTATAACGACACCCGTCTGATACCAAAAAAAAAATCGTGTGAAAATCTCTACAGTAGTTCCTGAGACTAGCCCAGAAATACAAAAAGAAGCCAGCAGAGGACTTTGGTTTATCTTCGTAGAGAGAGAAAATTTAATGAAATGTTTTATTTACTTTCTAAATCGAGACTAAACTTGCATTCTATGTTTATGTGGAGTAATATTTTTCTATCATCCTTTTTATGGATAATGAATGCATTGTAAGTTCTAAAGGCAAAAAGATAGTTTTATGTCATAAATTTACAGTTTAACAATTTTCGGATTTTTTAGTTTACTTGTACTGTCAATCTTGCTTCTTACCTAATTTCAAGATTCTAAGTTAATAATAAGAACCCTATAGGTTCTGAAGTATGAGTTTACGAGTGTCAAAAGATGACAAAGTCGCATCTGTTGATTGTATTGACGTAGAAGCTTAACTTTTCTACAACGCCAAGCGATCGTAGAACTTAGTATGTGACATAAATTTCAACTTGATTCACCTATATGTTCTTGCAAAAAATGAGTTTTTGCAAACGGACAGACGGGCAGTCGGGTAACAAATGGCAAAAAATATTTTAAGTGAAATATAGTTACAAATTAATGATTCTAATTCAATGGGAAGCCCTCCATAGATTTCGATGCGTGAGTTTGCGAGTATCAAAATGTGCGACATGTATATGGCCGTATCTTTTGATTGCATTGACTTGGAATCTTAAATTTCTGTTTTCCTAATTTAGAATATAGTGCTATTCGAAGGATGATAGATGCTTTGTATTTTGTCGAAATATTTTGGCGTCAGTTATTATATTTACGTAAAACATGAGTGATAAATTTATTGAATGGACAAGGATTAATAAGTAAGGTCGTCCTCAAAAAAATCAGTGTGTATACATTAAAGAATATATGAAACGAATGAAAGTAATTTATAGCGTCTTAGAAAATTGTGCGCAGCATCTTTTGCAATTTGCGCCATTGCAAGCTTTGGAGAACAATACGTCAGTCACTAGAGTATTTAAAGGTTACAAAACCGGATCAGACCGCTTTTTGGTTATTTCATAAATTATACTGTTAAGAAGATGGAAGAAAATCAAACAAAAATGTAATAATAATGAAGAAGTATACGAAGCATGCCTTATGCAAGAAGAGAGTATACGACTTATATACCAAGAAAGACTAGAATGTTATGTAGGTAATTCAACAACAAAAGAAGTTATAAACTAAAAACGGGAAAATATATTGACATGTGCAAAGAAAGGCGCAACGGAAGTTTAGGGAAAGGCTGTTGAATGAAGCGAGAAAATAATCAAAGAGAAAAAAGCAGCTCATAATAAATATATACAATTACCTACACCAGAAAATTATGAAAGTACAAAAGGAAGAGATATCAGGCAAAAGCATTTACTATAATAGTTCCTGAACAAGCTTGGGAGAGATATAGAACTAATATAGAACATGGTATTCACGGCTGACAATTAATACCTCACACAGTGCTACAACACTTAACAGAACAGCAAAGACACAGTATGATTAAATATAACTTATGATGAATAGTGGAAAAACTACTGTGAAGATTCATACTGCGGTGAGATAAAAAATGTAGAAAATATTGATAGAGAATTAAATACAGTAGACCCAATAACGCTTTCAGAATGAAGCCAAGCATTAAAAGAATAAATAAATAAATAGAAAAGCATGTTGTCTACACGGTATAACCACTAAAATGCTAAAATATGTCCGAATGTTTTTGAACTGCGGCTCTTACAATTAATAAACCGATTTTGGAAGAAGTTTCACATACCATCTGCGCCACATACAGCTGAATTAATGTAGCTACTTAATGGAAGTGTAAGAAACAACTGCGAGAACTACACAGCAGCCTACTCAACGACGCCTATAAAGTTTACGCTGGGATAATAAATAATCGGCGTAAGATAATAACTGATGTAATATTAGAGGAAGAACAACCAGGATTTAGAAAACGTTGTTCATACACACATAATATCTTTGCTCTAAAACAATAAATAAAAAATAATAATAGAAAAACACTGAGCACTCAACTTATAGATTCATATTGCATTTACAGACATAAAAAAATCCTTTGGTGAAGAACACAGAAGAAATCTGTCGGCTATATGACCCTCAGAGAATACCCCACCGTTTAATTGAAACATTAAAAAAGAATATATCAAACAGCGGATATTTTAATCAATACCGGAAGGACTAAGAACTTTAAATTAAAAACAACTCAAGGACTAAGACAAGGGTGTAGCATTTCATCCAAATTATTTAATATATAATTTGACCATATAGTTAAAAAATAGAAAACAGAGATAAACCCGAGGATAAAAATAAATCATGATACAACAATTAATATTTTACGATTTGCAGACGATCGTAGAGTCACACAAAGAAGAGAACATGATCTTCAAATATTTGTATACGGAATTCACCCAACTGCAAAAAATGTAACTTGAAACTTCGCTATCTAAAACTAGAGCAACGTCATTTTAGGGAAAATACCCATTCCGTTCAAAGGTAATTATCATCAGAAAATTCAAAGACATGTGTTTCATTTCTGCTATCTAGGAGCAGATATAGGATACAATAAAGGTCGACAGACAGGAACTAAAATTTCGACGCCTTGAACACACAAGTTGTACTACAAGCAGAACGTTGAGTAGCAAGAAAAGACACTAGAATCAAAATTTATTAAGAAATGGGAACAGCAGTTTTAACGTAAGGGATTGTGACTACATAGATGGATATGAGTGATAGCCAAACAGCGGAAATGAGATTCTTAAAGGCGGTTAAAGGATGCTAAAGATTTAACAGAATATTACAAAAACATAAGAACAGAACTTAACGTTTATAACACTGAGGAAAAAGTGAAAGATTACAGAAAAAAGTGCTAAGAACAAATTGACAGATTGAATTAAGACAGATTGCCAAGACTTAATAAGCAATAAGGAAGAAGATATTCTGGAGGACCTATGAAAAGATGGTAACAACTGAATATTTAGTTGGAACATGTATTTTGCCTGGACCATGAAGTGTAGATGATAATGATAACACATTTTGACTCCAAAATGTACAGTGGAGTTACTTCAGAGGTGCCGATAACTGATCTTTAAAAAAATTTTTTTTCATCGCAGAAAAGCGCACCTTATGAATAATACGCAGTACCTACCCACGAACTCGTTGGAATACTCAACTCACATGTTCTTCACACAATGTCTCTCGTGAGATTAGTTATAGAAAACCCATTACAGTTCAGAAGGCGTGATGTTACTCACAATTACATCCCTAGAAGAAAAGACTTGCAACAATCTTCACTTAAGCTGGCCATCGTTCAGAAAAGGGCGAATAACACTGCTACCGTAATCTTTGATCCCATACCTTATCAATGTAAGATGCTCGACAAATAGCAAACTGAAATTTGAAAGTAAACTAGCAGCTTTTTTCTGGTTAACTTTTTCTATTCTAGACAGGAATTTTTATTTAATAACTTGTATGCAATAAGAAGTAAATATTTTTATATGATCTGACTTGTAAACGATCATCAGTTGCAGTCTTCCAAATACATATTAATATATAATAACCTGTGAACTGACTCGTTCCTCGGCACTGTTATCCTAAGAGTTACGAATAGAGGAAACCGAGTTGACTTGTACCTGGAGTTTCGAAAATAGCATCGTCTTCTAAAGAAAATGTGCTACTGTCGTAGTTCCAGACACGTTTGCTACTGGATCGAAAATTTCCTGACGGACAGGACGCACAACTTAATCCCAGATGGTGAATCATCTACAGGCACAGCAGCGATGTTCAGCAAGCTCTTGGTGAGTCATTGCTGTTCACTATACGGTAAGAACTTCAGGAATAATTTTAGTGGCAACCCTAGAGTTTTCGCAGATAGATAGGAAACTGTATGCGATAAAAATTTAAGTATTATGCGTTTTGATACTGACATAATATCGGTATGGGACAAAGGCCGACAACTACGTTGGCATAATGAAATGCCAAGTTGTATACTTGACATAACTAAAATGACACTATCCTTTGACTACATAATTAATGAGACAGAACTAGAGTTAGTAACGATAATGTAATATCTGCGAGTACAAATATACAGGGCGATTCAAAAATAACTATATACACTTCGTGTGCCTCATGTATGCATCAAAATAAGAGTAAACGTTAGTAAAGTTTTGTCTGACATTGCATTATTTCAGAGTTATGCAGTAGAGTAGGGATCGCAGGAAAAACACAGACACCGCAAAATTAATTCTTCTCGGAAAGCAACGACACGCAAGGACGCAAAATTCAACTCAACCACGTACTGTATGTTTACCGCACGACATGTTCAAAATGATGTCCGAGTAGACGAAGACAGTGACGTCCTCGACTTCTTACCGCCCACGGAATGTTGCAAGCTCCTTTCATCTCATTCTGCACAGTTACACAGCTGTTTTCAGCTCACAGCTTAGTTGCGCAACATTCTCAGTTGTACCATTCACGAGGTTCTTGAGACAGCCCCAAAGGTAGAAGCCCAGTATTTACGATCCGGAGATCTCGTGGGTCAAGCAACTGGTCCTGTAGGACCTGTCCGTTTATCAGGCTAAGCATCTTTGAGATACTCCCGTCTGCATTGTGCAGGAAAACCGTGGACAAAGCAACAGCAGTCCATATGATGGCCAGTGTTGTAATATCTACCACAAATGACATTATGCGTCATAATTCGGAACTAGAGCAGTGTCAGATAAACTTTATTCAACATTTTTCTCTTACTTTGATCCATACATTACACCCAAGAGTGTGTACAGTTACTTTTGAGTCAGCCCGCGCAGCGATATTATGAACGACCACACACGCTCAGTTGTAAGTAAAGCAAATGGCAGCCTATGGTTTATTGGTAGAGTACTGGAAGCTGCAGTATGTCCAGGAAAGATGTAGCATGTAAACACTTGTATAGCTCGTAACATTATACTTCTCAGATCTATGTACTCCATATTAGAGCACA